>NC_138227.1:35464550-36064550 GCF_964197995.2 Scardinius erythrophthalmus | reverse complement strand
GACGCAGCAGTTGCCATTCTTGCAAACCATACATAATTACAAGGAAAAATATTCCATATGAGGGAAATCATTGTTGTGTCCATGAAGATGTGAAAAAATAGGCATAAATCTAGCTTACACATTTACCCAAATTATTATATGCCTGTTTAATAGTTTAAGCTTAGTTGGGTGGGTTTCTCCCATCCCCATACAATGTCACTTCTCTGTCTTTTACGACCATGACGAGAACGTCGGTCTCCTCGGCTGTGAAACGCTCCTGGCGTGCGCCTGGCAAATCCGCCGTTATAATAGCAATCCGCCATGCAACAAGCGTGCCTGCTCTTAAAGGGAATGTGAGATGATGCTCTGATTGGTTTACTTCACGTTACGCCCAAACCACACCTATGAGTAGCTACTTAAGACCAACCCATTTTAGAGATCCGCCCACAAAGTTACTTGCGTTTCAGATCGTTAAAATAGGGCCCATTGTGTTTATATATTACAATATATTAAATAATACATAATGAATTATCGGGTTTCATATGTAAAAAAATATGTGACAATATATTTACTTATATATAATAATGTGTGCAATTTTATATTCAGTAATACACTTCATAATATATAGATGTATATGTGATCAGATATATTTACTCATGCAGTGTAAACACACATATATAGAGAAATATATAATGTAATATATTTCTTAATTTTTATAGTTATTTACTTACATCATAAATGTTTCATAATTTTAAGCTAGTTAACAATGGCACAAGCACACATGCATGTACTAAAGTATTTAGCAAGGTGACTATGACTGTGTTGAGGAGTGCACAGCTGTGCTTTTTAAATAATGTAACACATAATTTTAATGCTAATCGGCCAATCGTCAACTGAACCACAGGCTCTACTATTCTGCACAACAGGAACCCCAAAAACCCTCAGACATACCAGAAAACCTTTTAAATTCCAAAATAATACAACATTAAATACTAACAGATCTCCCCCTATATCAGTATTGAGCAAAACACATGAAATGACACTTAATTTAAAGTTTTACTCTCCTTTAACAGTCAGAAGCAAAGCATGCTGGGAACTAGAAATCTGTTGTAACTCTGTTTGTATATATATATATATATATATATATATATGTGCGTACAATACATTCAAATTTATGTGGGAACATGTACAGTATGTGCAATATATGTACACAATATAGGACACAACTTTATGCATGTTACATGTAATGCTATTTTTTTCTTCAATTCTCCATATTGTATATGTATCAAAATATGGCCACGTGGTCAAAGTGGTCAAAGTACTAGTTTCCCATACATAAATGTATTATGTATTATATTGCATTATATTTTGCAGTATATTCCCATATATTTTTGTTCCGTAAGGGTATTACTCTTGCTCACACTCATAAATAGTCTCACACCATTTGTGCCATGAATATAAATGATACTTAAAAAAGGCGATTTGTTGAGGAAAAATGTGCGATTATGGTCTAAATGATCCGGAAAAAATGTCTGAAAAAAATATATAAAGACCAGAAAATCTCAGAGATTTATTACATTGATTTTTGTTGAAGTCAATAAATGTCACAAATTATGATATGCTTCTCCTATTACTGGCCCTTCCACAGGAATTCAGTGCGTCTTGTCATCAGAAAAGTGCAGTATGCTCCAGAGAAGCCGGGCCCGCAGCCAATGGCTGAAACCACAAGGCAGTTTCTCATGTCAGACAAACCATTACACCTGGAGGCCTCACTTGACAAAGAGGTGGGTTTGTGTAGTTATTCAGCTGCTCTCAATAAGATTAAATATCTGACGATTGAGGAAAGGCAACATCAGGAGGATTCTGCTCTACTGATCTACATCTACATCTAGTGATGGAAAAAGGGCATTGCAACTGAAATGCTGTGTGCGCAATGTTATGTACACTATATTACAATATAATATTATGAGAATTTAAAATAACTGTTTTGAACTATTTGAATATATTTTAAAATGTCATTTATTCCTGTGAGCAAAACTGTATTTTCAGCATCATTACTCCTGTCTTCAGTTCAGTGTCACATGATCCTTCAGAAATCATTATAATATGCGGATTTGATGCTCAAAAAACATGCATTATTATTATCAGTGTTGAAACCGGTTGTGTACAATTTTTTTTCAGGATTCTTTGATGAATAGAAAGTTCAAAAGAACAGCATTTATTTGAAACAGAATCTTTTGTAACTTTATAGATGTCTTTACTGTAACTTTTGATCAATTTAATTAATCATGGATGAATAAAAGTATTGATTTCTTTTATTTCTTTTCCCCAAAAAATAAAATAAAAATTCTTACTGATTGTGTTTAATGTTACAAAAGCTTTCTATTTCAGATAAATGCTGTTCTTTTGAACTTTCTATTGATCAAAGAATCCTGAAATAAAATGTAAATAACTGTTTTCAACACTAATAATAATGAGAAATGTTTCTTGAGCATCAAATCATATTAGAATAATTTCTGAAGGATCATGTTACACTGAAGACTGGAGTAATGATGCTGAAAATTCAGCTTTGATCACAGGAATAAATTACACTTTACTATATTTTCAAATAGTAAACAGCTGTTTTAAATTGTAATCATATTTCAGAATATTATTGTTTTGTTGTTGTTGTTGTATTTTTAATCAAATAAATGCAACCTTGGTGAGCAGAAGAGACTTCTTTTAAAAACATTAAAAACCTTACCGATCCAAAACTTTTGACTGCAAGTAGTAGTATCTAATAATAATAATATAAATATAAATTAAGTTTTTTATTTTGTCTTTAAATTATTTTAATATGACCCTATGCTAAACTTAGAAATAAATAAAAAGCTTTAACCAAAATATAACTATAAAACAAATCCAAAAAGACATTTAGCATGAATGTGTACTGCTACAATCAGTACTGCATTAACAGAAATATCTGGCATATGAAAATTCATTACATTTATTAATGTTTCAGACTTGGGGTCTCAGCATGTCATTACAGACTTATGACATATTATTAAATGCTATGTCTGCTTATTGTTACATTTAAAAAAAAAATTGAGTATCTAAAAGAGATTAATAGAACAGAAACAGAAATATTTAGGCCTAAATTTAAGATTTATATACTTGAATTGTTTATAAAAATTTCCATCCAATTGGATCACACAGTTTTAACATAGACAAAGTAATAAACTTAATGTAAATGAGTGTAGATAATAACTTAATTCCTTATCAGACTTTACACTGTTTTTTTTTTTCAGAAACACAATTTATTTTTGGCTTAATCTGTTATTAACAATTCATTTTTGTTGTTTGCATGATGCTGTTTGCGCATAATGTCTTTCAGATTTACTATCATGGTGAACCAATCAGTGTCAACGTCCATGTCACAAACAACACAAACAAGACTGTAAAAAAAATGAAGATTTCAGGTCATTTAGTTATATATATGGATGGACTTTGTATTTACATTAGAATGTAGTTAAGAAACTCTTGGCAATAACACTTATTTCTATTATAAAATGTTGTAGTGCGTCAATATGCTGATATTTGCCTCTTCAACACTGCCCAGTACAAGTGTCCAGTGGCGACAGAGGAATCAGAGTACGTACACTGCAAACTAAACCATAAGATAAATCCGTATGAGAACACAACTTGACACCTGTCTCATTGCTCTCTGCTTTGTGTCGTGTTGTAGTGATTTTGTGGCTCCCAGTGCCACATTTTGCAAAGTATATACTCTCACCCCGTTCCTGGCGAATAACCGAGAGAAACGCGGCTTGGCTCTGGATGGCAAACTCAAACATGAAGACACAAATTTAGCATCGAGTACATTGTAAGTATAATCTCTCATTCTTCTCATTCTTGAAAGCGGATTATGTTTCTTGTCACGCTTATTAATTCACTTTTCCATGGCATTGTTGTCTTAAAAGGTTAAGAGAGGGAGCCAATAAGGAAATTCTTGGCATCATTGTTTCTTATAAGGTGAAAGTGAAGCTGGTGGTGTCCCGCGGAGGGTAAGTTTGCATTTTGTTCATCTTGTTTGGCATGTGATGGTGGAATAAATTTCAAACTTTACAATTAGGTTAAACAAATGTACATAGCACTTGGCAGGAATTTGTGCTAGACGAGAAACCGCAAACTGGCTGAGGACCCACATAGCAACATTGTGATGTCCCAGATCCGGCCCACATCTGGCAGACGTGGAAAGATGATCTGGTGGCCCTTGGGTGGCTCACTCCTGTTTGCCAGATCTGGGCCACAAGCAGGCCATAGCAATGCCACGTGTCAGCCAAGAGCAAAGAAATAAACCAGAACTGGACCGTATCTGAGCCACAAAATCTGTGTATATTAAATATGAAGTCATCTCAGCCTTAATAAGCCTGTTAACAAGCAGAATCACTGAAGGAAAGAAGAGAACAGAAAAAGAGACGAGAACTACAACTGACTTCCAGCCACAGCCTTAGATGAAATCAACTGAAGAGTACTTTACTTTAAGTACTTTAGCAGGTACTTATGGTAACTAGCTTGAAAATATGAAACATTTATAATGTAAATAAATATAAGAAATATATTGCATTATATATAATTCAATATATTATAATATATTAACACAAAATAAATTATTCTGTATATTTTCAAATATACGGTTAAATTATTTAATATATTGTTCATTCATATATGGGAAATATATTTTCGTTCCATAAGGGCATGAAGCCACGGGAGAGGATTTATGAATGGAAGTGACATGATAATGAAAACATGACGGATGTAGTACATCCAGATTACATTTTTACTACACATTCATACTATATAGAACATAATTTTTAGCAGTCATCAAGTAATTACTTATTCAAAATAAGTACCTGCTCAAGAGAGTATTACATTTCGGACGCAGCCTTGTAACTGTGAGTTTAGCAGAGATGAGAACCATTCACAAAACCTTTAGAAAGTGTAAAAATCTTGTTACATTATTAGTCAAATTGCTTGAAAAAAGATTTTTTATCTTAACCCCAGAGTGCATGACTATGAAACCTGCACAAATGCATTAGGGGGTTCAAGATGACCCATACTGGTTCAGTGGATTTCTTTAAAGAATATATATTTATTTTTAGTGTAATGAAAGATTTCAATTGTACACAAATGTATGTTTAGACAATGTTCAGTTGTTCCCTTCTCATGTACATATACAATAAAAAATGTTAAAAAAAATGTAATTCACTATAACAGTACATATTTATTAACATATACACAGTGTATATATAAACGGTTAGTGATACAAAAACTACATTTTTATTTTTCTGAACCCATGACCAACAAATATGTAAATGACTTTCATGACCGAAAAACATACAAATAAAATCACACACTTACCGATCAATTTGACACTCTTTATGCATTCTAGGGTTACATTAAAATGACTTTGCCGAGTCAATATGACACACCAAATCAATAATGCCTTAATTATTGTAATACAGTAAGATCATGTTTAATTGTTTTTTTTTCAGACTGCTGGGAGATCTTGCCTCAAGGTACTGTGATATTTTTGTTCATTCCTTTAGAAATTCTTCTGTTTCTGTGTAATGTGTGTAAATGTTCGACACCTTCACTTTGAAACCGGATTAAAGCTGTTCCATTACTAAGACTGCATGACCATACTGAAGAGTGTGTCTTACACAGCCCATTGTGCATACTATAGATTCCTATAAGTAGCCAAGCTTTTGGCCAGAAACACAGACAGGCTCAGACACTTGATAAGATGCCATCAATTACTGGACCATTTGTGCTGATGCTTTTAGGCCAGTGGTTCCAGCACTCTGTTAGCACCGCATGAGTGGTGGGATTGAGGTTTGGAAAAGCGTTGGCCAGGGTTCATTTGGTTATCATGTCTACTGGATGCATGATTTGTGTTTCCCTCTCCAGTGATGTTGCAGTCGAGCTCCCTTTTACATTAATGCATCCCAAACCATTGGAGGAATCATTCTACAGAGATGGTATTTGTCAGACTGCCTTTTTATCTGCTTTCATATTGCTTTGGTGAACTACTTATGATTTATTTTAGCATGTTCTGGCACCTAAAACATATACTTTCACTTATAAAAAAAAGTATTTTTATAAAAATAAAAAAATAAAATTATATAATATTATAAAATGACTAACATAAAAATACAATAAATATGTAAATATTTATTTAGAAAATATATATACTTTAATATAAGACTTTTAACTTAGTTCATGTCCTAACATGTCAGTACTGAATTCCAGCTTTAAAAATCTATGAAGAAGAGTCAAAATCTGAATCATCTTTATTTATACTAACAATTCATGTTTTGTTGATGTTAGGTTGAAAAGGTGCAACTGGGTGAAAATTTCGTTACTCTAAAATTCAAAAATAAGGACTGTTTTGACAAATAAAAACATAGCTATGTATGTAGACCTTTATAAATATAAATGGGGTATATAGAGTTTTTTAAGTGGGAAATGAAGTCCATTACCTACAGAGTTCTAATCAATATTCCTTTCTGTAACCTTTCTGTTTTAGCCCCAGAAAATGACGCCCCCATTGACACAAACCTCATTGAATTTGACACAAAGTAAGTGAAAGACTTTTCTATGGTCTAATTGGATTTTAGCCAACTAAATGGCTTTTTTAAAAAGTTACACATATGCCTTATGATGCTGGTTTAATTTAATTTATTAATTTATTTTGTTTAATCAGAATAAATTCTGTCAGTCAAATACACTACCAGTCAAAAGTTTGGAATAATTAAGATTTTTCATGCTTTTGTAAGAAATCCCTTAAAATACAGTAAAAACAGCATCATTCCTCCAGTCTTCAGTTTCACATGATCCTTCAGTCTTTATTCTAATATGCTGATTTAATGCTCAACTTCTATCAATTAATTAAACAATTGGTGCTGGATTTAAATTTAAATTTAAATTTAATTGTTTTTCTTATTATTAATGTTGAAAACAGTTTTTGCTGCTTAATATTTTGGTGGAAACCAAACGCCTCGGTTACGACTGTAACCTCGGTTCCCTGAAGAACAAGACGCTGTGTCGATTTACACTGTGTGAACGCTTGTGTGATTACGTCTTGAAGCACATGTGAAATCAGTCAAAAGTGTGGCGGAACGTCAGAGGCGGGTGACGTCACGAGCCTGGAAACTATAAAGCCTGCCCAAACCAAGCAGCGCTATCTTCTAAGTATTCTAAAGTAAGTTGCTGACATGCACATAGGAGGTATGGCAAGGTGACGCAGCATCTCGTTCCCTCTTCAGGGAACCGAGGTTACAGTCGTAACTGAGGCGTTCCCTTTGTGGGAATGTCTATACCAATGCCACCATAGAGAGAAGTGTCTGTCCTGTGTGAAACCGAGAAGAACAGCACTAGGAAGAGAGGACCTGGGACCCTGGTGTAGAGTTCAGGTTCAAAGAATAAAACCTCACAAATGTGTTCCGTGAGGACCACCCTGCCGCATCACAGACATTTTGGAGAGCAACTCCTGACATAAGGGCCTTAGAGGCCACCATACTCCTAGTAGAGTGGGAACGGACTGCCATATGGGAAGGCTGTCCAACCAATTCATAACCAAGTGAGATAGCCTCAACCACCCACTTGCTCATTCTCTGCTTTGATGCTGGGGACCCTTTGTTGGGGGGCCCAAAACACACAAACAACTGTTCAGATTTACGCCACATGGCAGCTCTCTGGACATGCAGGTTATTCTTTTCCTGGTCTGGGTTTTGAAAAGGCACAACAGATCTAGCCATATTAGTGGGGACCTTAGGAACATAGCTGGTCTAGAGTGAAAAAACTCTTTGACCATGCCAGGTGCAAATTCCAAGCACGAAGGTGAAACCGACAAGGCTTGCAGGAGATCTCCTATTCTTTTAAGAGAAGTGATAGCAAGGAGTAACAAAGCTTTAAAGGTCAGGAACTTAGCTGGAACCTCCTCCAGTGGCTCAAAGGGAGCCAGGTACAGGCCTTGAATGACAATGGCCAGATCCCATGTCGGCACCCTGGTACGAGCTGCAGGCCTCAGCCTCAGAGTACCACAGAGGAAACGAGATACCAAGGGGTTTCTACCCAAAGACATTCCACCAAAAGGAGAGTGGTAAGCAGCTATGGGTAGCCACATAAACCTTTAAAGTAGGGCTGAACGATTAATCGCAACAAAAACGCACGCGATTTGCAATTATGTTATGCGCAGCTTGTCAGTGGAGTGCGGCTGATTGGTAGTTAATACTGCTCCATCTGAACGCCAGAGGGCGCTCCCCGCTGCAGAAGTACAATAATGTGCATCATTCCAGGAAATCCCTAACGCTGTAGCTGAATAAACAGAAGATAGAAACGCTTTGATTGAACATGACTTATAAATACACGACTGCCTTATTCTGTGTAAGAAGGCACATCATCTCACAGAAGGAGGAGCTCAGCTGTCGTTATAAAGTCAGTTTGGAGTAAATGCATGTTATTAAATGTTGTCTGTTGTTGGACGAGGTTCATAAATGCTTCTCATGTTTTGGAAAGATGTTTGACGCGTGTTGTTTTTTCAAATGCACGTTATAAGTGACTCAAACTCACAGTGCTTTCAGATGGAGCAGCGTTTACAGGGCCATACATCAATGACAAACTGTGCATAAAACTGCGCATCTGCAATGTAGAATGGTCTCCACAACCTGGGTTGAGAGACCAGTACTTATGAGATGGGCCCCCTCAGAGGCCAAGCCCACAGGCTCCACAGTTCTGGACGGGGGTGAACAATTGAGCCCCCTGCTTTGGACAGATGGTCCCTCCTGACTGGTAACTCCAGAGTAGGTCCGTCTAGGAGAGACACTAAATGGGAAAACTCTGCCAGGCCACCGCGGGGCTATTAGAAGTAGGCGAACTTGGTCCCGGCAGACTCTCTCCAGAACTCCCGGGAGCAGAGCGATCGGGGGAAAAGCGTACAAACCTAGCCTCGACCATGTCTGTACCATAGCATCCAATCCCAGAGGAGCTGGAGGCCTTGGGACAGGAACCAAGGTTTCTTCCACATAACTAGGAAGTTATATATCTTGCGAAAGGGGTTGCCCCTCGGGGAAAACCCTTTGGTCCTGAGCCACCACTGCAAGGGTCTCATGTACAGCAGGACAAAAGGTATCACGTTGGACGCTGCTGCCCACAGACCCAACAGTCTCTGAAACTTTTTCACAGTGAGTGACTGGCCTAGCTTTATTCTTTTTACGGCCGAAAGGATGGACTCTATGCGTGCCGGGGAGAAGCATGCCTGCATTGACAATGAGTCCCAAACCACACCTAGAAAGTGGTCCTCTGTAGTGGAGAAAGCACACTCTTTTTGACGTTTAGCCGTAACCCCAACTCTTTCATGTGGGTGAAAACGTCATCTCGATGCCAAACCGCCAACTGATGCGACTGAGCCAGAATCAACTAATCGTCAATGCAGTTCATGATGGGAATGCCCTGAAGGTGCAGTGGCGTTAGAGCTGCATCTACGTATTTCGTGAAAGTGCGGGATGATAGAGCTAGGCCGAATAAAAGAACTTGATATTGGTACACTTCGTCCCCGAAAGCAAACCTCAGGAACTTCCTGTGATATGTAACGACACTAGCTCAAATAAAGGGAATATATTTTAATAACTGATCATGAATATGATCATGTATCGCATACAGGTTAAATAACCCGAAAAGGGAATACTTTTGCCAGTGTATCTGTATAGAGGGATAATTAAATACAACGGATTATAATCAATTATCAATACAGGTAGGCAAAAATAGATCAATTGTATATATCAATAATTAATTACAACGAATTATAATTAACCATTAATATACCAATAGTCTAGAATAGATCAATTCTCAGGTTAACCCTTAATGGAATTAATTTGTTATCGAATAATTTGTTCGTCCAGCGAACTGATCATACAATCTTTTGTCAACTCTCAAGAAAAGTTATCCTTTTATAGACTCTCATGAAAAGGCTATTTTTCTGGCCATGAAAAATAACTTTCCTGTTCTATAAAAATACTAATTAAAGTATCAACAAATGTAAAGCTTGTAGCTTAGATCGAACATTTAAGGGACTTTGCAAAGTGAGCAACAGGCAGAGACAATCAAGCATATAATGGATTTAATAAATGAAACTACAAAAACATGCGACTACAGTTACACCAGAAATATATAGACAGAATAATAGCAGTGAATAAACGAAAGAGGAAGAATAAGAAAGAGAGAGAATGAGAGAGAGATCACAGAATGATCACAGAATGGCAAAATCCCAGACAGTTAACCTCTGAGAGACAACAAGAATCAAATCGCCCTAAGCGGGGCAAACAATCTTAAACGCATTGAAAGCTTGTTAAAACTAATACTTGCATATAGTTCTATTTGTGTGGCTGAGGGAAGAAGGCGTGTGTGTGCCAGTCCTTCGGAGCTTAGTGCGTTCTCTCGTTCTTCCGGAGCTTCCACGCTGCCAAAAATTCTACTAAAATTCTACAGCCTCTCGAGACTGGCTTCTTGTTTTTGTTGTGCTATCAGCCCGGCACCCTGAAGTGGCGAACCGGCAGGAAACCACTGCTTTAGAACCCTCCTGGCATGGGGCAGGCATTCCAGGAACTCTACGTTTCCGGGTGAACCATGAGATATGTGCTCGCTGGAGACTGCTGCGCCCCTAAGCACACAAGGTGGCGGGGTTAGCAGAAAGGCCCCCTGAGGGCACCGAAGGGAAGCGGGCACTGTATAATGAGTTGTTATCGCCAAGCAGCCCCGGAGACATGAGAGCGGCGGGGAAGAAGTTTTTGGAATGACGCCGCCTGTTTTGCTGCCTCCTGGAACCTCTCAACGACTGAATTTCCACCGTCGTCGAAGAGGCCATAAGGTGACGGGAGCATCTATAAGAGAGTTGCCTTTAGGGAAGATGCTGATTCAGGGGAGAGATAGCTCGCAAACGTCTCTTCCACCTTTAAATCCTCCCCATAACCGTGCTCTTTAAAGCTCAAAAAAGAGGAATAGTGTGTTGTTTGTGAAGAACACTATAAACTCTATATGATACTGGTTTATTCCACGATCTCGACACCTCTGTGTGGATATTGGGGAAAAACGGCATAAAAAAATATATAAATCTTTTGTAACATTATAAATGTCGTTTCTGTCACTTAGGATCATTAGCATGTCCTTGCTTATTATTATTATTTAATCTTACTTACATGAAACAGATTACGGTTTCCACAAAAATTTGTTTTAATATTAATAATAATCAGAAATGTTTCTTGAACACCATGTCAGCACATTAGAATGATTTCTGAAGGATCATGTGACCATAAAGAGTGGAGTAATGATGCTGAAAGTTCAGCTTTGATCACAGGAATACATAATATTTTAAAATATATTAAAAATCTAAATATAAATTGTAATAATATTTAACAATATAACAATTTTTCTGTATTTTCAAAGAAATGAAGTCTTGGTGAGCAGAAGAAACTTCTTTCAAAAACACTATAAAATCGTAATTATTCCAAACTTTTGACCGATAGTGTATAGTTATTGTATTTATATATATATATTTTTTTTTCCTCTATATATATATATATATATATATATATATATATATATATATATATATATATATACACACTCACCTAAAGGATTATTAGGAACACCATACTAATACTGTGTTTGACCCCCTTTCGCCTTCAGAACTGCCTTAATTCTACGTGGCATTAATTCAACAAGGTGCTGAAAGCATTGTTTAGAAATGTTGGCCCATATTGATAGGATAGCATCTTGCAGTTGATGGAGATTTGTGGGATGCACATCCAGGGCATGAAGCTCCCGTTCCACCACATCCCAAAGATGCTCTATTGGGTTGAGATCTGGTGACTGTGGGGGCCATTTTAGTACAGTGAACTCATTGTCATGTTCAAGAAACCAATTTGAAATGATTCGAGCTTTGTGACATGGTGCATTATCCTGCTGGAAGTAGCCATCAGAGGATGGGTACATGGTGGTCATAAAGGGATGGACATGGTCAGAAACAATGCTCAGGTAGGCCGTGGCATTTAAACAATGCCCAATTGGCACTAAGGGGCCTAAAGTGTGCCAAGAAAACATCCCCCACACCATTACACCACCACCACCAGCCTGCACAGTGGTAACAAGGCATGATGGATCCATGTTCTCATTCTGTTTACGCCAAATTCTGACTCTACCATCTGAATGTCTCAACAGAAATCGAGACTCATCAGACCAGGCAACATTTTTCCAGTCTTCAACTGTCCAATTTTGGTGAGCTCGTGCAAATTGTAGCCTCTTTTTCCTATTTATAGTGGAGATGAGTGGTACCCGGTGGGGTCTTCTGCTGTTGTAGCCCATCCGCCTCAAGGTTGTGCGTGTTGTGGCTTCACAAATGCTTTGCTGCATACCTCGGTTGTAACAAGTGGTTATTTCAGTCAAAGTTGCTCTTCTATCAGCTTAAATCAGTCGGCCCATTCTCCTCTGACCTCTAGTATCAACAAGGCATTTTCGCCCACAGGACTGCCGCATACTGGATGTTTTTCCCTTTTCACACCATTCTTTGTAAACCCTAGAAATGGTTGTGCGTGAAAATCCCAGTAACTGAGCAGATTGTGAAATACTCAGACCGGCCCGTTTGGCACCAACAACCATGCCACGCTCAAAATAGCTTAAATCACCTTTCTTTCACATTCTGACATTCAGTTTGGAGTTCTGGAGATTGTCTTGACCAGGACCACACCCCTAAATGCATTGAAGCAACTGCCATGTGATTGGTTGATTAGATAATTGCATTAATGAGAAATTGAACAGGTGTTCCTAATAATCCTTTAGGTGGTATATATATATATATATTCTTTTTTTATTTTTTATTTATTTAAATCTACAAAAGCATTTAGGCATCTACTGAACGACAAAAAAAATCTGCTTCTGCCTACAAATTCTTTAGCTCTGGTGTTTTTTGTTTTCTGGCAAAAAGTGCTTTTATGGAAACACAACAACTGAATGCTTCTCTGACTATTTGTCCTTAGTGACGATGACATCATATTCGAGGACTTTGCCCGGCAACGACTGATCGGGGCAAAAGACGACAAAGATGAAGATGAGGAGGGTGCCGATTCGCCCAAACTGAATGACAGATAGACGCGCAGATAAGAGTTTCCTGTGTTGTGACGATACGAGAGACCCTTTCGAGATAACCTGGAAAAATGGGACACCCTTTAACACACTCACAGTGGTGAAGTTGTTGTGTTCTTGTTCACATTCGTCTCTTCCATCTTGCGAGGGTGTAAAATAAAAACTTAAGTGTAGAAAAATGTGACCTTGTCGTTGAAGCGATTAGAAGGTGAGGTTTTAGTTGATAGGCCGCCCACTGAGTGCCTCGGATATTTGAGGGTCTTTTGGGGTTGAGGCAATGGTTTCTCATCATAGCTAAATCAAACGTCAGTGGTAGCATGCCTTTAATGTTGCTTTGTTTCATAGATTCTTCCTTTGATTAGAACAGAGGAGGAGTTTGAGGGCCGTGGCTTAGTATTAAACCATATTTAATGTATGGAATTTGATCTGTTTTAATTACTCTAAAAGGAACTGGATTTAGTATTTTTATTATAAAAAGCTGCCAAATTGAATAATCTTTATAATGTCTTGTGTCTCAACTGAGAACTTTTTTTCCACTTTTTAAAAGAACCAATGTATCATCTAATCTAAAAAGTTATGAGTGTGGGTAAAAGTTATGGGTATATATATATATATAAGATACATGACAATGCAACAACTGTTTATGACATTTTTTTCTCTTCAGTCGTTTGTAAAAGTGGGTTTCTATGAAATCATTTAATTTTAAACAATGCCTATATATCTTTAAAGGGACAGTATATTACTATAGGATATTTTTACATAATTGAAGCTTCTCAAACAAAGCACCTATAAATAGTTGTGCTACAAACATTCCAGTTACAATATCTATTCTGAATAAAGTACATGTATCCTTAAATATGTTTCAAAACCATCTTCTGTGGAGCAGAAAAGAAGAAATTTTGAAGAATGTAATGGTTATTTTTCCAGTGCTATCACAATTAATGGAGACTGCAGCTTTCAAGTGTCAATGAAGATTTAAAAGCACCATAGAATTATTACAATTCTAAAATTAAAAATATATAAAAATTCACCCCAACTTGTGCCTATATTGTATGAGACGTTTCAAATTAACAGTTCTGTGCAAAGAAATCAACAAGTTTGGCCAAGTTTGTGAATGAATTATTCAGTGTGAACCAGATTAAACATTAAATTCATTGAAACGATCAGACACACACAAAAAATACTTAAGAATCACTACTTGAACTAGCCAAGGAGATGCTGGGCAAATGTCAAGATTTTCAGTGTTTAACAACTTAAATCATGTTGCATTGTTAGAGAAACAAACAGATATTTAAGTGTACAGACTCACATAGCCTGATTTTATGATTCTTTAAATAGGATTTTGCTCCATATGGTCATATTGGAAACTTGAAAGCTCCAGTCCCTATTTTAATTTTTAGTGCACTGAAAAAAACACTGCACATTCTTTCAAATTTCTCTTGTTGTGTTTTATGGAAGAAAGAAAGTCGTGCAGGTAAATAAATGATGACAGATTTTTTTATTTTGAGGCAAACTATTCGTTTAGATCTTCTATGGACAATTTCAAACTTGTCTGTACTCCTCAAGACTCATCCAGTAATTCTCTGAGCTGGAGAGCCACTAAAATCAAAAGACTCTTGATTGGAAATGTAGCCATTTTTACATTGCAAAGAGTATGTGCTTTCTACAGTATATGAATGCGGCCTTGACTTAATGCATGAAACATTTCAATAACTTGTATGTTTTGTGAATGAAACATTTGTACGAAAGAAAGAAAGAAAGAAAGAAAGAAAGAAAGAAAGAAAGAAAGAAAGAAAGAAAGAAAGAAAGAAAGAAAGAAAGAAAGAAAGAAAGAAAGAAAGAAAGAAAGAAAGAAAGAAAGAAAGAAAGAAAGAAAGAAAGAAAGAAAGAAAGAAAGAAAGAAAGAAATTTAAATAAAAATGGATTGTTCAATGAACTGATATATTATAGTTTCCATGTGCTGGATAAACCACAATTTTAAAATAAATAAACTTGATTATTTACATAAGGCAAGATAATGATATTGATGATAAAATGTAAGGAGAAATTACAATATATTAAATATATACTATGTTGTATCAAAGTCTTTGTTTCTTTTTTATATTCTATGTATACACTGTATGTGCGTTTGTGTCAAATCCACCATATCTTTTACCAATATTACTGTTATTGTGGCGAGAATGAAGTTAGTAAACCTCACATATGTGACTCATAGATAAACATAATGCCTATTTTACAATTTGTTGAAAAGTTTTTAGAGATGTGAGCTCCTGGCCGTCAGCGGTCATTCAGCTCTCATGAACCCACAGAGAACAGCGTCATCTCGGCCAGTCCTTTGAGAATTGTATGTAGATAGTTGTTAAACATGACACATAATTAATTTGCCGTATATTAAACGATAAATCTTCGGTCTTATTAATCTATTACTTGCTCCACAGTAAATCGATTTTGTTTAAGGGGAAAATTGAGTTTAATAACTTTATATTTAAGCTATATTATATATTTAAAGGAACACGCCGACTTTTTGGGACTTTAGCTTATTCACCGTATCCCCCAGAGTTAGATAAGTCCATACATACCTTTTTCATCTCCGTGCGTGCCGTAACTCTGTCTGACGCACCCACCGCTAGCCTAGCTTAGAACAGACTGGAGGTAAACGGCTCCAGCTAGCATACTGCTCCCAAAAAGTGACAAAATAACGGCAACATTTTCCTATTTACATGTTGTGGTTTGTATAGTCACAGCGTGTACAAATAACAAGGTTATTCGAAGCACTGCTACTTCTACGGAGTGATTGAAAATACCAATAGAGTTGCTTGATGCAAGGAAATGATGGTCTAATTATTTTATGGTTTCTATGCTGTTTATGTGTCAGAATACATGATCATGTAACATAGGCTATAGGATTATATATATATATATATATATATATATATCCCTGTGAAGGGATTATATAGCTGAAGCGATATCCTGTTTTGGTAAGTGTTTTTGGTATGCAATTATGAGTGAGGTATATTAGTGGGTGATGTATAACCATTAGTAATATATCACTTCTCTGTTTGCATTTGGTGCAGGATTCTCCCTCTTGTTCCTTATGATCATTGTCTGCTGCCGTGTTGCCATTTTCACAGCATTGTGGTTACTCTGGCATTGCTACAGGAACGCCGACTTGTGTTTACTTAAATTGCCCGAGAACAAGCTACTGTATGTGGCTGCTCCTTATGAGCCCAGTCTCTCTCCGGTAGAGTGGGGGAAAATGTGTTGTTGCTATGGACTAAGTTGACAAGAGTGATGTAGAAGTACAGATTCAAGATGGCACCTTTATGTGTGGCTGGCCGTCTGCTGTCATCTACATTTGCGAGTTTGTTTATGTCAATGTGTTTATGGCTTCTTTTACTGAAGCTTTTTCTTTTACTTCTTTTATTCTCCACTTTTAATGAACGACCGGCAAACACTTTAAAATCTTCGAACCTCTACTGATGTGCTGCTCAATCAAATTCAGAGAGGCCCACAACACTCTCCACCTCCCTTCCTAGCATCCTTACTGGCTTGTCTAAGCCGACATCAGTATTCATAGCCTGGGAAAAAGCGCCGGAAAAGACAGGGTAACTGCGGCGGTGTGGCTCTCAAGCTCAAGCTCCTGCTTCGGACAGACAGTAAGATGAATCCACCTATCCATCAGCTGGCGTACAACTGAGTGTACTTACTCCTGGAACATACCCATTTTACCGAGCTTGTGTGATCAGCGACCTCTGCACCGCTCGCCTCGCCTCCGCCACTGCAGTGTTTCTATGCACCTTCTTCGCCCGCTGCTCAGAGCAACGCAGCGGATTGAGGCAGATAAAAATGGCTTTGGTCAACGCGCGATCTGTGGTAAATAAGACTTTTATTCTTAAGCACTTCTTCATCTCACAAACTCTGGATTTCCTATTTATCACTAAAAAGTGACTTTCCAACTCCTTTTTCAGAACTTTTACCACCCAACTGTAAAAAATGTTTTTAACTCCCCCCGATCTGTGAGACGGAGTGGTGGTTTGGCTTCAATTTTTAAAGATCATTTTAAATGTTGGACTTTGTAAAGAACTACATAACAGTTTTGAATTGCAATTGCTCATTATGGACTCTGACACTCCGCTAGTTATTGCTGTGGTCTATCGGCCTAATCATATGTGTGCATGCAACAAGCAAGATGTGCATTTGTAAATCCGGTGACATGCGTGCATTGATTTTTCTGTCAGTGTCTGCTGCAAAGATACAGTTGACAATCGCTATCTCTGTAGTGAATGCGCCTATAGCCTAGAGAGAAATGCACATCTTGGATTACATAATCAGAGAGTAGCTAAAGCTTTCTTTAGATAGGCTATATTTCTCATGTCTGAGTTTCGGTTAATTTATGATGAGATGCGCTCCTGTTCACGTGCAATGCAAGTGACTGCGCCGGCGCCTCCATGTCATGATTTATATTGTCTGCTATATTTGCTTCTAAATTAAATCCAGGCAATTGGTTGATGAAAATTTTATTAAAATTAAGGTAAAATTTATACAAAATGAAATTCACTTTAAAGAAAGGCTTTCTACAAAACAAAACTTGATGAAGAAAATTAAGTTTAATCATGTCTGACCCATTTACAAAATCATGTCTGACCCACTCTATGTCTCCCGATGCATCCTATCATGGTGTTCACTTTTCATAATCAACATAGTTGGAAAAAATTACATTATAATATTTGAACAAATATGAAACTAAATGCTCTTATTTAATGGTTACAACAAATATAGTACGCCTACATACTCTCTATTTATACAAATTGCTGCACATTCAAGTTAATTCTCGAATTAATTTTCAAATTATTGAAAACAATAAACATACCACTTAAAAAAAAAACAGTTGTACTGCTGTTTTTTCTAAGTAACTTTACAAGAAAAACTCTTTCTGCGTAGAGGGTCCGTTTATGTTGGAAACAGCTCCCATTCATAAAATCCTTCAGTTTTCGTGTGTTGTTTGTGCACCCGACAACGGTACATGTTGAGTCACAAGGAGCAATGCTTAATCTGTCAGCATTACTACTTGTCAGTAATCAGTTTCACCCGTTTGTACCGCAATGTGAGTATCCCTTGTGTGCTAGCTTCATTAAGCGTTAGGCTAAACCGGAACTGAGATACCGTCAACAGGAAGTATCGAGTGTCATGGCGACGCCCATTAAGACTCACAGGAAAGTTGTGAATATAGAGAAATATATAATTTTATATATTTCTTATTTATTAATTATTTACATTATAAATGTATAATATTGTCAAGTTAGTTATCATAAGAACCTGGATGTGCTATAGTATTTAACCAAGAGACTATCACTGTGCTGAGGAGTGCACAATCATTACTTTTATGATAATTATAATCTTATTGTTTTTTGGCCAATTGTAAACTGAACCACAGGCTCTACTCTTTAGCACAATGGTGACCCCAAAAACTCAGACATACCAGAAAAACTTTTAAATAAAAAAATAATAGAACATTAAACACTAACAGATCTCTCCCTATATTAATATTGAGCAAAACACAAACATTTTAACATTTGCTCTCCTTTCAAAAGTCAGTCAGAAGCAAAGCATGCTGGGAACTAGAAATCTGTCATAACTCATTCTGTGAATGTGAGTGTATATACACACATGTGAGAACATACATTCACAGTTATATGGGAGCATGTATGTGCAATATATGTACACAATAAAGGATAAAATCTATTTTTGTCTTCATTTATAAATACTTTATATTCATTAATATATAGCCATACATGGTCAATGCATTGCAGTATATTGAAAAATATAAGCACTAGTTTCCCATATATGGAAATTAATTATGTAATATATCGCATTATATTTTGCTGTATATTTCCATATATTTTTGTTCCGTAAGGGACAACCCAGACTTAAAAAAGGAAAAAAAGAATTTAGATTCTTCTGATTCATCTAATTTTAGACCCACCTCTAACCTTTCGTTTTAAGCTAAAATTCTAGAGAAAGTAGTTCTCCACCAACTCCAAAGCTTTTTGGTCGAATACAAAATCTTTGATATGTTTCAGTCGGGTTTTAGGACATTTCATTCTACTGAGACGGCTCTTGTGTTAAATGATGTTCTATTAGCCACCAACTCTGGGGATTTTAGACTTGAGTGCTGCCTTTGATACTGTAGACCACAATGTTCTTTTGAAGAACAGGCAAGTAGATCTGAGTTGGTTTCAATCATATCAGGATTGTATTCTCCTTCAATATTGGGCAATTTCACTCTGGTTCTGTCCCTCTGACCTGTGGTGTCCCCCAAGGCTCTACCCTAGCTCCCATATTATTTTGTCTCTATATGCTCCCACTTGGTTCCATCTTTGAGAAATATGGTATGGTAAGTTACCATTGTTACGCAGACGACACACAAATATATCTCCCTCTGAAACATATGAATGGTTTTTGACGCTGTAGTTGCTTGCCTCTTGGATGTTAAAGCATAGATGTCTACAGTCTAGGGGTGACCGGGAAATTTCCGCATCCGCACCGAGACTTTGGAACAGTTTAGGCCTAGCTGTTGAAATCAGAATTGTTCCCACAATTTTATTTTTTTTTTAAATCAAAGTTAAAAAAATTGTATTTAATCTTGCTTTTGTTTACTTGTGTGTCTTTGTCTGTATTTTATTCAATGGTTATTCATTTTGTAAAGAACATTGGTCAACGGCAGTTGTTTTTAATTGTGCTTTATAAATAAATTGAAATTGAATTGAAAGTATTCACTTTGAAGCTTACACTGGCGACGTACCTTAGAGAAAACAGATTTGAGTGATCTTTTCAGCAGTAAGAAAAAAAAGTGTTTTAAAGCTTGTTGTTTTGCAGAACATCACAGTTATATATGATATGAAAATAGTAAGGCCTGTGGTTAGGGAGTACATGTTATACTAGGAAAATATAATAATATTTTTAGAATGACATTTTTTTCTGTGGGGTAAAACGCCCTCAGGGGACATCACTTCCCACTATCATAATTACTGTAGTTACCATGGTCTGAATATCACATTCTGTTTTTCCATCCATTCATCTTACACTTATCTGTGGCCGGGTCGAGGAGGCAGCAATCTAAGCAAAGATGCCCAGACTTCCCTCTCCCTAGACACTTCCTCCAGCTCTTCCGGGGGGACACCAAGGCATTCCCAGGCCAGCCGGGAGACATAGTCCCTCCAGCGTGTCCTAGGTCTTCCCCGGGGTTTCCTCCCTGTGGGATGCGCCCGGAACCCCTTCCCGGGAAAGCATCCAGGAGGCATCCGGAACAGATGCCCGAGCCACCTCAGCTGACCCCTCTTGATGTGGAGGAGCAGCAGCTCTACTCTGAGCTCCTCCCGAGTGACCAAGCTTCTCACCCTATCTCTAAGGGATCGCCCAGCCACCCTGCAGAGAAAGCTCATTTCGGCCGCCTGTATTCGGGATCTTGTCCTTTCAGTCATGACCCAAAGCTCATGACCATAGGTGAGAGTAGGGACATAGATTGACTGGTAAATCGAGAGCTGAGCCGCTTTCTTCACCACGATAGACCGGTACATTGACCGCATTACTGCAGAAGCTGCACCGATACGTCTATCAATCTCCCGTTCCATCCTTCCCTCACTCATGAACAAGACCCTAAGATACTTAAACTCCTCCACTTGAGGCAGGAACTCTCCACCAACCTGAAGTGGGCAAGCCGACTGAGAACCATGGCCTCGGATTTGGAGGTGTTGATTCTCATCCCAGCCGCTTCACACTCGACTGCAAACCGTCCCAGTGGATGCTGAAGGTCCTGGTCTGAAGGGGCCAGCGCGACAACATCATCAGCAAAGAGCAGAGACGAAATCATGTGGTCCCCAAACCTGACAACCTCCTGCCCCTGGCTGCGCCTAGAAATTCTGTCCATAAAAATTATGAACAGAGGGCAGCCCTGCCTGAGTTCAACATGCACTGGGAACAAGTCTGACTTACTGCCGGCAATGCGAACCAAGGTCCTGCTCCGATCATACAGGGACCGGACAGCCCTTAGCAAAGGGCCCCGGACCCCATACTCCCAGAGCACCCTCAACAGGACGCCGTGAGGGACACAGTCGAATGCCTTCTCCAAATCCACAAAGCACATGTGGATTGGTTGGGCAAACTCCCATGCACCCTGGAGAGGGTATAGAGCTGGTCCAGTGTTCCATGGCCGGGACGAAAACCGCACTGTTCCTCCTGAATCAGAGGTTCTACTATCGTCTGTATTCTCCTCTCCAGTTCCCTGGCATAGACTTTCCCGAGGAGGCTGAGAAGTGTGATCCCTCTGTAGTTGGAACACACCCTCCTGTCCCCCTTCTTAAAAAGAGGGACCACCACCCCGATCTGCCCTCCCAAAGGTACTGTCCCTGACCGCCACATGATGCTGCAGAGGCGTGTCAGCCAAGACAGCCCTACAACATCCAGAGACTTAAGGTAATAAGGGCGGATCTCATCCACCCCCGGTGCCTTGCAACCAAGGAGTTTCTTGACTACCTCTGTGACTTCAGCTTGGGTGATGGACGAGTCCACCTCCGAGCCCTCAGCCTCTGCTTCCTCAATGGAAGATGTGTTGGCGGGATTCAGGAGATCCTCAAAGTATTCCTTCCACCGTCCGATGACATCCCCAGTTGAGGTCAACAGCTGCCCACCTCCACTGTAAACAACGTTGGTAGGGCACTGCTTCCCTCTCCTGAGGCGCCGGACAGTTTGCCAGAATCTCTTCAAGGCCAGCCGGTAGTTCTTCTCCATGGCCTCACCAAACTCCTCCCAGGCCCGATTTATTTGCCTCCACAACCACCCGGGCTGCAGTCCCCTTGGCCTGCCGGTACCCGTAAGCTGCCTCAGGAGTCCCACAAGTCAGCCAGGCCCGATAAGACTCCTTCTTCAGCTTGACGGCATCCCTTACTTCCGGTGTCCACCACCGGGTTCGGGGATTGCCGCCTCGACAGGCACCGGGGACCTTACGGCCACAGCACCGAGCGGCCGCGTCTACAATGGAGGTGGAGAACATGGTCCACTCGGACTCAATATCTCCAGCCTCCCTCGGGATCCGGTCGAAGCTCTGCCGGAGGTGGGAGTTGAAGATCTCTCTGACAGGAGACTCGGCCAAACGTTCCCAGCAGACCCTTACAGTACATTTGGGTCTGCCGAGTCTGTCCAGCTTCCTCCCCCGCCATCGGATCCAGCTCACCACCAGGTGGTGATCAGTTGACAGCTCCGCCCCTCTCTTCACCCGAGTGTCCAAGACATACGGCCGGAGGTCAGATGAGACAACCACAAAGTCGATCATCGACCTCCGGCCTAGGGCGTCCTGATGCCACGTGCACTGATGGACACCCTTATGCTTGAACATGATGTTGGTTATGGACAAGCTGTAACTAGCAGAGAAGTCCAATAACAGAATACCGCTCGGGTTCAGATCAGGGGGGCCGTTCCTCCCAATCACGCCCCTCCAGGTGTCACTGTCGCTGCCCACGTGGGCGTTGAAGTCCCCCAGTAGAACGACGGAGTCCCCAGTCAGAGCACTTTCCAGCACCCCTTCCAGAGACCCCAAGAAGGCCGGGTACTCTGCACTGCCGTTTGGCACGTAGGCGCACACGACAGTGAGAGACCTATCCCCGACCTGAAGGCGCAGGGAAGCGACCCTCTCATTCACCGGGGTAAACTCCCAACACATGGTGGCTGAGCTGGGGGGCTATGAGCAAACCCACACCAGCCCACTGCCTCTCACCATGGGCAACTCCAGAGTGGTGAAGAGTCCATCCTCTCTCAAGGAGTGTGGTTCCAGAGCCCAAGCCGTGCATGGAGGTGATCCCAATCTCTAGTCGGTACCTCTCAACCTCACGCACAATCTCAGGCTCCTTCCCTGCCAGCGAGGTGATGTTCCACGTCCCTAGAGCTAGTTTCCGTGTCCAGGGATCGGGTTGTTGAGGCCCCCGCCTTTGACTGCCGCCCGATCCAACTAAGCACCGGCCCCTTACGGTCCCTCCTGCAGGTGGTGAGCCCACGGGAAGGTGGCCCCACGTCGCTCTTTTGGGCTGAGTCCGCATACGAGCCCCAACCCCGGGCCTGGCTCCAGGGTGGGCCTGGCTCGTGCCGGGCGACGTCACAGTCCTTGATTTTAAGTCCATCATAAAGGGTTTTTGAACCGCTCTCAGTTTGACTCGTCACCTAGGACCTGTTTGCCTTGGGAGACCCTACCAGGAGCATATAGCCCCAGACAACATAGCTCCTAGGGTAATTCGGGTACTCAAACCCCTCCACCACGGTAAGGTGGCAGTTCAAGGATGTGATTCTGTTTTTACATAAAATCTAATTTTAACTTGGTGGTTAAATAAAAATATTTGGACTTTATATATAGCCTATTAATAATAACAAATTATTCAAACTTCATTTGAATGCTGTCACAGGGATGAGGGGCTGAGTTCCCAGCTGTTGCACATCCATAATTTTTTCAGCCCTGCAATTTGGCATACTTTCTGTTTTGTTTTTGTGAGTTATATAAATTTTAGTCTCTGTAAATTGCTGTTTCTTTGTGTTGCATTTTTTTCTTTTTTGTTTATTGTTATTGCTACTTTAAACCAAGAGTTGTCAGAACCTGCATATTTATCAATGAGGGTATTTTTGGCTCTATCATAAAATACACAGTATCAAAAAAAATTATAGAATTAAAAGACACTACACAAGACAGTAAATCATTCACACAAATGTTCAATTATTGATCAGTTTGTCTATAAATGAATGCAGCAAAGTCTGTTTTGAGGTCTGTTTCTGTCTTCCCTATGGTCTCTGCCTTGACCACATGACCACATTTTTAACAGCAATAAAACCAACTTATCTGATCGTAGTCATGGTTACCAAGACACTTCTTGCCCTTGTTGGGGGAATGGGACCATAGATCCCAGAGTGAGTTTTAAATATTATTTGTTACATATAACAAATAATTGTGTCTGATTTGTCTCAGTCACTACATACATGAGATTATTGCAGGGCCTTTTCTAGGCATTGGCAACCTAGGAGGTTTCCTAGGCCACGCCACCACCAGCTGGAGTGGGCATCAATGAGCACTTCAACACTGCATTTTAGCTATAATTAACGAGTTAAATAGCATTTAAGCATCTAAGCATAGGCATAAAATAGAATTCTTTAAAAAAAAATGTTATCAGAAAGACATGATTCGAAATCTAAAAATGTAGTGTCAAAAGAAAATTTATATTTTTTTAAAACGAATGACTGATGACATCAACAAAATAACACAGGTTATTTTATAAAATAACCAAAACAATTTGGGTAATGGGTCAAATCCCATGACCAAGGCTTTGCTAGAAAGCACCTTCTGGTTTATAATAATACTAATAATAATAATAAAAATAAGCTTTAAGTGAAATAATAAAGCAGTAATGAGAAAAAGATATGCAGGTTCATGCTATTCCTTCTCCAATTAGCTCATACATTATTGTCTCCCTCTCCTGGTAGCCTAGTAGTCTGTATTGCTGGAGCAAAAATAACTTTTCTGTATATATATGAAGAGTTCAGATGCAAAAGCCTCTAAGTGCCATCTGAAATTTTCTTCTAGAATGATCATTTTTATCAAGCTTGTATATATAAGTTCAATAATTTCACTTAAATGGCAATGAAAATGACCTATTAACTGTCATTTAAGTGAAATTACTGAACTTAAATATACGAGCTTGATAAAAATGATCATTCTAGAAGAAAATTTCAGATGGCACTCTTCATATATATATATATATATATATATATTTTTTTTTACCTCAAATCTGTATATGAAGCTTAATTTACATGTCATATTATGATTACAGATAACTACAGATTCTAAGCTTTGGTACACCCTATATTACTGAAAATGATTATATGGTTGAATACCTGATTTTTATAATATTCTTGTAGTGAGTTTTGTTTACTCCATAGAGATTGGCTTCTTAGAGGTGTGTATACTGCAAGTAAGTAGGCACTAATAGAAAACATACAGGTAACTAGTTGTATTTCTCTTACAAGGAGAAGAGTATAAATGGAATAAAAATATATTATTATATTTAGTAGGCTTTATCAGACAGGCTTGAGAAAAATTGCAGCTGATGGAGAAAGCGTTTTTTTTTTATGCTAATTGAATTCGTCAGTAATTCTTTCAGTTCTGGATTCAAAAATTGTGAACAAGGATTTCATTCTTGTAAATTACCATCAGTGTTTACAGTATGTTTATTATTAACTACATATTCTCAGTCCTATATTTTCAAATATGGCCTATATGGCCATTTGAAACTATAGCTTTAACAAACCACATCCTTTTTAAAATGTTACAGTATCAGCATATTATATTGTTGATCTTTTTTAAATTGGATTTCTTTGCAAAGGAAAGACTTTTACTTCTCTAATAAACTGAATAAACCTTTGTCTTATTTCTTTTGTTCTCACTCCATAAACAATTGGGTTAAAACAACTTGGAAAAAGTGAGTACATTGTGCTCACAAATACACGACTACTGGTAGAAAAATTATTTCTTATTCTGTATGACATAAACGCAATCAGGGCAAAAATCAAAGTAAATGTCATAACAATGATGTGAGTAATGCAGGTGTTTATGGCCTTCATGTGGGCCTTCCCAGACTTAAACACAGAGGTAAAAATCACAGCATAGGAAGCAGAAATGAGAATAACATCTGCAGTTGGTATAAGGAAAGCAGACAAAAGTCCTACTAAGTTATTAATAGATATATCTCCACATGCTAACTGAACCAACGCCATGTGTTCACAAAAACAGTTTTCCAGCCAGAGAGACCATGGTGATATTCAGAAGTCCATTTCTAAATAATGGGACAACAATAAACTTTAGAAAGTTAGGGATTTCCATGTATTTATGATAGTAAAGCGGTTTGCATATTGCAAATTAACGGTCCAGTGCCATCCAAAAAAGCAAAGTGGAGTGAAATGAGCCAACAAAATGAATGCAAAACATTTGTATCAAACAACCTGTTAGAGATATCTCATTCCAATTAAATAAAAAACTAAGAAGCATGTTAGGTACAAAAAATACAGGCGAGATCAAGTCTACAACAGCCATTAAACCTATTAGTACATACATAGGAGAATGCAGAGACTTTTGACATATGATTAAATATATGAGAATAGAATTTGCTGTGATAGACAGTAAAAACATCAGAAAGAAAGGGATAAATAAAAAAGGCCTCCATTCTCCTAGCTGTAGAAACCAATCAGATTGAAGTCTGTGAATGAAATATTTTGTGCAGAAAGATTCTTCATGCTGTTCATAAAAAGAAAAAGAAAAAAAGAATTAATGCCTAAAGATAAAAACTAAAGCATTTTTCCATGAATGTCCAGTAGGCTGTGCTACATTTGAAAGTGATAAAAAAAAATTCTACAGTATTGCTCACAATTATTTTATTCAGTGATTTCACTTTCACAATATGAATTAAAATGCCGAGTGAATGTGCTTTTCATCTATTATCATTATGAAAGGATTAGAATACACTTTATTTTACCTTATTTGTGAGGCTTCTTTGTTGTACTTTGTTGCTGTGAACAGAAAAAAAAAAAATCAAGCTGACCTTTATAAGTTAGATGTTCAGTGAATGTTTCATTATATAAAGATAAAGATACAAGATATGATGTTGTGTTTAATTACATAGGCCTTTCATGCATTAACCTGTGCTCTCGATAACTATCATAACTATTGTTCAACTATCATAATTCTTTTTCTTACATGCAAGAGTGAAATGAAAGCGTGACATGAAATCATGGTCTCTAAATACACTATGTCGTGTTCCCATGAGTCTGTAAACTATTCCCATGTTGGAATAGAACCAGCCACAGGTTTTCACTTATGCATTATATATACACAGTATATATCCCTTATAAAAAAATAAGTATACTTCAAGTTCATTTTATTAAGTAGGCTATACAGTACCTTAGTAAAGGTCAAGTATATTTTTAAGAATACTCTATGAAGTAAGTATACCAATACTAATGTACTAGAAGTATACTTGTAAGTGTACTGTTTCAGTAATACTTGGCACTTAATTGGCCAACTTTTTAGTTTATAAAAGTATAAATTTAAGTATACTTAAAAAGTGTAACTGTAGTAAACTTTGAGTGCACAACTAGTTTATAACTAAGGGCCCTATCATAACCCAGTACAACGCAGCGCCAGGCGCGATGCAAATGTCTTTTGCTAGTTTCAGCGTGATGCAGTTATCATTTTCACGACCTCGTGTTTTTTTGTGCTTTTTTTGTTATTTAAAGATCGTGTTAGTAATGTGCACATATAGGCGGGTCCACAACGCGCGTACACTCTGCTTATTACCCAGTCAACACGTTGATCTCACAGTGATCTCTCCATATGATCACAATGTGAGTTCACAGTGAGCTAAAAGTGTAACCGCACTGTGCACACACTGAAGCTCATATAGGGGTTATGCGCAACATTCTTCAGGGTTCTACAAAACGGGTTTAACTATTTCTGGCTGTCAGCTACTGAGGTAAACACAGCATAGTAATGGCGACCTTCTAGCTGGTGTTTGCAGGAGCTACCCCTAATATCAATTTCCAATGTACACCGTATTGCCAAACAGACATACTCTGCTAGACGAGGGATTTAAGTTTTACGCCTCCTCATTTATTCATAATTATGAAGGTATGTAGTATATGTAGCTTTTGCTAATGGCACCCGATTTAGCGTTAGCTAACAATCAGTAGTTAGTTTAGACTTGTATGCTATCAGTAGTTTAGCCTTTTATTTTTGCTCAAGACGATTAAACCAATCAAATGAAGACTGCATTTTAGCGATGGGGTTATAGTACCAACAGTATTACTACGATGTCCTGTGTGTTTATGCTGGTCAACCTTCAATTATGTTAGGTAATTCATCTTACTGTAGGTCTAATGTGTCGACTGCTGTTCTGGCAGGTGTTTCAGATTTCTAAAACACTGTTAGAATAATGACAAATGTGATGAATGAATGAATGCTATATCTTCTTATCCACCAGTTTCAAACTAAGACAGGTTGACAGGTACTGTCAGTGTCAGAACACAGAACATGGTTTCTGCACACTTTTTAAAGTCAAATCTAAGGCTTTTTAAGACCTTTAAATTCTAACATTCAAATTAAATTCTATTAGAATAGTTACACAATACCACTGTTACCAGTCAAATTAAATCATTAAATCAAAATCCATCTTTGCAGTGCAGAGGTGACACCCCATACACAAAAGAAATATGTTTGAAATATATTTTCAGAGTATATTTTGGAATATATGCAAATATTTGAAATTGGCCCAATAAATATATTTCACACTTAACATCATATATTTTTGTTATATTTCAGAATATATTTCAATGCATTTGGAATATATGCCACATATATTTTTGACACTTTTGGGGACCCATACAGAAAAAAATACATTGAAATATATTCTGAAATATAACAAAAATATATGATCTTAAGTGTGAAATATATTTATTGGGCCAATTTCAAATATTTGCATATATTCCAAAATATACTCTGAAAATATATTTCAAATATATTTCTTTTGTGTATGGGACAGAAGTGGCATCAGATCTGGCATTAATATATTTACACTGTATATTTCTTCAAAACCTAACGAAACTTACCAATTCACAAAATTAACGGAATGCATAGCTGATAAAAAATTGGATGACTCGTAATTTCCTACTACTTAATTCTGAAAAAACAGAGATTCTAATTACTGGACAAAAAACTTCCTCACATAATAACCTATAATACTGTCTAACACTTGATGGCTGCTCTGTCGAGTCTTTGTCATCTGTTAGGAACCTGGGTGTGCTCTTTTATACCAATCTTTCATTTGAAAGTCACGTGTCTAGTATCTGTAAAACTGCATTTTTCCATCTTAAAAATATATCTTAATTACGCCATATGCTCTCATTGACAATTGCAGAGCATTTAGTTCATGGGTTCATGACCTCAAGGCTAGATTATTGTAATGCTCTACTGGGTGGTTGCCCTGCACGCTTAATAAACAAACTACAGCTGGTTCAAAACGCAGCAGCTCGAGTTCTTACCAGAACCAGGAAGTATGACCATATTAGCCCAGTTCTGTCAAAACTGCACTGGCTGCCTATTAAACATCGCATCAATTTTAAAATATTGCTGATTACTTACAAAGCACTAAATGGTTTAGCTCCGCAGTACTTGAGCGAGCTCTTAACGCATTATAGTCCTTCACGTCTATTGTGATCTCAAAATTCCGGCCAGTTGAATATCAAAATCGACTGCTGGCGGTAGATCCTTCTCCTATTTAGCACCAAAACTTTGGAACAGTCTTCCTACCATTGTCCGGGAAGCAGACACACTCTGTCAGTTCAAAGCTAGATTAAAGACACATCTCTTTGACCTAGCATTCACATAATACATTATAGACTTCTATAATTCAGTGTTAGGCTGCAAAGATTAGGTCAGCTGGAACCGGGAACACTTCCCATAAATCCTGATGTACTCGTTACATCATAAGAAGAATGGCATCTACGCTAATTTTAGTGTCTTTGTTTATCCCGAGGTTTTCCCGCAGCCAGCCGGATCCAGGCCGTATCCAGATCTGATGAAGGACCTTCGCCTGGACCCGATCCAACGCAGTGCTGAAGTGCCAACTAGTCTCTTCCTATGGAGGATCCCTTTACCACTTTACAGATAAAGCGTTGTCGGGAAACTCAATTTGCGTATCTACCCCGAATTGATAAAATAACATAAAATTCTGTATCAAAAATTACAAGGAAACACCAGTACTTTGTTTAGGCTTGGTTTGTAGGGAATTCCAAACCTGCGCACATATATTCAAACACACATAACTATAGAACCAATTCTTAATGCGCATGTGACCGCCATCAGCGTTTCTAAAAAATAATTCTAAAAACATTATAAATGTTAGAAATGTATTGCTAAAACATATTACAAAGACTGTGAACTGTGAAGTAATGAATTGTGGATTTAGACCGTTAAACAGTTTTTCACTATTGCTGTGTTCCGGATTTTCTGGGCGGGGCTAAAACAGGGGCTCGATGACGCACTGGAGTCCCTGAGCTATTGGACACGCCCCTACTTGATGATGCACTGGAGCCCCTGAGGCTGCCCCCTCCCCTATCAGTTCGCCGCTCAATCGCGAGTTACTTAGTACTATTTACTACAGCCTACAGTTTGCTAGCTAGCTATGCCTTCGTCAAGGAAATGCGTATTACCTGGATGCGATCACTTATAAAACAGATCGGTGTCCTTATTTAAATTTACGAACAACGATCATATCAACAAGAGGTGGATTAATTTTGTGAAGAGCCACCTTGATGGAGAGTTGAGGATCACCACCAACACCCGCCTCTGTAGTGATCATTTTACAAAGGATAGTTTTATAAACTTTCGTCGGAACAACTGGAATTCACTGATAATCAGCTGTTACTGGTGAATGGTACTTTAAAAGTGAAACTAAAACTGCCAGTAGGTGGCGGCAAGTCACTGTCTTAATAAGTGAATTGAGGGAGTCATTCATTCAACCGATTTGTTCAAACGGCTAATTCATTCGGGAAGCAAGTGATTGTTCATTGAATCATTAAATTGACTCATTCAAAACGCGGATTCCTGTAAAAAAACAGAACTCTTGCTGATGTGATATTGTAGGCCTATAACAACATAATATGATATAAATATAAGACAAAAAGTCATTTGGGAACATACCTATAATTGCACACATCAAGCAGTGAAAGCACGAGAGACAAAAGCGATGTCAGCTCGCAGTGCCTCGTACATCGTTAAAACAATGATTAAAATAACTTAATAGACAATACACATCGCACACCACTATGCACATCAAGATTGAACTTACAATTGAACTGACATTTACCAACTCGCTTCTCCTTCTCTCCTCCTGTTTCGCGTGCAGGAGACGGACGTAATGCTGCCGCGATTGTGAATGTGATAAAAAGTACGCTAATTAGAAAGTTCTAATTTGGAAAACATTTAGATGTCGAAGTCAAATTGCCATCGAACATTTAAGACCTTTCATAAGTAAAAATAAGACTTTTTAAGACTTTTTATGGCCTTAAATTTAAAAAATCTAACTTAAGACTTTTTAAGGATCTGCGGACACCCTGAGAACAGCTTGTCAGCTTTGTTGTTGTCGTCTATTGAAACAGTCGAATCAAAATGCATACAATATATTTTTAATGTTCGCTAATTATCTTAGTAAACGTTAGAAGATGTTGAATTTTAACAAAATATTTAGTAAATTCACTTACCTTGCAATAAATGCGTTCTCCCACGAACATCTGTCTTGTATTCCGACTATTCCTCAATCCCTTCACATCGCACGTTCAAACGTCTTGACCCCGCCCTTGCTTCAGTTTCATTAGTTGAAGCTGTAAACCAATCATTTTCCTTTCTGCCCTCAGAACATTTTTGAGAAAGTAAAACTCCTATCTGCCTAAGGCCTTGTCCACACGGACACGGGTATTTTTATAACCGTGACTTTTTTACGTGGTTCGGCCGTTCGTCCACACGGAAACGTATTATCAGGTCACTGAAACCGAACATTTTTGAAAACCCCTGCCAGGGTGAGGATTTTCAGAAACGGCGGTTGCAGTGTTGTCATGTAGACAGTAAAACTGGGGTTTTTGCCTTGTGGCATCAGAGGGTGCGCCGTTATCCGCGGCTTCTGATTGGCCAACGTGGCTTTACGATTAGGGTTATATCGCCGCCTGCTGGTGTGGCATGCTCTTGACAGCGCTTGATAGCGTGTTTTTGTGTTTTCATTTAGACGTAAACCGAGCATGTGTGGACGGGATTTTTTTTTTTTAAATGCAGGAGGAAAAACTCCGGTTATAAAAATACTCGTGTCCGTGTGGACTAGGCCTAAGTTTCCTTATCAGTCAGTCACACTCAACGTTACATCAGTGACTGATGAATTGGGATCTCGCCTGAGAGCCCAATCACCTTCAAGTGTAAACAAAACTAGCCAATGGACTTTGACGAGTGAGATTTTCATTGAGAACCACACCCTGTGAAGCGGATATGAATGGAAGCGTGCTGAACTCACTCATTCAAACTTTCGCATCGGTTTCCCATCAGAAGTCACAGTGTGTTTGTAGGTAGACAGACAGACAGACGAAGACAGATGAATAAAGTTCCAATGAAGTTTAATTGCAAATACACTCAGCAACAGGCGAACAGGCGTTAGCAAACACTGCACAATTTTCAAGTAGTGATTTTTAGATAATTTTGGTCACTGTTCTTTTCACATTGCTCAACTCTCTGGGGACACATTCAGTTGCTGCTGTGTTCACACTGCGCGATGGATCGGCGACAGGAGGTTTCACATTGACTTTACAAAAGAAAGAATCGCCGACAACTTCTGTCTGATCCGCAAACTACAAACTAAAAGGCTAAAAGGTTGTGTGCTCATGCTATGGCCACAATATGAGCTCATCCCAGCTAGAAATTGTATTTGTTTTGTGTTTGGTTTTCTGTAGCTAATTCTTTTTTTTTTTTTTTTTAGAATGTTCTCCTAAAAGGTAGGATAACACTCTCTAAAAACATTTTAAACATGTTTAGTGATAACATTGATAGAACATTATCCCCTAACATTCTAAAGTTTTAACGGGAAGTTTCCCAGCAGACACAGGCCTGAACATCTTAAAAGAAGTTTGTTTGAATGTAATAGTTTGGTTTGGTCACCATTGTGGAGGTCAGTGTTTGCTTTAGTTGGGTTCTTTGGCCTTGACTATTTAATGTTAGTTTTTGTAGTCTGCTGTAAGTGTTTGTTATAGCAAGAGAAAATATGATCATGTTAACTACATGTTGAAAATAAAGTTATTATCATAATGTAGTGGCCTGATTTCATTCAGGGACTAGTCTCTGGTATCAAATTTACGTGATCATAATAATCCAGGATTTCTACAGCATGAGATTCTGCAGCGTTTTAATCAGAATATCTGGACTGGAGCATTCAATATAAAAAACAAAATCTGTGTACAGTAAGTTTTAAAACCCTTCATTGAGACAAACGCAAACCTCAAGAATCAGCGCATGATTCTCAGTAATGGTGACATGCTTCATGGCGCAATGCATTCTGGGTGCATCATTCAAAACTCATCAGTGGCTCCCAGAATGCATTGCGGCATGAAGCATGTCACCGTTATTGAAATTCATGAGGTTTGAGTGTGTCTAAGTGAACCAGTACAAAATGTTTAGGTCTGTTTATTATTAAACAGATGTTCTTATTTAAACACTGGTCGAAGTCATGCTGTAGAATCATTACCATAATACATTAAGTGAAAATTGCCTTTAATCTTTTATAAGAGAGTCGAGCCTGTGTGACCTAGTACCAATTTTAGGGTATTGTTAACAATTACCTGGGTGAAATTCCCAAGCGTGGCATAGCCGAAATTACTTGGTCTTTTCAAGTAAAATAACTTGGTCTTGTGCTTAAAATCTTTACTTTAATCAGCTCTTTTACTTTCGGTCAAATAAAACTACACATGGGTTCATCTCACCTCTCCTTCAGTGGATAATTGTGACACTGCTCCCTCTGAATACAATAATCTCTCTCTCTGACCTTGTATATGCTCTAAACACCTCAGTATATCTGCTCAAAGTAGTTATTTGGTCCTGGTACACTATAAATTTGCTTTTGCTGCTTCAAAACAAATACAGAGACTGCTAAGTCAGACACACACACTTCAGTGAGCATTTCAGACCTCTTCTGCAGCTGTACAAATATACATAAATAATATGCCCTATGAGCAGATCTAGACACAAGGGGGAAGAGGAAGGTGTCAGAGAGAAAACTGCACCAGCTTACAGCAATTACTGAAACAGATCATTTAAATGTTAGCGGTAGAGAGAGCGGGCAAGCATATTGGCTGCAGATTACAAGCAAAGGATACCAGCTTGAGCCACATAATACATGCAATGAGTTAGTTCAAAGAAATATTAATAATCAATCATAACTTGTTATAATTGATTATGAATATTTGGATCAGTTTATAGAATTAACTTAAAGGAATAGTTCACTTTAAAATGAAACTTCTGTCATCATATACTCACCCTCACGTTGTTTCAAACCTGTATGAATTTATTTCTTCTGCTGAACACAAAGGAAGATATTTTGAAGAATGTCAGTAACCAGACAGTTTCTGGGTCCCATTGACTTCCATAGTAGGAAAAAAATATACTATGGAAGTGAATGGGACCCAGAAACTGCCTGGTTACTGATATTCTTCAAAATATCTTCCTTTCTGTTCAGCAGAAGAAAGAAATTCATACAGGTTTGAAACAACATGAGGGTGAGTATATGATGATAGAATTTTAATTTTAAAGTGAACTGTTCCTTTAATGTAGTAAAATTGATATTACAATCAAACCACCAGGTCGTCCCGTGAACAATCAGCATTAATTGTTTATTCTAATTCTAAGAAATATTCATTTCTGGGGGAGGGAAATGTCTTTCTTATTGTACAGTACTACTAAGAGCCTGTAGTCAAAATCTAAATCGTAAAGTAAACTTTGTTGCAAGCAGAGAATCAGAACCAAATACGTATTGTGAACTAAATCATAAACATAACTAATCTAAATACACATACAAACAAGCATAGGTAAAATGGTGAGTGACAGAATGGAACTGGAAGCAGGAAATGGGACTATGGAAAAGATCCATTTAACTATGAAAAGAACCATCAGTTTATCATCTTCAGAGCACCTCATTAAATGTATAATTGCAAAGTGTTTGCAGTGGAAACAATTCTTGAAGTTTTTGGAAAAGGATGTTGATGGTTCGGTGAGTGCCAAACGTGGAAATCGCAAACGTTTTCTTCTCCGTTGGATGAAGAAGAAATTATGAACTTTAGTGGTTTGTTTGACTCTCTCTCCATGAGCACATGGCTGACCACATGCAGATTGTCAAGTCAAGTCAAGTCAACTTTATTTATATAGCGCTTTTCACAATACAGATTGTATCAAAGCAGCTTCACAGTATTAAATAAAATAGTACATCAGTGTTTGTTTCTGGTGTAAAACATCCACGTTTGGTAATGCAGATCAATAGCACTGTTGAATCGATTAATCAAATTAAGTATCCCCAACTGAGCAAGCCAAAGGCAACAGTGGCAAGGAACCGAAAAACTCCATTAGTTGACCTAATGGAGAAAAAAAAACCTTGGGAGAACCCAGGCTCAGTCGGGGGCCAGTTCTCCTCTGGCGTTTATGAAGTAGAGACCGGATTTAACTGTAAGATTAAAATATTATATGAATGCCTGGCTGAAGAGATGCGTCTTTAATCTAGTTTTAAACTGGGAGAGCGAATCTGAGCAACGAACAGTATCAGGAAGGCTATTCCAGAGTTTTGGTGCTAAATGTGAAAATGCTCTCCCTCCTTTGGTGGATCTGGATATCCTAGGTATGACCAGAAGCCTCGAATTTAGTGATCTTAAAGAGCGCGATGGATTATAGGGCGATAGAAGATCCGTTAAATAAACTGGAGCTAAGCCGTTTAGGGCTTTATAAGTCAGTAGCAATACCTTGTAATTAATACGGAACTTTATAGGTAACCAATGTAGTGATGATAAAATTGGTGTTATATGGTCAAACTTTCTTGATCTAGTAAGAACTCTAGCGGCGGCATTTTGGACTAACTGTAGCTTGTTTATTGAGGATGCAGGACAACCAGCTAATAAAGCATTACAGTAATCTAGTCTCGAGGTCATGAATGCATGAACTAGCTTTTCTGCATCAGAGACAGATAGCATGTTACGTAATTTAGCAATATTTCTAAGGTGAAAAAATGCTGTTTTTGTAACATATGAAATATGATTTTCAAAAGACAAGTTACAATCTAATATAACACCCAGGTCTTTTACTGTAGAGGATAAAGTAACAGGACACCCTACTATGTTAAAGTTGTATTGTGAGAGGTTTTGTGGGCGGTTTTTTGAACCGATAAGTATTACCTCTGTCTTATCTGGATTTAATAAAAGAAAATTGTGCGTCATCCAATCTTTTATATCTTTAACACACTCTGTCAATTTGGATAATTTAGCGTTTTCATCCGGCCGTGATGAAATATATAGTTGAGTGTCATCAGCATAACAATGGAAACTAATTCCATGTTTCCTTATAATATTTCCAAGTGGCAGCATATATATTGAGAATAATAGAGGGCCTAACACAGATCCTTGCGGCACTCCATAGTTTACTGGAGTTATGATCGATTTTTCTCCGTTTAAATAGACAAAATGGTAGCGGTCAGATAGGTATGATCTGAACCAGCTTAATGCTTGTCCTTGAACACCGGTATAGTTTTGTAGCCGATCTAAGAGTATTGTGTGATCTATAGTATCGAACGCAGCACTAAGATCAAGTAAAACTAGTATTGAGATACAGCCTTGGTCAGAAGCTAAGAGTAAATCATTTGTGATTTTAACGAGCGCAGTTTCAGTGCTATGATGCGGCCTGAACCCAGACTGAAACTTTTCATAGGTGTCATTTTCTTGCAAGAAAGAGCCCAGTTGGGCAGACACAACTTTTTCTAATATTTTGGACATAAAAGGAAGATTTGAAATGGGTCTATAATTTGCTAGGTTATTTGGGTCTAATTGTGGTTTCTTAATGAGTGGTTTTATAACTGCCAATTTAAATGTTCTTGGAACATGACCTAAAGATAAAGACGAGTTAATAATATTGAGGAGAGGCTCTTCCACTATAGGTAACACTTCTTTCAATAGTTTAGTTGGTATGGGATCTAATAAACATGTTGTTGTTTTAGAGGAAATGATAAATTTATTTAACTCTTTTTGTTCTATAGTTGTAAAGCACTGTAATTGTTCTTGCGGGGTGATAATCGAGGCTGAATTATAAGGCGCGATTGAAGATTGAACGTTTACAATTGTGGATCTGATGTTTTCTATTTTCTCAGTGAAAAAATTCATGAAATCATTACTACTAAACTGTAACGGAATATTTTGTTCAGGTGACGCTTGTTTATTTGTTAGTCTAGCCACGGTGTTAAATAAGAACCTAGGATTGTTTTGGTTATTTTCTATTAGTTTGTGGAGATGCTCAGCCCTGGCCGCTTTTAGGGCCTTTTTATAGCGTGACGTACTGTCTTTCCAAGCGATTCTAAAAACCTCTAAATTAGTTTGTTTCCATTTACGCTCTAAATTACGGGTTTCTCTCTTTAGAACACGAGTAGTATTGTTGTACCATGGTGCTTTAATTTTCTCTCTGACCTTTTTTAGTCTCATAGGTGCAACAATATCCCATTTTCCAGAGAGAACGGTGCTCATAGTGCTGGTTAGTTCGTCTAGTTCATCTGTTTGTTTAGGTTCAGGCAGCAGCTGAGACAGATCCGATAAGCAATTTGAAAAATTATCTATGGTGGATGGAAGGATTGTTCTGCCTAATCGATAACGCGGCGCAGCATGATATATTACCGGGGTACGTAATATGCAAGTTAACATGTAATGGTCAGTTACATCATCACTTTGCGGAATGATATCTATATCGGTTGGATCGGTTCCATGTGATATAATTAAACCGAGTGTATGATTAAAACGATGAGTTGGTCCGGTAACGTTTTGCTTAACCCCAAAGGAGTTTAATAAGTCTATAAACGCAGCCCCTAACGTATCATTTTGATTATCTACGTGTATGTTAAAATCTCCAACAATTAATATTTTATCGACATTGACCAATAGATCTGAGAGAAAATTTGCAAATTCTTTTAGGAAATCAGCGTAAGGCCCTGGTGGTCTATATACGGTAGCCAAGGCTAAAGATAATAGGGATGTTTTTCTATCATCTAAGAGCGTAACATTTAGTACAAGTACTTCAAATGAAATAAACTTATAACCCGTTTTCTGAGTAACATTGAGAATATCTCTATAGATAGTTGCAATACCGCCGCCACGACCAATCAGACGGGGCTCGTGCTTATAGGAGTATCCTGATGGAGTAGACTCATTTAGACCGAAATAATCATTTGGTTTAAGCCAGGTTTCAGTAAGGCAAAGTACATCTATGCTATTATCTGTGACTATTTCATTTACAATAACTGCCTTAGGTGTGAGTGATCTAATGTTTAAAAGACCTAGCTTTAGAAATTGTTTTTGTTTACTAATAGCAACATTTTCTGTTTTAATAACAATTAGATTTTTCCTAGATCCTGCAGTAGATTTATTATTTGATCGCACTAAACGAGGAATAGACACAGTTTCTATGCAATGTTCTACACTAGTATTTATATCAGTTAATTTGGTGCAGCAGAGACTATGATTTGGACTTTTGGTTACTAGTCAAAAGGTATTTAACATTTTGGAGATGTTATCTGACAGAAGATCCGATCCGAATCTGTTTGGGTGTAAGCCATCAGCACGGTATAGCCTAGGACGCTCCCAAAACAGATTCCAATTATTTACAAAGAGCAGTTTCTGCTCATTGCACCATGACGTTAACCATTCATTTAGCGCGAATAATCTACTAAACTTGTCATGTCCTAGACGGTACGTGGGAAGCGGTCCTGACACAATGATCGTTATATCAGGCGATGTGCTGCGTACCGTATCGATCAGATTCCTGAAGTCTTTCTTCAGAACTTCCGTCTGGCGCAGCCTGATGTCGTTCACTCCCGCGTGCAATACCAAAGTTCCGACGCGCTCGTTATCGTTCAGAATCTCGGGAACGCGAGCAGCGATTTCAGAAACACGAGCACCAGGAAAGCAGTGACTGTGCACCTTATTTTTACCTGATGTAGCATGGACGTGCCGAACAATGGAATCACCGATGATCACAGCATCGCGTTCTGTTTCGCGAAGAGCGGAGAAGCGGTTTTGTGTGGATAACTCGAAAACCGGGAGGGTCAGAGAGGGTCTTGGTCTAGACCTGACTCGCGTCTTCCGCTGCGGAAATATCCAGGCTTCGTGGTGGCGTGTTGGAGCCGGAGTGAACGAGACCATGGCTGATCGCGACCTTGGCGCTCGGGACCGATGCCGAGTAACGCACGGAGTAGACGAGGTCGGAGTCAGCCGGTTAGTAACATTAATCTCTGATTTGTGAGCATCAGCGCGTGATGTTTCAAGAGCCAAACGCCGGTCTCTCAGCTCGGCCTGTCTCACTAAAAGGTCGTGGATCTGTTTCTCAACAGCTTCCAGCTCAGACTGTACCGCGTGCAGCTCAAATGTGTCCTCACCTGCACCAAAAGGTAGACTACTTGCATCTGATATATTCGCCATTTTAACAGATGGACAGTAAGTTAGCAACGACACTACCAGTGATGCTATCAATTAATACTAATTTCTGACAAGCGTCTTAGATATAATCCGTCTTTTAAGTGGTACGGGTGTAGAGTAGACGCACGATAGGTGAAAAATGTTTGTAAGTGAGTGTTGAGAAGACGCGTTCAGCCGTGATCCCCGGGAGTAACCTATAAGAGTATCCAGCGTAGAATCACTAACAGGCTTGAGACACGTCTGCTCAACAGTCCGCGTTGTAACTATGAGGTTTGAGCAGTAGTGCTTCTCAGTGAGGAAAAGTAGAAAATGTTTGTTGTAAGTAAGTTTAAAGAGTAAAATCAAGAATTATAAATCAAATCGATAGAGCTCCAAAGACAACAACGCGTTCAGACGCGACGCATGATTGTGACCTGCCATCCCTGGGCCAGAAAGGCCACGCAGGCAACCAAGGAGTGAGGAAGTCAAAGATGGTTACCCATTCAGTGATGGTAAAGTTGCAGTTTTCTTCTGAGTTGGATAGAAGAAAATACAGTCTGACTCTGTTGGGAGAGTGAAGGCTTAGCAGGCTGTGGTCACGGGCCCCAGTGGGGGTCCCCACAGACACGCAACCCGAAGAAGCAGCAGTGAAGGCCAGAAGAAGAGGGGGAGGTTTGCTTGACCAATGAAAAAGGTGGAATTTCCAAGCGGGAAAATTCCTCTGCGGTTTATTTATGAACAGTGTTGGGGAAAGTTACTTTTAAAAGTAATGCAATTTGCGTTACTCCCCAAAAAAGTAACTAATTGCATTACTTAGTTACTTTTTATGAAAAGTAATGTGTTATTTTTACGTTACTTTGTCTCACCTGGGCTGGGCTTGCTTGTTTGTTTTTTAATAACGAGAACTAAAAGTGATATTTTTGGCAAATGTTAAGGCCCTTTCACACCAAAAGTGAACTGAATACCGGTAAGCCTCAGGCTGAAGGAAATGCATATTTACGCTTGTACGGTAGAGGGCGCCGCTCAAATGAACCTTTCAGCTGCGCTGCTGTTCTAAATTAAAGAACGATAATATACAGGAGAAGGAAGTTCAACACTCTTATTAAGTAATTTTTGCTTATTAGTTGAAGGTCAGCAGCAAAGACATTGATTAATAAAGTGAGATTAAATACACAAAGTATATTTGTGTAATTTAATAGTTAATTCTAAAAGTTGAGTAAAATTCTGAGATTGCATTTTACTGTTTTTATTCATTTTGAGGAATACTGAATGTTTTCGTGGCAGTGAGATGAGTAAATGCAAGTTCACATTTAGTCTCAGAACTACAATAACCATCATGTTTACACAGCGCACACACCACCACCTCACTTTATTTCTCTCAACATGGGGACAGGAGAGCTGCCAGTCAACAAATGTGAAAAAGTAACTAGCGTTACTTATTTGAAAAAGTAACTTGGATATTTTATTGCAAATTGAAAAACTAATGCATTACTTTACTAGTTACTTGAAAAAGTAATCTGATTACGTAACGTCTCGGTTACGGATGTAACCCTCGTTCCCTGAGTGGGAACGGAGACGTTACGTCGGATGATGACGATTGGGGTTTCGCCTAGAAGCCTATCACCTTCGAGTATATAAAACGAGCCAATGGCAATGAAATGCCATGGGTCTGCGGAATTTGCATAGCGTAACTCCGCCCGCCGCAGGGGGTATATAAGGAAGTACGCTGGCACAATGCAGACATGTCTTCGCTGAGGAGCCGAGACTGGCCCCAGGCGTTTTTCAGCGGTACAGCGGAAGTGGCAGGAAGACGTAACGTCTCCGTTCCCACTCAGGGAACGAGGGTTACATCCGTAACCGAGACGTTCCCTTTCGTGGTCACTCCGAGTTACGTCGGATGACGACGATTGGGGTTCCAGTCTAATCACGCCACCTCGGCTGTCTTCCAGTGCCCTGCGTAAGTCTGAGCTCCCTGTTGTGAGACTAGCACGAACGAAGGAGTCCTACTTAACACAGGGATACCAAGGTACACTGGGAAGCATATCTCCAGAGAGAAATATGCAATTATGCCCAGCCATTGATGGGGGGGGAATTAGAATACACATATGGCCCAGAGGGCTGCATATGGAAGATCACTGGGGTGTCCAGCCGCAGGTGGAATTTTAAACCCCAGGGGTGGCAAGGGTGGCTTGCCAAGGGAAAGACACACGCTCACAAGGAGACTTACAGCGGAATACACATGTGGGGGTCGCCCAGAGGGGGAACCATGCACATGGAGGCACCTAGTCAAGCGCAAAAGCTGTGTTATGGAATTTGGCATAACTCAGGCGATGATGTAACCAGTGCTGGAGGAACTCAGAGCTTATCAGACTCACCTGAGAGAAATATTGCACGTATCCCGTCCGTGGAGAGGAATGGCGAGCAAGCGAAGACACCTGAGCAGAATCTAGCACCGGCTGGTTGAAGCGAGTACATGAGAAGAAACTGGCTCTACTCGGAGATTATAGAATCTCGCGAATGTGTTGGGTGTCGCCCAGCCTGCAGCTCTACAAATGTCTGTTAGCGAGGCGCCATGCGCTAGAGCCCAAGAGGAAGCCACACTACGTGTGGAGTGGGCTTTCACACCAAGGGGGCACGGACGACCTTGCTGCTGGTATGCCAAAGCAATGGTATCCACTATCCAGTGAGATAACCTTTGCTTTGAGAGAGCCTTTCCCTTCAGCTTCCCACCATGACAGACAAAGAGCTGGTCTGAGGTCCTGAAACACCGCGTTCTGTCTACGTAAGCACGGAGGGCGCGTACTGGACAGAGCAGTGCCAAGGCTGGGTCTGCCTCCTCCAAGGGCAGCGCTTGCAGGTTCACTACCTGGTCTCGAAAGGGTGTGGTAGGAACCTTGGGCACATATCCAAGCCGGGGTCTCAGGATCACGTGAGAGTCAGCCGGCCCGAATTCCAGGCACGCTTCTTCAACCGAAAATGCCTGCAGGTCCCCTACCCTCTTGATGGAGGCCAGTGCAACCAGGAGCGCTGTCTTCATTGACAGGAACTTAAGCTCCACTGATTGCAAAGGCTCAAACGGAGCACTCTGCAGGGCAGTTAGAACCACTGAGAGGTCCCAAGAGGGAACGAGGGGAGGACGAGGAGGATTTAGTCTCCTCGCTCCCCTCAGGAACCTGACGATCAGGTCGTGCTTCCCCAAAGACTTACCATCAACTGCTTCGTGATGTGCGGCAATGGCGGCAACATACACTTTCAGGGTGGAGGGAGACAGCCTTCGCTCCAACCCTTCTTGCAGGAAGGAAAGCACGACACTGATCGGGCATTTCGTGGGTTCTTGATGTTTAGAAGAACACCAGTTGACGAAGAGGTTCCACTTCAACGCATAGGCATGTCTCGTGGACGATGCTCTAGCGGAAGTGATGGTAGCCATCACCGCAGGTGGTAGGGTACTCAAACCTGCCTCGTCCCGTCCAGGAGCCACACGTGGAGGTTCCAAAGATCGGGACGAGGGTGCCATAAGGTGCCCCGTCCCTGAGAAAGGAGGCCCTTCCTCAGAGGAATTGGCCAGGGAGGTGCTGTCGCGAGGAGTACTAGTTCGGAGAACCAGGTCCGGTTGGGCCAATATGGGGCAACCAAAATGACATGCTCCTCGTCCTCCCTGATCTTGCGCAAGGTCTGCGCAAGGAGGCTCACTGGGGGAAACGCATACTTGCGTAGGCCCCGCGGCCAGCTGTGCGCCAGTGCATCCGTGCCGAGCGTGCCCTCGGTCAGGGAATAAAACAGGTCGCAATGGGACGAGTCGTGGGAGGCAAACAGGTCTACCTGTGCGTCGCCGAACTGATCCCAAATCAGCTGGACCGTCCGGGGATGGAGTCGCCATTCTCCAGCGAGAGGCCGAACTCGAGACAGCTCGTCGGCCGCCTGGTTCAGGTGTCCCGGGATATAAATGGCTCGAAGCGACCTCAGATGCTTCTGACTCCATATGAGGAGGTGGCGAGCGAGTTGCGACATACGGCGGGAGCGTAGACCACCTTGATGGTTGATGTACGCTACTGTTGCGGTATTGTCTGATCGGACTAGTACGTGCTGACCCCTGAGCAGCGCATGGAAGCGGTGCAGGGCGAGACGTACAGCCAGCAACTCGAGGCAATTGACATGCCAAAGGCGCTGGGGTCCTGTCCAGGAGCCCGCGGCAGCATGACCATTGCACATGGCGCCCCAGCCCGTGTTGGAGGCATCTGTTGATACAACAACATGCCGGGAAACTCGTTCTAAGGGCACTCCGGCCCGTAGAAAACTGAGGTTCGCCCACGGGGTGAAGGTCTGACGGCAGGCTGGAGTCACTGGGACTTGGAGCGTGCCGTGTTGCCATGCCCACCTCGGGACTCGATCGCGAAGCCAAAGCTGAAGCGGTCTCATATGAAGCAATCCCAGCGGCGTTACTGCGTCTGCGGATGCCATATGCCCCAGGAGCCTCTGAAAAAGTTTCAGTGGAACCGCACTCTTGCCCTCGAACTGACGAAGACAAGTCAGCAGTGACTGCGCACGCTCGCTCGTAAGCTGCGCGCACATGGCGACCGAGTCGATCTCCATACCGAGAAAAGAGATCCTCTGCACGGGGCAGAGTTTGCTCTTCTCCCAGTTGACCCGAAGGCCCAGACGAACTAGGTGCCGGAGCACTAGGTCCCTGTGTTCGCAAACCTGGTCTCGAGAGTGAGCTAGGATCAGCCAGTCGTCGAGATAGTTCAGGATGCGAACCCCGTGTTCCCGGAGGGGAACAAGGGCTGCCTCGACGACCTTCGTAAAGACGCGAGGAGACAGGGCTAGCCCGAAAGGGAGAACCGCGTACTGGTATGCCCGCCCCTCGAAAGCAAACCGTAGAAACGGTCTGTGTCGAGGTAAAATGGAGACATGGAAGTAGGCGTCCTTCAGGTCGATCGCTGCAAACCAATCCTGCGGCCGCACACACTGGAGGATGTGTTTGGTCGTTAGCATCTTGAACGGCAGCCTGTGAAGGGAGCGGTTCAAGACGCGCAGGTCGAGGATTGGCCGTAACCCACCGGACTTCTTGGGTACAATGAAGTAAGGGCTGTAGAAGCCGGACTTCATTTCGGCTGGAGGGACAATCTCGATCGCACCCTTCGCCAGTAGGGTGGCGACCTCCGCTCTCATGACAGGGGCATTGCCACCGACCATAGTGAAGCGGACTCCCCTGAAGCGGGGAGGAGATCTCGCGAACTGAATCGCGTAGCCGAGCCTGATGGTTCTCGCGACCCAGCGGGACAGTCTGGGAAGCTCTAGCCAGGCCTCCAGAAAGTGCACCAGCGGGGTCATACGAACCACAGACGTACCGTCGGTGGGGCAGCGAGGCGGAATGACCGGCACCGGCGAGGGTGGCATAGCGGCCCTGTGCGGGGGCACGGTCATTAACCGCGTCCTGCCAGAGGAGGCCAGGGGAGGGCGCGCGTCCCACGGGGGCGTGCTCTGGCAGGGGTCTGGCGACAGAGGGGGATGAGAGGAGCGTGGCCCGTGGGCGGCGCGTGCTGTCATCCCGCACCTCTGGGACAGAGGAGGGCGGCAGTGGCGGGACCCGAGGGTGGCGCGCACTGCGGCCCTCGGACTCTGTCGGCTCAGGATTGGGGAATTCAATTCTGTCTTCAACCACATCAGAGTACTGCTCGTCGTTGGACGAGCAGCGGGGAGTGGAGAACAAAAGATTCTCCCCCGGCCCTCCACCGGGGGAAGGAGTGGCCCTGCTACCAGCTCCTGGGACAGAATTGAAGCCAACCCTGAGCAGCCCGTCTCAGGAGCGCCGCTTGGCCTAGCGTTTAGCGGGCGGCGGGGCTGGAGAGGGCTGTGGCGCCTGCCTGCGGCTCCCTCCACAACGCGGCCCGGGTGAAGGTTGCTGCTGGGGCCGTGCGGGAGGGGCGGCCGCGGGAGGGCGCCCTCGGCGGCGAGCAGGCTGAGGATTCTGTGCCGACGGCTGAGCAGCGGAGCGTCGGGGCAGAATGTGCTTGATAGCCTCAGTCTGCTTCTGGGCGGTCGAGAACTGTTGGGCAAAATCCTCGACCGCACCGCCGAAAAGGCCGGCCTGGGATATGGGAGCGTCAAGCAGACGAGTCCGCTCGGGCTCACACATATCAGCCAGGTTCAGCCAGAGATGTCTCTCCTGGACCACAGCTGTGGACATCACCAAACCCAGGGAGCGCGCGGTCACCTTCGTCGCTCGGAGAGCGAGGTCGGTGGCGGCGCGCAGCTCACCAACGAGCCCTGGGTCTGTCCTGCCCTTGTGCATGTCACGAAGCATCTGGGCCTGGTAGACCTGCAGGATGGCCATGACATGCAAAGAGGCAGCTGCCTGTCCCGCCGCACTGTAAGACTTCGCCACGAGAGTGGACGAGAATCCACAGGCTTTGGACGGGTGCTTAGGATCACCACGTGATGAAGCGCCTGCCGGACACAGCTGCATCGCGACAGAACGTTCAATCGTGGGAATCCCAGTGTACCCACAAGCATCAGCTCTATCGAGGGGAGGAAAGGCGGAGAAAGCCGACGAACGATCGCGGGAAGACATGGGAGCCTTCCAGGACCGCGTGACTTCCTCATGCACTTCCGGGAAGAATGGTATTGGGGTTGGGCGGCGACGAATGTCAGCGGCCGCTCCCAAAAACCAATCATCCAGCCGCGAGCGCACTGGATCGGGCGGCGGGGACCACTCGAGCCCAATGGCCGCGGCTGCCCGGGAAAGCATGGCAGTCAGCTCGGGATCAGACTCGGGCAATGCTGGCACGCCCGAGGGCGGCAACACCGCCGAATCCTCACTTCCCGAGGACTCATGCCCACCTTGTGATGCAGTGATCGACATTGCATCCTCCTGTGGAACGCCAAACGAAACGCGCGGGGCCTCCGTAGAGGGACCAGCGATCTCGGTTTGCACGCTCGCGGGTACCAATGCTGAAGAGGGGTGTGTGGACCGTGGACGTGTCGGCGGTTTGTCCCACACAAATACCCTCAGGTAACCCTGGCCACCAGCCGAAGTACAGCCTCTCGGGGAGACCGTAGATCGGGGTGTGGATGAGGGGACTCTCGCTCTGATGAGCTCATTGAGTCTCGACCGCAGCATGGAGATGGTCATGTTCCCGCAATGAGAACATGAATCATCCACAAACGCTGCTTCAGCGTGATCAACGCCCAAACACGCTAAGCAGAGATTGTGCCCATCAGGAGAAAATACATCGCGACCACAACCAGAAGTGCACGGGCGAGACATCTTTAAAAAGACGTGCCACATGCAATGCTCTTTTTGTGAGAGGAAAACTCCGCGGATGTTGAAGCGAACAGGGAGAAATCACACTAACTGTCAGATCACTGACAAGATCAGCAGGGAAGTGTGCACTCGCTGAAATCGCCGTCACACCAACACCGGAGAGCTCGCTCGTCTCGAAGGAATGAGAAGAAATAACTCAGAATTTCGGCTTACGTGGAGTGGAGAAGTTCTCGGCTCCGAAGCGAAAACATGTCTGCATTGTGCCAGCGTACTTCCTTATATACCCCCTGCGGCGGGCGGAGTTACGCTATGCAAATTCCGCAGACCCATGGCATTTCATTGCCATTGGCTCGTTTTATATACTCGAAGGTGATAGGCTTCTAGGCGAAACCCCAATCGTCGTCATCCGACGTAACTCGGAGTGACCACGAAAGGGAACTCAAGTTACTTGTAATGAGTTACCCCCAACACTGTTTATGAATATTTGTTTTAAGCATGCTCATTTGCATGTGCAGCTGGATTGGTTTCTGATGAAGAAACTAAGAAAGATTCTTGTAATACTAATATGTTGCTCAGCTATCGGCATATCATGTACACAATCATTTCGATCTTCAAAGTATCAATTTATAGAGACCAAACATGGTATAGGTGAGGTTACATTGACCGTTGGCTCTATCATAAAATAGACAGTATAAAAAAAATAATAGAATTAAAAGACACTACACAAGACAGTAAATCATTCACACAATTTTCTGGGATGCATGTTCATTTATAGATCAGTTTGTCTATAAATGAATGCAGCAAAGTCTGTTTTGAGGTCTGTTTCTGTCTTCGCTATGGTCTCTGCCTTGACAACATGACATTTTTAACAGCAATAAAACCAACTTATCTTATCGTAGTCATGGTTACCAAGACACTTCTTGCCCTTGTTGGGGGAATGGGACCATAGATCCCAGAGTGAGTTTTAAAGATCCTTTGTTACATATAATTGTGTCTGATTTGTCTCAGTCGCTACATACATGAGATTATTGCAGGGCCTTTTCTAGGCATTGGCAACCTAGGAGGTTTCCTAGGCCACGCCACCGCCAGCTGGAGTGGGTCAAATGCCATGACCAAGGCTTTGCTAGAAAGCACCTTCTGGTTTATAATAATAATAATAATAATAATAATAATGAGAAAAAGATAAGCAGGTTCATGCTATTCTTTCTCCAATAATCTCATACATTATTGTCTCCCTCTCCTGGTAGTAGTCTGTATTGCTGGAGCAAAATAACTTTTCCATATATATATATATATATATATATATATATATATATATATATATATATATATATATATATATATATATATATATATATATATATATATATATATATATATATATATATACACTTTTTTTTTTTTACTCAAATCTGTATATGAAGCTTAATTTACATGTCATATTATGATTACAGATAACTACAGATTCTAATCTTTGGTACACCCTATATTACTGAAAATGATTATATGGTTGAATACCTGATTTTTACGATATTCTAGTAGTGAGTTTTGTTTACTCCATAGAGATTGGCTTCTTAGAAGTGTGTATACTGCATGTAAGTAGGCACTAATAGAAAAAAAAACATGAAACTAGGTGTATTTCTCTTACAAGGAAAAGAGTATAAATGGAATAAAAAGATATTATTCTATTTAGTAGGCTTTATCAGACAGGCTTGAGATGGAGAATGCTGTTTTTTTTTTTGCTAATTGAATTCATCAGTAACTCCTTCAGTTCTGGATTCAAAAATTGTGAACAAGGATATCATTCTTGTAAATTACCATCAGTGTTTACAGTATGTTTATTATTAACTATATATTTTCAGTCCCATGTTTTCAAATATGGCCTATATGGCCATTTTAAACTATAGCTTTAACAAACCACATCCTTCTTAAAATTATATTGTTGATCTTTTTTTAAATTGGATTTCTTTGCAAAGGAAATACTTTTACTTCTCTAATAAACTGAATAAACCTTTGTCTTATTTCTTTTGTTCTCACTCCATAAACAATTGGGTTAAAACAACTTGGAAAAAGTGAGTACATTGTGCTCACAAATACACGACTACTGGTAGAAAAATTATTTCTTATTCTGTATGACATAAATGCAGTCAGGGCAAAAATCAAAGTACATGTCATAACAATGATGTGAGTAATGCAGGTGTTTATGGCCTTCATGTGGGCCTTCCCAGATTTAAACACAGAGGTAAAAATCACAGCATAGGAAGCAGTAATGAGAATAACATCTGCAGTTGGTATAAGGAAAGCAGACAAAAGTCCTACTAAGTTATTAATAGATATATCTCCACATGCTAACTGAACCAACGCCATGTGTTCACAAAAACAGTGATCGATCACATTTGTTAAACAAAATGACAGTTTTCCAGCCAGAGAGACCATGGTGATATTCAGAAGTCCATTTCTAAATAATGGGACAACCATAAACTTTAGAAAGTTAGATATTTCCATGTATTTATGATAGTAAAGTGGTTTGCATATTGCAAAGTAACGGTCCAGTGCCATCCAAAAAAGCAAAGTAGATTGAAATGAGCCAACAAAATGAATGCAAAACATTTGTATCAAACAACCTGTTAGAGATATCTCATTCCAATTAAATAAAAAGCTAAGAAGCATGTTAGGTACAAAAAATACAGGCATGAACAAGTCTACAACAGCCATTAAACCTATTAGTACATACATAGGAGAATGCAGAGACTTTTGACATATGATTAAATATATGAGAACAGAATTTGCTGTGATAGACAGTAATAACATCAGAAAGAAAGGGATAAATAAAAAAGGCCTCCATTCTCCTAGGCTGTAGAAACCAATCAGATTGAAGTCTGTGAATGAAATATTTTGTGCAGAAAGATTCTTCATGCTGTTCATAAAAAAAAAGAAAAAAAGAATTAATGCCTAAAGATAAAAACTAAAGCATTTTTTCATGAATGTCCAGTAGGCTGTGCTACATTTGAAAGTGATAAAAAAAAAATTCTACAGTATTGCTCACAATTATTTTATTCAGTGATTTCACTTTCACAATATGAATTAAAATGCCGAGTGAATGTGCTTTTCATCTATTATCATTATGAAAGGATTAGAATACACTTAATTTTACCTTCTTTGTGAGGCTTCTTTGTTGTACTTTGTTGCTGTGAACAGAGAAAAAAAAATCAAGCTGACCTTTATAAGTTAGATGTTCAGTGAATGTTTCATTATATAAAGATAAAGATACAAGATATGATGTTATGTTTAATTACATAGGCCTTTCATGCATTAACCTGTGCTCTCGATAACTATCATAACTATTGTTTAACTATCATAATTCTTTTTCTTACATGCAAGAGTAAAATGAAAGCGTGACATGAAATTATGGTCTCTAAATACACTATGCTGTGTTCCCATGAGTCTGTACCCTATTCCCATGTTGGAATAGAAACAGCCACAGGTTTTCACTTATGCATTGTATATACACATATCCCTTATAAAAAAATAAATATAATTCAAGTTAATTTTATTAAGTAGGCTATACCTTAGTAAAGGTCAAGTATATTTTTAAGAATACTCTATGAAGTAAGTATACCAATGCTAATGTACACTTGTAAGTGTACTGTTTCAATAATACTTGGGACTTAATTGGCCCACTTTTTAGTTTATAAAAGTATAAATTTAAGTATACTTAAAAGTGTAACTGTAGTAAACTTTGAGTACACAACTAGTTTACAACTAAGGGCCCTATCATCATATACCCGGTGCAATGCAGCTCCAGGCGCGACGCAAATGTCTTTTGCTAGATTCAGCACGACGCAGTTATCATTTTCACGTCCTCGTATTTTTTTTTTTGTTATTTAAAGAGCGTGTTAGTAATGTGCACATATAGGCGGGTCCACAACGCACGTACACTCTGCTTATTACCCAGTCAACACGTTGATCTCACAGTGATCTCTCCATATGATCACAATGTGAGTTCACAGTGAGCTAAAAGTGTAACCGCACTGTGCACACACTAAAGCTCATATAGGGGTTATGCGCAACATTCTTCCGGGTTCTACAAAACGGTTCTCTTACGAGAGGTTCTCTCGAATTGCATAAGTTGCTTACGCATCGGGAAAGTCTTCTTTCTTCGAGATCTGAAGCCAAAAATTATCCTTAATTTTGTATTCATTGTCAACGCAGTGCGGCAGCCGGCAGACCATGGCAGGCTGTATGAGCGTGCTCATTGGCTGCTCAGCGGCAACTGCTTAAGCCTACCAGTGAGCCCTGAGTGACGTCACATCCGCTTCGCGCCCTCCACACCCCTCTATCCATCAAGATGGGTGTGGCCAGTGTGTATATAGGCAGGGCTCACTGGCTGAAATTCTGATTTTCTTGTCTTCAGCGAAGCTCTTCGCATCGCTGGATCTTGAGAGCCGCCGCCGTTGAAACCAGCGACCAGCAAGCCTAGGACAGCGCCTGAAGAAGCCGACCGCCTTCGCCGCCTTCAGCCATCCGTGCCTGCTACGCTATCCGGCGACATATCCTTTTATTACTGCTGTGTGTGCTCGCCCTGCGACACACACTATCTCTCACTGTTCTAAAAGAGCACGAGGCGTTTTTGTAAAAAAAAAAGCTCTCGCGGCAGATACAATTTTTTACTGTTCGCTTCTCCGAGCTCGCGGCCAGCTTTTCTTACATACAGAAAGCGAACCCGCCTCTCGCACCACTCGCACCACATGGTGCTCGATTATTTATGAGCGTCTATACACGAGGGAAGAAAAGACGGTTAAGTCCCGCTGCGGCTGGACCACCGTCAACAACTTCACGCTCTGTCAGTCCCAGTTGCCACGGCTACTGCAGATGTTTAACTCGCAGCCAACGAACCGGTATACCTACCCGCTCGCCTGCGCGCAACCACCGTTCTCACGGCGACCCAGAGAAATCTCAAATGAGCATAATGTCCGGTTGCACGGCTCACGCCGTATGTGTTTCAAATGCAGTGAATGTGCCCATGTTTCCGTGTTCACCCCTGCACACAAGCACTATAAATCCCGTGTCTCTCACAGAGCCCACTCTCATAAAGTAGGCAGAAGCCGCTCGAGTGTTAAAAGTAGGTCACGTGTCCACCTCACCGTGCCCACACCTACTCACTGCCCGCTCTGTCACACGGCCTCTAACGACCGGTCATGTTTTAAATGTAAATCCTGTGCCCGCCCTCGAGCGCTCACACATACTAACGAACATTTCGCCCCCGACGCCGCCCTCGCGCGTCGCGCCTCACACTATATGTTCCCCGTCCAAAGCCACCGGGACACTGTGTGTAAAACGGCCAGCTATCGCTGTGTGCGATCCGCTGTATCTAAGCACCGAGAGTGCGCGCGCTGCGCCCGCCCCTCCGTTTCGAGCTCTTGAGCCCGCGATGCGCGGCGATCAGAGCCCGGAGGCCATTCTGCCCCTGGCTGCACACGCAAGAGCGTGGGAAGCTCTTCCAGGCGCATCAGAATGGGTGCTAAGCACAGTAAAACTAGGCTATACTCTGCAGTTCGCTCCCCGCCCCCCGCGCTTTCGGGCGCGTACCGAGACAAGAATGAATGGGGAAGTAGCACATCTACTTCAAGCAGAAATAGCCACACTTCTGTGCAAAGGGGCTATAGAACCGGTTCCCCCTTCTATGAGCGAGTCGGGCTTTTACAGCCGATATTTCCTCGTTTCCAAGAAGGACGGAGCTCTCAGACCGATTTTGGATCTGAGATATTTGAACAAAGCTCTTATGAGAAGACCGTTCAAAATGCTCACAACCAGGCAGATCCTCGCGCAAAATCGCCCGAGGGACTGGTTTATCTCTCTCGATCTGAAGGACGCATACTTTCAGATCCAGATAATACCCCGTCACAGGCCATTCTTGAGATTCGCCTTCGACGGTCAGGTATATCAATACACCGTTCTGCCGTTCGGCCTGTCTTTGGCACCCCGTACATTCACGAAGTGCATGGATACGGCTCTCGCTCCCCTGAGAGGTCAGGGGATGCGAATTTTGAACTATCCGGACGATTGGCTGATTCCAGCACAGTCAGAGGCCGAACTCATCGCCCACAGAACAGTGCTTCTCAGCCACCTGGAAAGCCTGGGGCTCACGGTCAACTGGACCAAGAGTTCATTAGTGCCCAGTCAATCAACCTCTTTCCTGGGTTTGGATCTGGACACTGTGGCAATGACGGCCCGCCTATCGCCACGGCGCGCGCGCTGCGTTCAACGCCTGGCTGCGTCCTTCCAACCGGGCAGCACCGCACCTCTCAAGACATTTCAGAGGATGCTGGGTTGTATGGCTTCAGCTGCAGCAGTGCTTCAGCTGGGTCTATTGCGTATGCGCCCGCTGCAACGCTGGTTGAACGCCCGAGTGCCTCACAGAGCCTGGGCTTCCGGCGGCATTCGAATCAGAGTGACTCAGAGCTGCGTTTCAGCACTGAAGCCCTGGTTAGCGGCCGATTGGTACCAGCGGGGAGTGACAATGGGAGCCGTCTCACACCGCAAAGTTATCTCGACGGACGCTTCTACCTCAGGTTGGGGCGCTCTTTTCGAGGGCAAACCGGTCTTTGGCCTGTGGTCAGACCAAGAGAAACGCCTCCACATAAATTGTTTGGAGATGATAGCGGTCGAGAACGCGCTCAAGCACTTTCTCCCATTCATACGGGATCACCATGAGCTAGTCCGCTCGGACAACATGTCCGTGGTGTCCTATGTGAACCGACAGGGTGGTGTCAGGTCCAGTAACCTGTGCAACCTGACAGAACGCCTTCTCGTGTGGGCTCACCGCTCGTTGCGCTCGCTGAGAGCCACGCACATGCCGGGCCATTTGAATGTCGGCCCAGACAGACTGTCCGGAGACATTATTCCCCCGGGAGAACGGTCCCTGCACCCTCAGACAGTCCAGTTCCTCTGGCGCCTATTCGGCGAGCGGAGGTTGACCTCTTTGCGTCGAAAGACAACGCTCACTGCCCGATATTTTTCTCAAAGCAAGGACGCGCTGTCCCAAACCTGGCCCAGCCTCCCGCTGTACGCTTTCCCTCCGATCTCCCTGTTACTACAGGTCATAGCGAGGATCAGGGAAACGCACCACCCAGTGCTTCTCATAGCCCCGCGTTGGGAGAACCAAGTCTGGTACCCAGAGCTAGTGAGGCTGTCGCACTCACCCCCATGGCCGATCCTGGTGAGAAAGGATCTCCTCTCTCAAGCCGGTGGATCGATCTGGCATCCACATCCGGAGCGATGGTCTCTGCATGCATGGATAATCAACGGATACACGTTGACCTGCCAGAAGGGGTTGTGAACACGATCACACAGTCTAGAGCTCCCTCCACAAGACGGTTCTATGCATTTAAATGGTCAGTGTTCTCTAAATGGTGCGCTACTAAGAGCTTCGATCCACGTACATGTGGGGTCCCGCGAGTGCTCTCCTTCCTACAGGAGCTGTTGGATAAGGGCAGGTCCCCTTCCACGCTCAAAGTGTATGTGGCAGCTATTGCAGCGTTCGCTGAGACGACGCGCGGCCGGGCAATAGGAAGGAACGAGCTTATTATCCGTTTCCTCAGAGGAGCTAGACGGATGAATCCCCCGCGGCCCCCCTCGGTTCCTATCTGGGATCTGTCCTTGGTCCTGGAGGCCCTGAAGGCTTTTCCCTTTGAACCGCTTGAATCCGTGGATCCAAAGTACCTTTCGCTCAAAACAGTTTTTCTGATAGCTCTGTCTTCAGTAAAACGCGTGGGGGATCTGCACGCGCTTTCTGTTAGCCCTGCATGTCTTGAGTTCGGACCAAATGACTCAAAAGTCATTCTCAGACCGAGACATGGTTACATCCCCAAAGCGATTGGAACCCCCTTTAGGGCACAAATCATCTCCCTTTCGGCTCTGCCAGCATCCGATAACGGGGACAGTGATAACCTCCTATGCCCTGTTAGGGCGCTGAGAGTTTACATCACGCGCTCCGCCGCTTTCAGGCGTTCCGAGCAGCTCTTCGTTTCTTTTGGCGGACGCACCAAGGGTCTCGCCGCCTCGAAACAGAACCTGTCCAGATGGATAGTGGACGCGATTGCAGCAGCTTACGCCTCCAAGCACCTGCAGTGCCCTTTGGGTATCAGAGCCCACTCCACTAGAGGCATGGCCTCTTCGTGGGCCTGGTCCAGCGGAATTTCTATTCACAATATTTGTATGGCAGCGGGCTGGGCCTCCCCATCGACATTCGTGAGGTTTTATAACCTGGAAGTTCCTGCCTTGCAGGCTAAACTATTATCAGTATAAGTGGCATGTAAGCTCTGCCCAGTCGATTATGCGCAGACTACGTTCACATACTGGTGATATTTTTGGTATGGCACCAAGGGAAGGAGTATTTTGTGCTCAGACCAGCTGTGCCGCTTTGTTCCTTTATTCCCCGTTACGCGCTTGTGTACTGGTGCTAGCCCGCGCCGCTGGCCGCCCACCCTACACTCTGTCGCGCTGGGATTATTCTCCCCACAAATAGACTGTGAAACCGCTCTATTTCTTTCCCTAATATGTGCTTATGTACTGTGTGGGCCCGCGCTGCCGGCTGCACTATTTACATTGATATGTATAGACCGGCTGTGCCGCTCTATCTATCTACGAAGTGAAGTGCTTTGTACATGTGTTGACCCGTTTCTCCGACCGGCCACCTGTTTTCAGCGTTATGTTTTCCCCGGTCTCCCTGGGATTCATGTGCTGGATGCTCGGCTGGATGCTTAACCGAAGTTAATTTGGGTGGGTTTCTCCATCCCCAACGTCCCTGACGAGAGCGTTGCTCTCCTTGGCTGTGAACCGCTCCTGGCTCGCGCCTGGCAAATCTGCCGTTATAATAGGAATCCGCTTTAGAAAAAGCGCGTCTGCTCTTAAAGGGAATGTGAGATGACGCTCTGATTGGTTTATTTCACGTTACGCCCAAACCACACCTATGAATAATGAAGCTACTTCAGACCAACCCATTTTAGATTTGCGCCTGGCGCAAGAGTCATTTATCCCGCCGGGAAAATAGCAACAGCACCAAGACCCGCCCACAAAGTTACTTGCGCTTTGCGCTTTGACACTTGCGTTTCAGATTGTTAAAATAGGGCCCTCTATGCTCATTTGAAATTTCTCTGGGTCGCCGTGAGAACGGTGGTTGCGCGCAGGCGAGCGGGTAGATATACCGGTTCGTTGGCAGCGAGGTAAACATCTGCAGTAGCCGTGGCAACGGGGACTGACAGAGCGTGAAGTTGTTGACGGTGGTCCAGCCGCAGCGGGACTTAACCGTCTTTTCTTCCCTCGTGTATAGACGCTCATAAATAATCGAGCAACATGTGGTGCGAGTGGTGCGAGAGGCGGGTTTGCTTTCTGTATGTAAGAAAAGCTGGCCGCGAGCTCGGAGAAGCGAACAGTAAAAACTTTTATCTGCCGCGAGAGCTTGACAAAAACGCCTCGTGCTCTTTTAGAACAGTGAGAGATAGTGTGTGTCGCAGGGCGAGCACACACAGCAGTAATAAAAGGATATGTCGCCGGATAGCGTAGCAGGCACGGATGGCTGAAGGCGGCGAAGGTGGCCGGCTTCTTCAGGCGCTGTCCTAGGCTTGCTGGTCGCTGGTTTCAACGGCGGTGGCTCTCAAGATCCAGCGATGCGAAGAGCTTAGCTGAAGACAAGAAAATCAGAATTTCAGCCTGTGAGCCCTGCCTATATACACACTGGCCACACCCATCTTGACGGTTAGAGGGGTGTGGAGGGCGCAAAGCGCCCTCATTGGATGTGACGTCACTCAGGGCTCACTGGTAGGCTTAAGCAGTTGCCGCTGAGCAGCCAATGAGCACGCTCATACAGCCTGCCATGGTCTACCGGCTGCCGCACTGCGTTGACAATGAATACAAAATTAAGGATAATTTTTGGCTTCAGATCTCGAAGAAAGAAGACTTTCCCGATGCGTAAGCAACTTACGCAATACTCGTTCCCTCTTCTAGAGAGAACCGAGGTTACATTAGGTAACCGAGTACGTTTTAACTACTTCCGGCCGTCAGCTACTGAGGTAAACACAGCATAGTAATGGCGACCTTCTAGCTGGTATGTGCAGGAGCTACCCCTAATATCAATTTCCAATGTACACCATATTGCCAAACAGACGTACTCTGCTAGACATGGGATTTAAGTTTTACGCCTCCTCATTTATTCATAATTATGAAGGTATGTAGTATATTTAGCTTTTGCTAATGGCACCGATATAGCGTTAGCTAACAATCAGTAGTTAGTTAAGACTTGTATGCTATCAGTAGTTTAGCCTTTTATTTTTGCTCGCAGATTGAAAGCATGACATCAAAATAACATCAAAATGACATCAGCAGAGGTTAAAATCTTGACATCAAATTGACATTGACACTTTGACGTCAATATGACTTTCATTTTTGACCTATTTTGACCTATTTCATGACGTAATTTTGACATCAATGTTGATGTCATATTGATGTTAAATTGACGTCAAGGGGCCCGCTGGGTCGTACATCGTTAAAACAATGATTACAATATCATAATAGACAATACATATCTCACACCACTACGCACATAAAGATTGAACTTATAATTGAACTGACATTTACCAACTCGCTTCTCCTTCTTTCCTCCTGTTTCGCGTGCAGGAGACGGACATAATGTTGCCGCGAATGTGACGCGAAATGTCATGTGAACAAGCAAATCCACAAAGAAAGAATAATAAATAAAAAAGTATGCTAATTAGTTATAATAATGGAAAACATTTAGATATGTCTAAGTCAAATTGCCATTGAAATTTTAAGACCTTTCATAAGTAAAAATCTAATTTAAGACTTTTTAAGGATCTGTGGACACCCTGAGAACAGCTTGTCAGCTTTGTTGTTGTCGTCTATTGAAACAGTCGAATCAAAATGCATACAATACATTTTAACAAAATATTTAGTTAATTCACTTACCTTGCAATAAATGCGTTCTCCCACGAACATCTGTCTTGTATTCCCACTATTCCTCAATCCCTTCGCACCACACGTTCAAACGTCTTGACCCCGCCCTTGCTTCAGTTTCATTGGTTGAAGCTGTAAACCAATCATTTTCCTTTCTGCCCTCAGAACATTTTTGAGTAGGTAAAACGTCTCGGTTACTGATGTAACCCTCGTTTCCCTGAAGGAGGGAACGGGAGGCGTAATGTCGACGTGACGACGTAATTGGGATCACTTCAGGGAGCCCTATCAACTTCGAGTGTCTACAGAATGAGCCAATGAACGCTGACGTGCGTGAATTGCGTCACGCGCCCCCACCCCGCAGTGCGGGTATAAACAGGAAGCGGGCGCACGCAAACATTGTTTTTCGCTGAGGAGCCGAGATTGTGACGGCCATGCAGCGATGGTCAGCAACGGTGGCGACGGGACGTTACGTCTCCCGTTCCCTCCTTCAGGGAACGAGGGTTAAATCAGTAAACGAGACGTTCCCTTTCAGTCTCTCACGTTCGACGTAACGTCGACGTGACAACGTAATTGGGATCCCTTGTAAAATGCCACGGTTGCTGCCAAATCCAGCGCCCTACGCAAGACTCTCAGACCCCCAACTGGCTGGGGCGGAAGACCTATGTAGAGTTCAACTGCTGTTCCGTTATACCCCATACAGTGGAACTCTAGGATAACACTGGGAAAGCGTGCCTTCGCAGGAGAAGGACACTGCGGAGCCACATCCTGCCAGAAGGGAGGTAATGTGGAGAATACACATATGGAATGTCTCTGGGGTGGGAAGAGTTACAAAAGCATACGAGCACTAGGCCTGTCGTCGGATGCTCTGCAACGAAGGGGTGCGGAGGAACTCACAGGGTTCGCCAAGTGAGGAACTCGACTGGAGCAAAAAGCACACATATCCGTTCCTAGGAAGGGAGTGGCGCAGCAAGCCAACACTAGAGCGGGAACTTCGGTGTTACCAGCTGGTTGAAGTGAACACACAGAAAGAAACCGACTCAACACGTAGGCTATAAAACCTAGCGAACGTGTTAGGTGTCGGCCAGCCCGCAGCTCTACAGATGTCTGTCAGCGAGGTGCCGTGTGCCAGTGCCCAGCAAGAAAGGACACCCCTAGTGGAGTGGGCTTTCAACCCGGGCGGGCAGGGCACGCCTTGGGCTTCGTAAGCCAAGGTGATGGCATCCACTATCCAGTGGGCCATCCTCTGCTTGGAGACAGCCTTCCCCTTCAGCTGGCCTCCGTAACAGACGCAGAGCGCGAACGGGACAGAGAAAAGCCAGGGCTGGGTCTGCCTCCTCCGAAGGCAGCGCTTGCAGGTTCACCACCTGGTCTCGGAATGGAGTGGTAGGAACCTTGGGCACGTATCTGGGCTGGGGTCTCAGGATCATGTGAGAGTTATCCGGGCCGAATTCTAGGCATGATTCGTCGACCGAAAATGCATGCAGGTCCCCTACCCTCTTGATAGAGGCCAATGCAACCAGGAGTACTGTCTTACAGGACAGGATTTTTAACTCAGCTGATTGAAGAGGCTCAAAGGGTGGTCTCTGAAGTGCTGAAAGGACCAGAGACAAATCTCAAGAGGATATAGAGAGTGGGCGAGGAGAATTCAGTCTCCTCGTTCCCCTCAGGAACCTGACGATCAGGTCGTGCTTTCCCAAAGACTTACCATCAACAGCATCGTGATGTGCGGCGATCGCGGCAACATAGTCAAGTCAAGTCACCTTTATTTATATATTGCTTTTTACAATACATATTGTATCAAAGCAGCTTCACATTGATAATATAAAAATGTAGCGAATACGACTTTGGGTAAATTTGAATTAGCTCAAGAATATAGGGAATTTTGGAAATATTAATGATATGACTCATGGTCATAATTCATAAGTCGCATGTACATTTATTTTATCAATTATAGAGATTAACTGGTTCTGTAACTGATCTAATCGTTATTCGTCCAGCGAATAAAGGTGAGATTATCACAGTTAAGAAGGGTTATCTCTTTACAAACTCCAAGAAAGTTTGATCTCCTGGCCACGGACATCAAACCTTCTGAGTTTATTAATTAAAACTACTGAATGTAGTCTAATATCGAGCTTGTAGCTTAAGATCTTTTGTTTCATTGACTTTAGAATGGTGGGTTTTCAAACACAGAGACAGTGAAAAGTATAAATGGATTTTAATAAATGTGACTAAAGATTATATGAGCTACGAATAGAAACGTACGTAAAAATGCAAACAATAAACACAAACAAACATTTAAACAATAATAACATACGTGATAAGAATAAAATGAAATGAAAGAAAGAAAGAGAGCAATAGAGAGAAGGGAAAAGCTAGTAATTGTTACATACAGAAACCTAAAAGCCGGACCCCAGGAAAGCAGCTTTTATCAGATAAATATACTTGCAAGTCTGTTCTCTGTTTGGTTGATGCTGAAAGCGCGGACGAGGTCCTGTTTCGACTGCGTCTTCCGGTGTCGCGGGAAGCTTGAAAAGGCTCACTGAAATGTAACGTTACCGAGAAAGTTCGTCTTCATCTTCCGTGAAGGAAGAGGCAAATATAACTTAGTTGCAAAAGAACGGCTGCTACGACTCGAACATGTGTTTGTCCGAGGCCTTCCGGGATGTTCCTCGGGGAAGCGTCGCGCCGGTAGAAGAGGAGGAAGGATGAGAGCGAGGTGAGAGAGAGAGGTGAGAGAGCCCGCTGTGTTTTGAAGGAGCTAAAGTCACGCCCCCTTGCGTGCGTGACCCAATCGCCTGGGAGGACGTATTGTGGTCATGTCCTTTCATTTGGAAAGGTACACGCCTCTTCTAACTAATGCTGGCGGAATAAACTTCGTTCATAAACATTTATAAAACTGGTATTAATCAAATAATGCATCCTCTAATATTCTGTGCTAAATATTCAACACCGTTGTGTTCTTCTGAACAAAACAATACCGCGAATGACAATTCTGTTAGTCAACAACACAAAGAAACAGGATTTCTCGTGATTACATGCATATTAAACTGATTACATATCAATAAAGATTATAGATATCGGATTTTGGGTATAAGGATCATAAGCACAGCAAGAAATACATTTTAAACATTTTAAAAAGGTACTTTTGACCACAAGTGGTCGGGCATGATAAGGAGTCTGTGTTTTGTGTGTGTGTATGCAGAGTCGTGCACACGTGGAACCGCGTGGCGAACTTTGTCCTTCCTTTTCAGTGTGAATATCTTCTTGAGTTGATGAGATTAACTCAGGGGACCTGACCGAGCATCTGCTAACACTGTTGTTTTGTTTTGAGGGGTTAATCAGTACCTTTTGTTTGTTGATTAGATTTGATTAATCAACACAAAGGCAGACCTGATCATCTGCTTTCCGTTACAAAAATAATACAACAAAGTTTGTTTCTAGAAGAAAATTGCATCATTGTCCACCCTAAATAGGCAGATCAATAATATGGTTGAATATTAAATGTCCCCAACTAAGCAAGCCAAAAGCCAAGGCAACAGTGGCAAGGAACCAAAACTCCATCAGGTGACAGAATGGAGAAAAAAACCTTGGGAGAACCCAGGCTCAGTCGGGGGCCAGTTCTCCTCTGGCCAACGAGCAAACAGTGTATGATTATGATCCAGGCAGCATTACAGGTCAGAAGTCAGATTGGTCTTGTCGATGAGGCTATCACAGGGCTGATGAGGCTGGCACTTCAGAGATGCGTCGTGGTTGGGTCCACGTGCAGATCCACCATCTAATCTGGATACGGCCGGGGTCCGCCTCACTTCAGTAAATGGAGAGATTGGTTGACACTTCAGTACTGCGTTGTCGTCGCGTCCAGGCGCAGGTCCTTCATCTGATCTGGATTCGGCGGACTGCGGTAAACCTCGGTATAAGCAGAGAGACTAATATTAATGTAGACGCCATTCTTCTTATGATGTACCGAGTACATCAGGATTTATGGGAAGTGTTCCCGGTTCCGGCTGGCCTAATCTATGCAGCCTAATATGGAAATATAGAAGTCTATAATGTGTTATGTGTATGCTAGGTCAAAGAGATGTGTTTTTAGTCTAGCTTTGAACTGACAGAGTGTGTCTGCTTCCCGGACAATGGTAGGAAGACTGTTCCAAAGTTTTGGTGCTAAATAGGAGAAGGATCTACCACCAGCAGTCGATTTTGATATTCTAGGTATTATCAACTGGTCGGAATTTTGAGATTGCAATAGACGTGAAGGACTATAATGCGTTAAGAGCTCGCTCAAGTACTGCGGAGCTAAACCATTTAGTGCTTTGTAAGTAATCAGCAATATTTTAAAATTTATACGATGTTTAATAGGGAGTCAATGCAGTGTTGACAGCACCGGGCTAATATGGTCATATTTCCTGGTTCTAGTAAGATCTCGAGCTGCTGCGTTTTGGACCAGCTGTAATTAGTTTATTAAGCGTGCAGGGCAACCACCCAGTAGAGCATTACAATAATCTAGCCTTGAGGTCATGAACGCATGTACTAATTGTTCCGCATTTGTCAATGAGAGCATATGACGTAATTTAGATATATTTTTAAGATGTAAAAATGCGGTTTTACAGATACTAGACACGTGACTTTCAAATGAAAGATTGGTATTAAAGAGCACACCCAGGTTCCTAACTGATGATGAAGACTTAACAGAGCAGCCATCTAGTGTTAAGACAGTATTCTAGATTATTACGTGAGGAAGTTTTAAACTGATAAGTATGATTTAACCCCCTGAGGTCGACAATCGCGCCGGCGCGATAGGCTCGTTTTTTTTTTTTTATCAATTCAAAAGAGATTCATTTTGCTCTGTTGACTTTGATATTACAAACAAGTTTCATACATCAATCGATTCTGTTAAATGTGCATTATTTTTGTGTATACTCACAATAAAAACAAAGTGTTGTGCTTTTTGCCAAATAAAGAAAAATAAACACGAAGCGAGTTCTGCCTTCTCTCTGTCAGTGTAGTCCATTCTGAAACGCGTCCGAAAATGAACAAAAACTCAGCGAATACTCAGTCAAACAGACATACAGACACACAGGCATGAAGCTTGAATTCTCTTCTTTTAAATGAAGTAATTTATATAAAAAACAAATATTCTCAGTTCATGTAATCTGTAAGAAAAGAGCGAGATGTCAGTCGTTCTCATCTCATCTAATTGTTTTTAATGTGACTCCGCCCACGGAGAGCGCGCGCTATTCAAACGCAAATGACTGAGGCAATCCACGCAAACCTGTGAATGCCCCCATATATGCTCGAGAAAACACAAGTTTAATCAGACCATTGTAGCCTACTTGTTATGTTTACACCGTCTCGCAGCGCTGTGAGGAATAATAATAATGGAAAATGTACCTCAGAAGTGCGGGTATTTCGACTGAGCTGAGGAATACTGTAGTAAGTTTTTTTTCATTCTCAAGTGAATCACGTTTCTGTGAATGAATGAACGGCAGAGATGCGCGCTGTTTATCACAGCTCGCAAAAAGACAGTTTAAATTTGAATCGGGTTTCTGTGTGTGAATGAATGATGATGTTTTAGCAACTGTATTGCTATACTGAGATAAGTTAAAATCATATGAAATATGTTGAAATAAAATGTAGGCTATTTGTATAAGCAACGTATTAAACTGCAAATTAACATTTATATGCCCTAATATTTCATAAAAACAACGTTACAGTCAATATATGAAACTGTAATGCGAAATATGCGAAATATGAAAGACAACATTTTGTTGACTAGATTTGGGTACAGTTTTTACTGTAGAATATACTGCCACATCAAATAAGCTTTTGTTTAGCAATTTCTGCTCATATGTTATATATATATATATATATATATATATATATATATATATAAAATACTATTTTTGTCAAAAATGAAGTCATCAACTAAGATGTTAGCTGTTCCAACGTTGGCTATATTCAAACTAATGAATACATGTGATAATAGGCCTATAATCATTTTTTTTTACAAAGAAAGAGTACACTTGAAATATTGTTGAAATTGTAATTATTGTTGTAATTGTAACCTTTTTAATAAAATAGCAAAACATATTTACAAGATAGATGTAAGCAAAATCTTAAATGGTCAATATAAGTCTTCTTCTAAATATATATTTTGTCCTTGCATTCATTCTTGGCTCAGTCAGTGTCACACCTGAAGGAATGGCTCATTATGCAGAGTGGGTGGGACATTGTATTCTCAGGTGTAAGCCACTCCTCGTTCACGCCCCCCCTCGCATATTGGCTTTCCAAGCAAAACCTGTCTTACACAGTTTAAATCAATGTATTGTATTTTGTGAACGATAAAGCAAGACTATTTTCACATAATTTTGAAGCCAGAACTCGAAGCGACAACATCCATTAGTCAAAAGTCTTGTGAACACATATTTAGTATGAGTTTTGTGGTCTTATTTCAGCAACTTTCATTTTTTTTTTTTTTTCATTAACCACGTATAAACATTATTCTCTTAAAAATACAAACATCTACATGCATGTTGCTTGCATATTATGGTAGCCCTGTTTGTGCTATATAGAGTGAATTTACACCTTTGCCATTATCATGTTTATAAATAACTGAAAAAAGCACAAATGTCAGGGCATGTCAAAACATCCCAAGGGCCCCAAAAACACATTAGACCCCAGAGGATTAACCCTCTGAGGTCGGCAAACGCGCGGGCGCGTTTTGCTGGATTTTCTTGACATTGTAGCACTATAAACTTAAATTACTCCGTCATTTATGGTCAATACTGTGATATTTTTACTTTTGTATGTGTCCACTTACAATCAAATCAAAACATTGTGCTTTTGTAAAATAAAGAAAATAAACAGGGTGTGCGTTCTGCCTCTCCGTCGCGGTGAACTTTTTTTTCTTGAGCACATCTATAAACTGAAACAAAACTCAGCGAATACTTGTCGCACATTTATGAGCCATATACAGATGGTGGTCAACCAGAATGCCTATTACCGCCGCGCCAGCCGCCGCGGCGAAATTACCGCGGCGAAAATAAACCAGCCGCATTTCAAAGTCGTTCCCGAAATGACCGCCAGGTGGCGCAAAGGGACATTGTGCAAAACAGCAGCAATTGCCGTATTTTAAAATGTAAGTGGGTTAAATAATAGGCATATTTTTCATATATATAAATAGGCCTATTAGGCTACAACAGAATAGAACCAAAGATAGAATCAATTTTACAGCTGAAAAAATAGAATCAAAAGTTAAAAATAGAGACGATGTTAGGAGCAACGCTGAATATTTTTACTATTCTATTGAGGAATTAGATAAACGAAGAGCTCTCGTGAGCGATACAATTGCACAGTAATTTATAGTGATTTCAAAAGCAGTCCTTAAAAAAAAAAAAATTACATGGAGTAGTGTGGCATAATTTTTGAGAGATTACGCGGAACACGTTTTAGTTAAGATCCTGGTTTCAATGCCCTTAATGTATATAGGCTAGGCTTTAAAAAAAAATCACAACGCGTTTTGAGATTGTTTTGAATTAAACATTGAAGTTTAAAATGTAGTGTTTTGGCACACCAGGCCGAGTGGCGTTACGCATTGTTCAAAAATCAGGTTTTATTCTGGCATGTTGAATTGGCGTTAATATTTTTTATTTTTATTTATTAGATTTAGATTTTAGGTTTTGTTAGATTTATTTTTCTCATAACAGCTAAAATAACTTAATATATGCCTTGTCTTCATATGATTTTTATCAATGAACTAGTGTTTTCTGACAGTGTCGACTGCAAAGATGAAGTTGACGATCGCCATATTTGTAGTGAACGCACCTAGAGAGAAATGCACAAAGACATAATCAGAGAGTAGCCTTTTTCTTTTTCGTTTTGAATTATTTTGTTTGAAGACATTTCAAGCTTTGTGTATTTGATGTATTTATCATGTCTGTGTGAGGCATACGCTGAGTTTCGTTAAGTTAGGAGGATGAGATGCGCTCCAGCTGACGTGCAATGCAAGTGACCTCACGGGCGCCTCTATGATTAGTGTCTGTTTGCTTCTCTTACTTATTGAATCCAGACAATTGGGTGATGAAAAAATGATTAAAATTAATATACAATTTATAGAAAACGAAATTCACTTTAAAAAAAGGTTTCTACTAAACAAAACTTAATGAAGTGGTCAAAATCATGTCTGACCCACTCCATATTCATCTCTCGATATAATGCATCCTATCTTACTCATGCTGTTCACTTTTCATATTCAACATAGATTGAAAAAACAACATTATAATATTTTAACAAATATGATACTAAATGAGATTATTTAATGTCTACAACAGTATAGTAGGCCTAGACTCTATTTGTACAAATTGCTGCACGTTAATGTAATTAAATGAAACCTTGTAACGAATTCACACTGTAGACTGTGTACAGTTGAGACACCTTAAATAACTTGCGTTCCAGCAAGCACAAGTTGTGATTTTTGCTGTGCACTTGCATATAAGTGTCAGCTGGGAAGGAAATATAGAGACCAGGGGCCTCATTTATAAAAGTTGCGTACGCACAAAAGAAGGCGTACGCCGCTCTCTACGCAATAATTGGTATTTATAAAAAGCAAACTTGACGGGAAAATGTGCGGTCTTTCACGCACACTCTGACCCAGGCGTACGCACAAAAACGGGTGAAATGAGAAATGGCGACACCGTCGGCAGTTGGAAGAAACACGTGAAAGTGTGTGAAACTGTAGACGGTTGTGTAAAATAAACGGCAACACTGCCTTTCATAAATAACATGAAGACTTCACAAAGCAAGTCTTACAATTAACAGCCTACACGAACACCCGTTTGATCGATCTGCAGTGTAAAACAAACAAAATCAAATGAAGATTAGAACAGAAATGCAAATTAACACATATTTGCTAAAAGAAAAGTGAAATATGTTCTGCAATAATATTGCCATGTTATGCAATTCATCCTCATAACACATCTGTAGCTTGTCAGATGCAATCAAATGGATGGTAATAAAATGCCATGATGCCATCACAATGCGTAATGACGTGAGTGAAGTTACGTTTCTTGGTTTTCCTCTGTGTTTGCCATGATTTCGCAATCGATGAATATTAACTTGTGGGCGTTTGACGGACTATTTATGGGCAACTATGGGCGTGACATGAAGCCGCAAAAGCTGCGCTACATTTAGAATTGATTGTGATTTATTAAGGGAAAACTGCGTAGGATGTGCGTGCGCACGGTTTTATAAATCCGAATATTTCTGTGCGTACGCACGTCCTATGTTTCATCCGTACGCCACTTATGACGCAAATCATACGCAAAGTTTTATAAATGAGGCCCCAGACCTCTTGGAACTTTAATTGAATACATAGCGTTGGTAAAGCATACTGAAATTACATCCCTACAAATGTATTAGGCCCTACTGAAAATAAATGTATCGAATTTAAGCAAAGTAGCCTAAATGTTAAGACTGTAAGCCCTTTACTTTTTTACGTAGCCTAAAGGACTCTTATAGCCGACTTTGGGTTAATTTAATTTGTAGAGGATTTTTTAACTCAAACATTAACACTGAAATAAATTAAACTAAATTATTGTAATTTTTGGCACACCACGACGAGTGGCGCTATGCATTGTTCTAAAGCCAGGTTTTATTCTGGCATGTTGAATTAGTGTTCAACAAATGCGGCGGCGCGTTCATTTGAATGAAGAGCGTTTCTCGCTCGTGCGAGCGAACACACACTGGAATGTTAGGCCGTATCGCAACGAGTGAATAGTGGCCGAGTGGTTGAACGTACGTTACGATCATTTAGATGACACGGGTTCGAATCCCGAACTAACTTGGACTACTGGTGTTTTTATATTAGCCTATTAATGCATTTTATAGTCTATTGTTGATGCAGAGAGATTTGTCTTCTAAAACATTTTTTTTTTGCCTATTTACAAAATAAAATCGCCATGCATTTCCATTTTACACTAAGGAACAAATATTATACAATGACTTTACTTCTGTAGCCTATAATAATTCATATATATGACGTTTAAACGACAAACAATAAAATCAGAACCAGTATTTGCGTTCATGGTTCCAGTGGCAGTAATGCATCCACGGCTTTTCAAAATGTCACAAAGCGTTTTGAGATTGTTTTGAATTAAATATTGAAGTTTATAATTTGTTTGGCACGACCAGTGGCAAACTCTTTGTTTTGTTTTGCAAACTCAGCAGCCTGTGGGGGGTTTGGAGAAGGCAATACTTTGCTTTATCGTGGGGGTGCAGGACAGAGGTGTTAATGTTCCGTCTTTCATATGGAGAGTGTCGGAGCCAGCCTGATGAGCAGGCAAAGGCAAAATTATTTTAAGGATTAATCTCAAAATCTCCAAAAGTCCATAGCCTATGTACAGTAGGCCCTATATCTTATTAAATTATATATTGTAGTTTTATTGATTGTATAGGTTTTCCACAAACAATTTAAATTTAGCAGATACAGAGCTCTTTTATTGGCGACCCACCTCGTTTTTTTGTAAGGTGAATTCAGCAAGGCATGTTGTATCTTTGAAGGAACAAAAGCTATTTGTTACAGTTTTTTCTTTCGTGATTTGTGTGGATGACACACAGCGACATATAGGCCTACAGTAGGCCTATTATCAGCTGTATGGTGTTTTTTTACACTGAAATGCTTAATTTCGAGAGAGACCCGCCGCGCGCAGTGAGGGAGACCAAACTTACTAAAAAAATATCCAGCGCGAGAGAGACAAAGAAAAACGCCTGTTCTTAATTTATGTTGCTTTGAACTTTTTCCGTTTTGTACCGTTTTAATTTTTTAATTTAGCTGCAATTTCTTTGACAATAGAAATTTAAAATGTTGCAAGAATAGGCCTAAGATTCTGTGTTTCTTATTTTGCATCACAAAGGGAATAAACTCTATCAATGCAACCCTGTTTAAATAAATAAACTGTCCCGACACTTTATTCATATCTTAAAATGTGCGATGGGTTTTCAAACTTAATTAATTTTATTTTTATTTTACATTTTCATTGTTTATTTTTTAATTGAAAGCAATACTGTATTGAAAGTATTTTTCTGATTTGTTCGATCTGTTTTGAAAAATGTCTTCCGTTGATATGGCCGGGTATCACTGTCAGTCATCTCAATCTCGTGAATGATTCACACACACAAAAAAAAATAATTTAGCAGATTAAAGACGAGCTTCATCATCTTCATTTTCTGGTGCGATCGACTGACAGTCTTTCTTCATCATGTGTCGTCTTTGCAGCGGGAATGTAGCAAATTTATGTTGTAATGTACAATTGATAATTAAACAAGATGATTGACTTTAATAAACAGATACATATTTAAGCATCAACAACACTGTCGGCTACACTGAGATTCGATCTCAGATCGTTTGAAGCTCCGAGAGGCTATTGTTAATGCTTTGACCACAGAGCTACAGTCTGAATCGCCAACGTCTACTATTTTCTCTGTTTTAAAAGTTTGTAACATGTAAGGCTATTTAGTTCTGAATATAACAAAGAATGCTTAAACCGACTACATCGGTTAGGAGCTGCAAGTCCTGAAAATGTTTTAATTTCACGGTAAATTATTTTAATTTATTTCACTGTTATGTTTCAGTTAATAAATCTACAAACACATTAAAATAACACGAAGAAAATGACAAGTAACCTATTGACATAGCCTTTCTAAATTATAGAAAAACTGGGCACACAATGTTAACCTGTGTCTACTTTGTTTAAATTTAATGAATTTGAATTCGTTTAACCACAATATTTATCTTGAATTTATCTGTGACCTCAGCTCAAATTACTGCCGCGGCAGATTACGTCATAAAGAGAATAAACTGACACTTTTCAAAGTCTGTGATTACAGCGCCACTCAGCGGTAAAAGGCAGCAAATACACATCCCAATTTTGCCGCCGCGAGAACGGCGGCGGTAAAAGTCTCATTCTGGTTGACCACCATCTGTACGTTTATAAACATTTAAGCGTGTACTTTTAAATGATCGGATTCAAACTGAAAACAAATATTCTCTGTTTAAGTAATTTGTATAAAACCAACAAGATGTCCAGCTTCTCAAACGCTTCCTAATTATTTTTAATTTGGCCACGCCCACTCGCGCAAAAGAGATTGACATGCAAATCTCCACATGGAACGCGATCGTGCTCATTACCTCAAAAACAAAACACCAAAACACTTCACAAGTCTCTGCTTTTTGTCGAGTTTGAAAGACGCGCCGTGAGCTTACATTGGATTTAGGCTACCTCAGAAGAAGAAGAACGCGATTTGAAGACAAGAAAGATTTAAGGTAAGAAATTCTTACATATTAGTTTGTTATTGTTGCATAAATTTCACATTGCAGTTGAACTGTTGTTAGATATATGGTGAATATTATAATATTTAGACCCCTGTTTACTGTTACTGTGTTTGTGGATATCTGCTCAAATGTAGATATGTATATGGTAACCATAATGTTTTATATTTGAGTGCGATCACGTTTGAATGTATCATATTTCGGATCGCGATCGCGTAGAGTTGGGGTACTCGAACTCGGACTCGAGTCCGGACTCGAGTCCAATTTTTAACGAACTCGGACTTGTCACGCACTCGGATGAATTTGTACTCGGACTTGACACGGACTCGGACATTTTAGACTCGGAAAATTTGCCGAGTACAGTCGAGTCCGGGCACTGGAGGACACAATATTATTCAAAAACGAAACTGTTTTATTATTTACTGTTTTTCTGTTATTAAATTTTACAGTTTACAAATTTTACAGTTTTACAGTTATTTAATAATTAACTGTCAAAGTCCTATACTGTATACCTGGCATATAGCAATATTTAATAAATTCATAATTTTTTTAAATCAAATTGTTTTCTACAAACTCCACCAGATTCTTGTTCTACATCTCTCAGACTACCACTGTGGTGATTTGCATGTTGTTTTACTGTTTTATTATTATTTATTATTTTATTATTACTGTTTTATTTTATTAAATATCGCCCAGTGCCTAATACAGCAAAGAGCAGATGCACTCAACACTGCGCTGGTAGAAACGAGTGAAAAGGTCCTGGGCAAAAGACCAAAGTCAAAACAGCCGAGCTGGGTCAGCAGTTCAACGTTGCAGCTCATCGCAGAAGAAGAAGTGGCGAAGGACGATTTCAAGCGAAATCAAACGAGAGAAAAGAGAGATCAGTGGAGAAACAAGCAGTCGAGTGTCAAGACAGCTTTCGAAACTGACAAAGAGGCATATTTTAACACTCAACTAGAAGCTCTCGAACTGGCCAACCAAAAACACGAGCATCGCAAAATGTGGACTCTAATCGATAAAATCTCAGATAAGCCGCAAAATGCTGCTGCAAGTAAAGTCCAAATGCTCGATGGCTCTCAACCAAACTCGAAGACCGAGCTCATCAGCGATTGGGGCAAGTACTTCTGCAAACTCTTCAACAACAAGAGTGCGAAGGTGGAAACAGTCAACTTTCCAGAACCAAGCCCAGACATCGCTATTTCAATAACGATTCCAACGCGAGAGGAAGTGGTGAAAGCGATCAAACAGCTTAAGCGGAACAAGTCACCAGGACCCGATTATGCAATGACGGCAGAAGTCCTGAAAGACGGCGGCAAATTCATAGTAAATGAATTGCACGAACTCTGCAAGCTTGTTTTTAAGCATTGCTATGCACCAAAACAATGGACGTCGAGCCTGACCATCCCACTGCCAAAGAAGGGCAACCTGCAGCTGATGAAAAACTTCAGAGGAATCAGCTTGACATCCATCGCAGCAAAAACGTATAATCGCATTCTCCTCAACCGCATCCAGAATCCCATCGACAAGCTGCTTAGAAACAATCAGGCAGGCTTCAGGAGCGGGCGCAGCTGCACACAGCAGATCCACATCCTGCGAAGAGTCATCGAAGGAGCAAGAGCACAATTACTACCCTTATACATCACTTTCATCGATTTCAAGAAGGCATTTGACTCGATAGATAGGCCTATGATGTTCGCAATCCTGCGACACTACGGCATTCCACAAAAGATCGTTGATGCTATCCGAGTCTTGTACGACGAATCGACGAGCCAGGTGTATTTGGAGGGCCAGCTCTCAGAGCCTTTCGCTGTCACAACTGGAATATTACAAGGCGATGTTCTAGCTCCGTTACTATTCATCATAGTAATAGACTACGTCTCCAGGCAATCTGCTGGAAGCTTTGGATACCTTACACATAAAGGTCCTCCGCCCAGGAGTAATACGAGACCGCAACGTGGTACAGTAATAGCCAAAGAATCTAGAACCGAACGCAAGCTTAACGATTTAGCATTTGCCGACGATATTTCACTCCTGGAAAATGATCTCAGCAGGGCACAACAACAGCTCACCCAGCTACAACAAAAAGCTGGTGCAGTCGGACTAGAATTAAACGAGGAGAAGACGGTCCAAGTCCAAATGAATGCTTCCAGCGACAATGAACAACATCTACTAATTAACGGAAAGGACATTGAAATCGTAGACGAATTCAAGTATCTTGGATCCTACATCATATCGACGGAGAAAGATGTTAAAAATCGTATCTCTCTTGCATGGGTTGTCTTTACTAAGTTAAAGAAGCTGCTCACCGCTCCACCACCCAAGCCAAATATAGAATTCAGGATTCGACTCTTTAATGTAACTTGTCTATCTGTGTTGCTTTATGGCTGCGAGACATGGGTTCTAACAAAGGCTCTAGAGGAATAACTGGATGTGTTTGCGAGAAAGTGCTACCGAACCATGCTGGGAATTAGTCAAGCAGACGCCCATATGACAAACGAGGAACTCTACAGACTGACTAAACAACATCAAGTCAGCGCGACCATCCGCAAGCGACAGCTAGAGTTCGTAGGCCACTGTCTTCGCATGGAAGAAAATGAACCAGCTCACATCTACGCCATCTATCACTCAGAAGTCAGTGATAAGAACAAGCGAGGAGCACCTCGCCTAACCTTCAGACACAAAATCCGAAGCTACATCGACGAGTACAACAAAAGCCAAAAAGTCCGAAATCAAATAGCTCTCCCCGCAGCGAAGAGCAGTCAGTCACTCACCCATATCGAAAGGGAAGAGGAAACAAAAGTGATCATCAGCATCGCCAAGAATAGAGAATTGTGGAAACGTATTGTCGAGCTCCATACCAGGGGACCCGACCGATGATGATGATGATGATGAAATATTGCTATATGCCAGGTATAGAGTATATGACTTTGACAGTTAATTATTAAATAATAAAACAGTAAAACAACATGAAAATCACCACAGTGGTAGTCTGAGAGATGTAGAACAATAATCTGGTGGATTTTGCAGAAAACAATTTGATTAGCATTTTTTATGAATTTATTAAATATTGCTATGCCAGGTATACAGTATAAGACTTTTGACAGTTAATTATTAAATAATAAAACAGTAAAACAACATGAAAATCACCACAATGGTAGTCTGAGAGATGTAAAACAAGAATCTGGTGGAGTTTGCAGAAAACAATTTGATTTAAAACATTTATTAATTTATTAAATATGCCTATATGCCAGGTATACAGTATATGACTTTGACAGTTAATTATTAAATAATAAAACAGTAAAACAACATGAAAATCACCACAGTGGTAGTCTGAGAGATGTAGAACAAGAATCTGGTGGAGTTTGCAGAAAACAATTTGATTTAAAACATTTATTAATTTATTAAATATGCCTATGCCAGGTATACAGTATATGACTTTGACAGTTAATTATTAAATAATAAAACAGTAAAACAACATGAAAATCACCACATTGGTAGTCTGTGAGATGTAGAACAAGAATCTGGTGGAGTTTGTAGAAAACAATTTGATTTGCATTTTTTATGAATTTATTAAATATTGCTATATAGCCAGGTATACAGCATATGACTTTGGCAGTTAATTATTAAATAATAAAACAGTAAAACAACATGAAAATCACCACAGTGGTAGTCTGTGAGATGTAGAACAGGAATCTGGTGGAATTTGTAGAAAACAATTTGATTTGCATTTTTTATGAATTTATTAAATATTGCTATATAGCCAGGTATACAGTATATGACTTTGACAGTTAATTATTAAATAATAAAACAGTAAAACAACATGAAAATCACCACAGTGGTAGTCTGAGAGATGTAGAACAAGAATCTGGTGGAGTTTGCAGAAAACAATTTGATTTAAAAAATTTATGAATTTATTAAATATGCCTATATGCCAGGTATACAGTATAGGAATTTGACAGTTAATTATTAAATAATAAAACAGTAAAACAACATGAAAATCACCACAGTAGTAGTCTGAGAGATGTAGAACAGGAATCTGGTGGAGTTTGCAGAAAACAATTTGATTTGCATTTTTTATGAATTTATTAAATTTTGCTATATAGCCAGGTATACAGTATAGGACTTTGGCAGTTAATTATTAAATAATAAAACAGTAAAACAACATGAAAATCACCACAGTGGTAGTCTGAGAGTCGAGATGTAGAACAAGAATCTGGTGGAGTTTGCAGAAAACAATTTGATTTAAAAAATTTATGAATTTATTAAATATGCTTATATGCCAGGTATACAGTATATGACTTTGACAGTTAATTATTAAATAATAAAACAGTAAAACAACATGAAAATCACCACATTGGTAGTCTGTGAGATGTAGAACAAGAATCTGGTGGATTTTGCAGAAAACAATTTGATTTGCACTTTTTATGAATTTATTAAATATTGCTATATAGCCAGGTATACAGTATGACTTCTACAGTTAATTATTAAATAATAAAACAGTAAAACAACATGAAAATCACCACAGTGGTAGTCTGTGAGGTGTAGAACAAGAATCTGGTGGAGTTTGTAGAAAACAATTTGATTTGCATTTTTTATGAATTTATATATTGCTATATAGCCAGGTATACAGTATAGGACTTTGGCAGTTAATTATTAAATAATAAAACAGTAAAACAACATGAAAATCACCACAGTGGTAGTCTGTGAGATGTAGAACAGGAATCTGGTGGAATTAGCAGAAAACAATTTTATTTTATTATAAATATTTTTTTAAAAGTCTGCAGACACCAACCGCATGCACATTGAGCCTACCACGCAACCTCGTGTAGACGCGCAATTTGTTTTTAAGCGTAGATGGCGCGACCGCGTTTCTCCGGAGCACAGATGGCGTGACCGCAGTTTCAGAGTTTATGACGAGAGTTTCAGTGAGAGTGCAGAACGCGGTAAGTAAGTGATGGCTTAAAGTGAGCGCTATTGACAATCTAAATAATATATTTTTTCATGCTTGTAGAGGACCAGTGGTTACGTTCACACTGTAAATTAAAAACAGTGATAACTGCATTTAAATGTGGGAGAGAATCCGCAGAATTGTAGTCTTGCGATGATTGACACAGTAACCATAGCAACATGAGAACGCGATAACCAAAGCAACATTTTGGCGTCTAATAATGTTATGATTTTTGTTACATTGATTTAGCCTACACTTTAGTCATAAGTTTAGGCTACATACACCTTGCAGAATCTCCAAAATGTAATATTTATTTATTTTTTAATGAAGATGATCATAAAAACATTGTTTCTATTTATTACTACCCTGAAAAATCTTTTTCACATAATGGATGTTTAATAGCCTAGTCCACAAGAAAAAATACAAACACAAAATACAAGACAAATTACATAAGCTTGATTTTAATATTGTGTTTCAAGAATGATCCACAAGTTTTTTTTTTATTTTTTTTTTATGGTTGTTCATGAGGAAAAATCCTCCAGCTCCTGCACATTCTTTGCTTTTCCAGCATCTTCTGCATATTTGACTCCTTACTAGCAGTGACTATGATTGTGAGATCCATCTTGTCACACTGAAGACAACTGATGGACTCATACACAACTATTACAAACCCTGCAAACATTTAGTGATGCTCAAGAAGGAAGCAACCATTAGGAGCCAGGGGGTGTACATTTTTGAACTGGATCATTGGTGTAAATTGCTCTTATTTTATTTAAAAATTAATTAATTAATTTAGTCCTGCCATTTAGAGGCTAAATAAGATATTAGCATGTAAAACAAAAAAAGATAATCAAAATAAATAAAAATGTAAAAATCGTCATCTTGCTCAAAAGTTTACTCCTGGCTCTTAATGCATCCTGTTATATTCTTGAGCATTACCTTGCAGAATCTGAAAGATGTACGATAGGTAAACGTATGACTGTAACTATACATTGGAATCATTTTTTAAGGTTTAACATATTAATTTAAGAGCTCAGTGTTGAGACCTTTCACTGGAATTTGATTGACATGCGATCTGACCAATCATAATGCAGATCCTTGCCATTTTTGTCCGACAAACAAACCAAACCAGATAGTAGATTAAAGTCATTGGACTTGAACTTGAAAAATTGAATTCTTTTTGCAGTTCTGATGTTCATTCATGTTTAATTCGTGCTATAACTAGAAGATATTATCAGTTCATGTGCTGCTTGAGTTGAGGCCTATATTAAAGCACCACAAAACGGTGTGTATTGTTTTAATTTCATAAAAATTACTAAATTTGAAAGCTGAGACTTTTTCATACCAGAAGTAGCCTTGTCTTGTCTGTTGGCACATTGTCAGTGTCCTCTTTGCTCCGCAATATAGCCTATACTTCATTGTGTGAGAACATGTGGAGTGAGAGCGGAATGGCTTGTCGGACACAGCGACAGTAAGAGGGGCGGGTCTTTGTGAAAGGTCAATTTAAAACCATTTAAATCTTTGTGGACTCGGCCGGACTCGACTCGGACTCGGATGTTAAGGACTCGGACTCAAGTGCGACTCGGCCCTCTTTGGACTCGGACTTGGACTCGGACTCGATTTTTAAGGACTTGGACTCGACTCGGACTCGACAATGGTGGACTCGGACGCAACACTACGATCGCGTTTGAAAAGCACCAAACGGCTTCATGTTTTTAGCCTACTATTATCTCATTTCATATCATCATAATGAATGGAAACATTTGAAGTAACATGATAATCAATATATTTTTCTCTAGCTTAGTTGTTACTGAAATATTTTGGAAGATTTATAGGCTGCTATAGGTTATTGTTTGTTATTATTATTTTATGCAGCACTGGCATAGCCTATGCCTACAAGGCACAACAAACCTGGTGTTCATTATATTATATATTGTTGGAAACATTTATGTGTGTGTGTGTGTGTGTATTCTGTGAATTTTAAAAAGCAATTTTAACCAGAAAAATCTAAAATTTATTCCCAAAATCGTGCAGGCCTTTCTCTTGATATCAGTATGTTCACTTTTTTTTTTTTTCTTTCAGAGCCCAGATGCCACTGAGTCCTGCTGACTTCAACATTCACATGAGTCTCTGTACATGAACATGGTAAAGTGAAAATCAAACACCTTGGAAATGAAAGGTATGTACAATGTTTTTAGGAATGGCACAAAGGTCTCTGTCTTTGGATCATTGTTTTCAATGAGTGCTTTTTTGTCATTTGTTGTGTATCTTTGGATTATGTTGTGTTGTAAATAAATCCAAAAAAATCTAAAAGCCATTCTTTTTTAAATCTCCTCATTCTTTGTGCAAGGTTGCTCAGAATGATAGGGCCTGATAGCTCCTAATAGGGCCGTTAGGGGAGGGTCTTTGTCTTTCTCAGGTGTGAAAAGCTTACATATTAATGGGGTCCCGCATAAAGCTTTTTCACACAAAACACGTCGTAAAATGTTTAAATCAATATATTGTCTTATCTGAATGAGCAGTCAGGCTGATTTTCACATAGTTTTAGAGCAAATATTCTAGGCTACGTCATACAATTTTCAAAAGTCTTGTGAAGAAATAATCAGTATGGGTTTCATGACCTTATTTCAGGGAGAATTTTTTTTTTGTATTTTCACAAATCACGCATAAATGTCATTATCTCAAAACAACAAACTTTTACACACATGCTGCTGATATATTATTGTAGCAGAGTTTGTGCTGAATACAGTGTAATTAGACTTTATCCTTGAAAATGTCACAAGTAACAGAAATAAGCACAAATGTCAGAGCATGTCAGAACACCTCCAGGGCCCAGAAAACAGCTCAGACCCCAGAGGGTTAACTCGTCTTTATCTTTAGGTTATGTTCCAAGAACATTCAAGTTGGCAGTTATAAAACCTCTCATTAAGAAACCACAATTAGATCATAATAACCTTGCAAATTACAGACCCATTTCAAATCTTCCATTTATGTCTAAAATACTACAAAAAGTTGTGTCTGCTAAATTGTGTTCTTTCTTGCAAGAAAATTATATCTATGAAAAATTTCAGTCAGGATTCAGGGCGCATCATAGCACAGAAACTGTGCTCGTTAAAATTACAAATGATTTACTTCTAGCTTCTGACCAAGGCTGTATCTCAATACTAGTTTTACTCGATCTTAGTGCTGCGTTCGACTATAGATCACAAAATACTCTTAGATCGACTACAAAACTACACTGGTGTTCATGGACAGGCATTAAGCTGGTTTAGATCGAAGATAACGTCCGTAAACTATGGAGTGCCGCAAGGATCTGTGTTAGGGCCTCTGCTATTCTCAATATATATGCTGCCACTTGGTAATATTATAAGAAAACAGTGGAATTAATTTCCACTGTTATGCTGATGACACTCAATTATATATTTCATCACGACCAGATGAAAACACTAAATTATCTAAATTGAGTGTGTTAAAGATATAAAATACTGGATGAGGTGTAATTTTCTGCTATTAAATTCAGATAAAACGGAGGTATTACTTATTGGTCCAAAAAAACTGCCCACAAAACCTCTTACAATACAACTTTAATTTAGAAGGATGTCCTATTACTTTATCCACTACAGCAAGGGTGCCCAATCCTGCTCCTGCCGATCGACTGTCCTGCACAGTTCATCTCCAACCCTAATCAAACACACCTGAATCAACCAATTAAAGTCTTCAGGATCACTTGAAAATTAAAGGCAGGTTTGTTTGATTAGGGTTGGAGATGAACTGTGCAGGACAGTCGAACGGCAGGAGCAGGATTGTGCACCCCTGCACTACAGTAAAAGACCTGGGTGTTATACTAGACCGCAACTTGTCTTTCGAAAATCATATTTCATATGTTACAAGAACAGCCCTTTTCCACCTTAAAAACATTGCTAAGCTACATAACATGCTATCTGTTTCTGATGCAGAAAAGTTAGTTCATGCATTCATGACCTCGAGACTAGATTACTGTAATGCTTTATTAGCTGGTTGTCCTGCATCCTCAATAAACAAGCTACAGTTAGTCCAAAATGCAGCTGCTAGAGTTCTTACTAGGTCAAGAAAATATGATCATATAACACCAATTCTATCATCTCTACAATGGTTACCTATTAAGTTCCATATCAATTACAAAGTATTACTACTGACCTATAAAGCCCTAAATGGGTATTTAACGGAACTTCTATCGCCCTACAATCCATCGCGCTCTTTAAGATCACTAAATTTGAGGCTTCTGGTCATTCCTAGGATATCTAAGTCCACTAAAGGAGGGAGGGCGTTTTCACATTTAGCTCCTAAACTCTGGAATGGCCTTCCTGATATTGTTCGAGGCTCAGACTCGCTGTCCCAGTTTAAAACTAGATTAAAGACGCATCTCTTTAGCCAAGCATTCACATAATAATTACCTTTTATACTACAGTTGAATCAGATCGAATGCATTAATATTATGAACAGCAGCTATGCTAATTATTTCCCATCTGCTTTTCTGTTGTTATCTGTGGACGCCAGTCCCGAGGTAAATAGAGTTCGTCAGCTCCAGTTTGTATCCAGCCTCTCATGGAAACTTCAGATGCCCCAACACCCGTGAAGAGACGACTCAACGCCTGTGAAGAGACAACTCAATGCTGGCGATATGTTATGCCCTAAATTAATACATGATTAACTAACTGTATTTTTCTATGTACATTTCTGAAATGCACTTTCTGTAAAGCTGCTTTGAAACAATATGTATTGTGAAAAGCACTATACAAATAAATTTGAATTGAATTGAATTGAACTTTAGACACAGTTGCTCCATTGTGCTTAAAGAACATTAAAGAAAATAGTCCAACGCCGTGGTACAACGAGCACACTCAGGCCCTTAAGAGAGCAGCCAGATAAATGGAGCGCAACTGGAAGAAAACAAAACTGGAGGTATTTCGGATTTCATGGAAGGAGAGCTTGATTGCATACAGAGAGGCCTTAAAAGCTGCTAGATCTGCTTATTTTTCAACCCTATTAGAAGAAAATAAACATAATCCTAGGTATTTATTTGAAACGGTGGCTAAACTAACGAAAAAAAGAAAGCTTCAAGCCCAGAAGTTTCCAAGCAACACAGCAGTAATGACTTTATGAACTTCTTCACTTATAAGATTGATAATATCAGAGACAAAATTATAACTATGCAATCGTATACTACAGTATCGCATCAGGCAGTGCATTGTAGTCTTCCTGAGGAAAATTTTTATTCATTTATTGCTATAGGAGAGGAAGAATTTTGCAAACTCGTTAATTCATCTAAATCGACAACATGTATGTTAGACCCTATACCGACTAAGCTACTGAAAGAGATGCTTCCAGATGTCACAGATCCTCTTCTTAATATCATTAATTCGTCTTTGTCTCTAGGATATGTACCAAAAAACTTTAAGCTGGCTATGATTAAAACGCATCTTGATCCTACAGAATTAGTCAAGTACAGTATGGCGTACCACAAGGCTCAGTACTAGGACCGTTGCTGTTCACTCTGTACATGCTACCATTAGGAGATATCATAAGGAAACATGGAATTAGCTTTCACTGTTATGCCGACGATACTCAGCTGTATATTTCTTCAAAAACTAACGAAACTTACCAATTCACAAAATTAACAGAATGCTTAGCTGATATAAAAAAAATGGATGACTCGTAATTTCTTACTTCTAAATTCTGAAAAAACAGAGATTCTAATTATTGGACAAAAAACTTCCTCACGTAATAATCTAGAATACTGTCTAACACTTGATGGCTGCTCTGTTAAGTCTTCATCGTCGGTTAGGAACCTGGGTGTGCTCTTTAATACCAATCTTTCATTTGAAAGTCACGTGTCTAGTATCTGTAAAACCGCATTTTTCCATCTTATAAATATATCTAAATTACATCATATGCTCTCATTGACGAATGCGGAACAATTAGTACATGCGTTCATGACCTCAAGGCTAGATTATTGTAATGCTCTACTGGGTGGTTGCCCTGCATGCTTAATAAACAAATTACAGCTGGTCCAAAACGCAGCAGCTCGAGATCTTACTAGAACCAGGAAATATGACCATATTAGCCCGGTTCTGTCAACACTGCATTGGCTCCCTATTAAACATCGTGTAAATTTTAAAATATTGCTGATTACTAACAAAACACTAAATGGTTTAGCTCCGCAGTACTTGAGCGAGCTCTTAACGCATTATAGTCCTTCACGTCTATTGCGATCTCAAAATTCCGGCCAGTTGATAATACCTATAATATCAAAATCGACTGCTGGCGGTAGATCCTTCTCCTATTTAGCACCAAAACTTTGGAACAGTCTTCCTACCATTGTCCGGGAAGCAGACACACTCTGTCAGTTTAAAGCTAGACTAAAAACACATCTCTTTGACCTAGCATACACATAACACATTATAGACTTCTATATTTCCATATTAGGCTGCATAGATTAGGCCAGCCGGAACCGGGAACACTTCCCATAAATCCTGATGTACTCGGTACATCATAAGAAGAATGGTGTCTACATTAATATTAGTCTCTCTGCTTATACCGAGGTTTACCGCAGTCCGCCGAATCCAGATCAGATGAAGGACCTGCGCCTGGACGAGACGACAACGCAGTACTGAAGTGTCAAACAATCTCTCCATTTACTGAAGTGAGGTGGACCCCGGCCATATCCAGATTAGATGGTGGATCTGCACATGGACCCAACCACGACGCATCCCTGAAGTGCCAGCCTCATCAGCCCTGTGATAGCCTCATCGACATGACTGTAGCGAATACGACTTTGGGTAAATTTGAATTAGCTCAAGAATATAGGGAATTTTGGAAATATTAATAAGTATTAATAATTCATAAGTCGCATGTACCTTTATTTTATCAATTATAGAGATTAACTGGTTCTGTAACTGATCTAATCGTTATTCGTCCAGCGAATAAAGGTGAGATTATCACAGTTAAGAAGGGTTATCTCTTTACAAACTCCAAGAAAGTTTGATCTCCTGGCCACGGACATCAAATCTTCTGAGTTTATTAATTAAAACTACTGAATGTAGTCTAATATCGAGCTTGTAGCTGGATCTTTTGTTTCATTGACTTTAGAATGGTGGGTTTTCAAACACAGAGACAGTGAAAAGTATAAATGGATTTTAATAAATGTGACTAAAGATTATATGAGCTACGAATAGAAACGTACGTAAAAATGCAAACAATAAACACAAACAAACATTTAAACAATAATAACATACGTGATAAGAATAAAATGAAATGAAAGAAAGAAAGAGAGAAATAGAGAGAAGGGAAAAGCTAGTAATTGTTACCTACAGAAACCTAAACGACGGACCCCAGAAAAGCAGCTTTTATCAGATAAATATACTTGCACGTCTGTTCTCTGTTTGGTTGATGCTGAAAGCGCGGACGAGGTCCTGTTTCGACTGCGTCTTCCGGTGTCGCGGGAAGCTTGAAAAGGCTCACTGAAATGTAACGTTACCGAGAAAGTTCGTCTTCATCTTCCGTGAAGGAAGAGGCAAATATAACTTAGTTGCAAAGGAACGGCTGCTACGACTCGAACATGTGTTTGTCCGAGGCCTTCCGGGATGTTCCTCGGGGAAGCGTCGCGCCGGTAGAAGAGGAGGAAGGATGAGAGCGAGGTGAGAGAGAGAGAGGTGAGAGAGCCCGCTGTGTTTTGAAGGAGCTCAAGTCACGCCCCCTTGCGTGCGTGACCCAATCGCCTGGGAGGACGTATTGTGGTCATGTCCTTTCATTTGGAAAGGTACACGCCTCTTCTAACTAATGCTGGCGGAATAAACTTCGTTCATAAACATTTATAAAACTGGTATTAATCAAATAATGCATCCTCTAATATTCTGTGCTAAATATTCAACACCGTTGTGTTCTTCTGAACAAAACAATACCGCGAATGACAATTCTGTTAGTCAACAACACAAAGAAACAGGATTTCTCGTGATTACATGCATATTAAACTGATTACATATCAATAAAGCTTATAGATATCGTATTTCGGGTATAAGTATCATAAGCACAGCAAGAAATACATTTTAAACATTTTAAAAAGGTAATTTTGACCACAAGTGGTCGGGCATGATAAGGAGTCTGTGTTTTGTGTGTGTGTATGCAGAGTCGTGCACACGTGGAACCGCGTGGCGAACTTTGTCCTTCGTTTTCAGTGTGAATATCTTCTTGAGTTGATGAGATTAACTCAGGGGACCTGACCGAGCATCTGCTAACACTGTTGTTTTGTTTTGAGGGGTTAATCAGTACCTTTTGTTTGTTGATTAGATTTGATTAATCAACAAAAAGGCAGACCTGATCATCTGCTTTCCGTTACATGACCAATCTGACTTCTGACCTGTAATGCTGCCTGGATCATAATCATACACTGTTCGCTCGTTGGCCAGAGGAGAACTGGCCCCCGACTGAGCCTGGGTTCTCCCAAAGTTTTTTTCTCCATTCACTATTTCACACTTACAAATAAGTCAGATAGAATAAATGCGTATTTGGCGTGCTGTCCGAGGAGAGGGCTCCGGGCTCGGTATTCGGCCCGAACCCAGAGTACTCCCCCCGTATTCCTGGCTGTAAAAGATTGAGCCAAGAGTGAGGAGTCGGGGTGGTGGAGGGATGCTGGAAAACTGTCAAGGAATATTAGGTGAGTTGACAGAGTGGATATATATATACTTCTTGTCATGCTGATTAGGGTAGACATAATTGTTTGATGACGAGTAGATTGGATTGATTATTTGAACGTGCTCCTCCCGAACTTTGTTTATAAAACATCATTTCTGTCACCTGATGGAGTTTTGGTTCCTTGCCACTGTTGCCTTGGCTTCTGGCTTGCTTAGTTGGGGAGATTTAATATTCAACGATATTATTGATCTGCCTATTTAGGGTGGACAATGATGCAATTTTCTTCTAGAAACAAACTTTGTTGTATTATTTTTATATTATCAATGTGAAGCTGCTTTGATACAATCTGTATTGTAAAAAGCACTATATAAATAAAGGTGACTTGACTATGTTGCCGCGATCACCGCACATCACGATGCTCTTGATAGTAAGTCTTTGGGAAAGCACAACCTGAACGTCAGGTTCCTGAGGGGAACGAGGAGACTGAATTCTCCTCGCCCACTCTCTATATCCTCTTGGGATTTGTCTCTGGTCCTTTCAGCACTTCAGAGACCATCCTTTGAGCCTCTGCAATCAGCTGAGTTAAAAATCCTGTCCTGTAAGACATTACTCCTGGTTGCATTGGCCTCTATCAAGAGGGTAGGGGACCTGCATGCATTTTTGGTCGACGAATCGTGGCTAGAATTCGGCCCGGATAACTCTCACGTGATCCTGAGACCCCGGCCCGGATACGTGCCCAAGGTTCCTACCACTCCGTTCCGGGACCAGGTGGTGAACCTGCAAGCGCTGCCTTCGGAGGAGGCAGACCCAGCCCTGGCTTTTCTCTGTCCCGTTCGCGCTCTGCGTCTGTACGTGGACAGAATGCAAAGCCTCAGGACCTCAGATCAGCTATTCGTCTGTTACGGAGGCCAGCAGAAGGGGAAGGCTGTCTCCAAGCAGAGGATGGCCCACTGGATAGTGGATGCCATCGCCTTGGCTTACGAAGCCCAAGGCGTGCCCTGCCCGCCCGGGTTGAAAGCCCACTCCACTAGGGGTGTCCTTTCTTGCTGGGCACTGGCACACGGCACCTCGCTGACAGACATCTGTAGAGCTGCGGACTGGCCGACACCTAACACGTTCGCTAGGTTTTATAGCCTACGTGTTGAGCCGGTTTCGTTCTGTGTGCTCGCTTTAACCAGCCGGTAACACTGAAGTTCCCGCTCTAGTGTTGGCTTGCTGCGCCACTCCCTTCCTAGGAACAGATACGTGCGCTTTTTGCTCCAGTCGAGTTCCCCACTTGGCGAACCCTGTGAGTTCCTCCGCACCCCTTCGTTGCAGAGCGTCCGACGACAGGCCTAGTGCTCGTATGCTTGTGTAACTTGTGCCACCCCAGAGACATTCCATATGTTGCACTGCCTCTTCGGCCAGTCCATATGTGTATTCTCCACGTTACCTCCCTTCTGGCAGGATGTGGCTCCGCAGCGTCCTTCTCCTGCGAAGGCACGCTTTCCCAGTGTTATCCTAGAGTTCCACTGTGTGGGGTATAACGGAACAGCAGTTGAACTCTACGCAGGTCTTCGGCCTCAGCCAGTTGGGGGTCTGAGAGTCTTGCGTAGGGCGCTGGATTTGGCAGCAACCGTGGCGTTTTACAAGGGATCCCAATTACGTCGACACGTCGATGTTACGTCGAACGTGAACGACTGAAAGGGAATGTCTCGTTTACTGATTTAACCCTCGTTCCCTGAAGGAGGGAACGGGAGCCACCGTTGCTGACCATCGCTGCATGGCCGTCACAATCTCGGCTCCTCAGCGAAAAACAATGTGTGCGTGCGCCCGCTTCCTGTTTATACCCGCACTGCGGGGTGGGGGCGCGTGACGCGATTCACGCATGCCAACGTTCATTGGCTCATTCTGTAGACACTCGAAGTCGATAGGGCTCCCTGAAGTGATCCCAATTACATTTATTGCAAGGTAAGTGAATTTACTAAATATTTTGTTAAAATGTATTGTATGCATTTTGATTCGACTGTTTAAATAAACGACAACAACAAAGCTGACAAGCTGTTCTCAGGGTGTCCGCAGATCCTTAAAAAGTCTTAAATTAGATAAAAAAAGTCTTATTTTTACTTATTTAACGTCATTAATTTTCTATGGCAATTTGACTTAGACATATCTAAATGTTTTCCATTATTATAACTAATTAGCATACTTTTTTATTTATTATTCTTTCTTTGTGGATTTGCTTGTTCACATGACATTTCGCGTCACATTCGCGGCAGCATTATGTCCGTCTCCTGCACGCGAAACAGGAGGAAAGAAGGAGAAGCGAGTTGGTAAATGTCAGTTCAATTGTAAGTTCAATCTTTAGGTGCATAGTGGTGTGCGATATGTATTGTCTATTATGATATTGTAATCATTGTTTTAACGATGTACGACCCAGTGGGCCCCTTGACGTCAATTTAACATCAATATGACATCAACATTGATGTCAAAATTACGTCACGAAATAGGTCAAAATAGGTCAAAAATGAAAGTCATATTGACGTCAAAGTGTCAGGGCCCTATCTTGCACCCAGCGCAATTGACTTTGTACACCGACGCATGTATCATTCCTATTTTGCACCCGCGTAAAGCGCGCTTTTCCCTCCACAGAAGCACGTCGCTAAACTAGGGAATGAACTTGCGCTCCCTGGGCGGTTCAGCGCAAAAAAGGAGGTGTGTTCCGGCGCAAACGTTCCTTCATGCTATTTTGCAGGTTTAGAAAACAATTGCGCCACTAACCAGGAAAAAATAGTTTAAAGTCAGTGGCGCGTTGCGCATGTTATTCATAAGCTATTTTAAGGGCGCATGCTTGGCCATAATCAATGTAGCGTGTGCACAACGCGCATGCACTTCTCTCATCTACACAGAAGCAGCAGTTTTCATTTTTGTAAATCATACATTATTACGATAGATAGATAGATAGATAGATAGACAATTTATTATAAAAGCATACATCTAGCTTACACATTTACCCAAATTATCATACGCCTTTTTAACCAAAGTTAATTTGGGTGGGTTTCTCCATCCCCAACCTCCCTGACGAGAGCGTTGCTCTCCTTGGCTGTGAACCGCTCCTGGCGCGCGCCTGGCATATCCGCCGTTATAATATGAATCCGCTTTAGAACAAACATGCCTGCTCTTAAAGGGAATGTGAGATGACGCTCTGATTGGTTTATTTCACGTTACGCCCAAACCACACCTATGAATAATGAAGCTGCTTCAGACCAACCCATTTTAGATTTGCGCCTGGCACAAGAGTCATTTATCCCGCTGGAAAAATAGCAACAGCGCCCAGACCCGTCCACAAAGTTACTTGCGCTTTGCCACTTGCGGTTCAGATCATTAAAATAGGGCCCTCAATGTCAATTTGATGTCAAGATTTTGACCTCTGCTGATGTCATTTTGATGTTATGTTGATGTCATGCTTTCAATCTGCGAGCAAAAATAAAAGGCTAATCTACTGATAGCATACAAGTCTTAACTAACTACTGATTGTTAGCTAACGCTATATCGGGTGCCATTAGCAAAAGCTACATACCTTTATAATTATGAATAAATGAGGAGGCGTAATACTTAAATCCCTCGTCTAGCAGAGTATGTCTGTTTGGCAATACGGTGTACATTGGAAATTGATATAAGGGGTAGCTCCTGCAAACACCAGCTAGAAGGTCGCCATTACTACGCTGTGTTTACCTTAGTAGCTGACGGCCGGAAGTAGTTAAACCCGTTTTGTAGAACCCGGAAGAATGTTGCGCATACCCCCTATATGAGCTTCAGTGTGTGCACAGTGCGGTTACACTTTTAGCTCACTGTGAACTCACATTGTCATCATATGGAGAGATCACTGTGAGATCAACGTGTTGACTGGGTAATAAGCAGAGTGTATGCGCGTTGTGGACCCGCCTATATGTGCACATTACTAACACGCTCTTTAAATAACAAAAAAGTAAATAAATACGAGGACGTAAAAATGATAACTGTGTCGCGCTGAAACTAGCAAAAGACATTTGCGTCGCGCCTGGAGCTGCGTTGCACCGGGTGTATGATAGGGCCCTTAGTTGTAAATTATTGTGCACTCAAAGTTTACTACAGTTACACTTTTTAAGTAAACTTAAATTTATACTTTTATAAACTAAAAAGTGGGCCAATTAAGTCCCAAGTATTATTGAAACAGGACACTTACAAGTATCCTTCTAGTACATTGGTATTGGTATACTTGCTTCATAGAGTATTCTTAAAAATATACTTGAACTTTACTAAGGTATAGCCTACTTAATAAAATGAACTTGAAGTATACTTATTTTTTTATAAGGGATGTATACTGTATATATATATATATAATGCATAAGTAAAAACCTGTGGCTGTTTCTATTCCAACATGGGGATAGTTTACAGACTCATGGGAACACGACATAGTGTATTTGAGACCATGATTTCATGTCAACCTTTCATTTCAATCTTGCATGTAAGAAAAAGAATTATGATAGTTAAACAATAGTTATGATAGTTATCGAGAGCACAGGTTAATGCATGAAAGGCCTATGTAATTATACACAACATCAAATCTTGTATCTTTATCTTTATATAATGAAACATTCACTGAACATCTAACTTATAAAGGTCAGCTTGATTTTTTTTCTCTGTTCACACAGCAACAAAGTACAACAAAGAAGCCTCACAAATAAGGTAAAATTAAGTGTATTCTAATCCTTTCATAATGATTATAGATGAAAAGCACATTCACTCTGCATTTTAATTCATATTGTGAAAGTGAAATCACTGAATAACATAATTGTGAGCAATACTGTAGAATGTTTTTATTTATCACTCTCAAATGTAGCACAGCCTACTGGACATACATGGAAAAATGGTTTAGTTTTTATCTTTAAGCATTAATTCCTTTTTCTTTTCTTTTTTTTCTTTTTTTATGAACAGCATGAAGAATCTTTCTACACAAAATATTTCATTCACAGACTTCAATCTGATTGGTTTCTACAGCTAGGAGAATGGAGGCCTTTTTTATTTATCCCTTTCTTTCTGATGTTTTTACTGTCTATCACAGCAAATTCTTTTCTCATATATTTAATCATATGTCAAAAGTCTCTGCATTCTCCTATGTATGTACTAATAGGTTTAATGGCTGTTGTAGACTTGATCTCGCCTGTATTTTTTGTACCTAACATGCTTCTTAGCTTTTTATTTAATTGGAATGAGATATCTCTAACAGGCTGTTTTATACAAATGTTTTGCATTCCTTTTGTTGGCTCATTTCAGTCCACTTTGCTTTTTTGGATGGCACTGGACCGTTACTTTGCAATAAGCAAACGCTTTACTATCATAAATACATGGAAATCCCTAACTTTCTAAAGTTTATTGTTGTCCCATTATTTAGAAATGGACTTCTGAATATCACCATGGTCTCTCTGGCTGTAAAACGTCTCGGTTACGTATGTAACCCTCATTCCCTGAGTAGGGAACGGAGACGTTACGTCGGATGACGACGAATGGGGTTTCGCTTAGAAATCCTATCATCGAGTATATAAAACGAGCCAATGGCAATGAAATGCCATGGGTCTGCGGAATTTGCATAGCGTAACTCCGCCCCACCCTGGGGGTATATAAGGAAGTGCGCTGGCAACATGCAGATATGTCTTCGCTGAGGAGCCGAGACTGAACTCAGGCGTTCCAGCGGTACAGCGGAAGTGGCAGGGAGACATAACGTCTCCGTTCCCTACTCAGGGAACGAGGGTTACATACGTAACCGAGACGTTCCCTTTCGTTGTCACTCCGAGTTACGTCGGATGACGACGAATGGGGTTCCCAGTGTAATCACGCCACCTCTCGACTGTCTTCCAGTGCCCTGCGTAAGTCTGAGCTCCCTGTCGTGAGACTAGCACGGACGAAGGAGTCCTACTTAACACAGGAATACCAAGGTACACTGGGAAGCATATCCAGTGGAAATATGCAATCATGCCCAGCCCGAAGGGGGGGACTTGGAATACACATATGACCCCGAAGGGCTGCATACGGAATAACACTGGGGTGTCCAGCCGCAGGTGGAATATTTCAAGCCCAGGGGTGGCAAGGTGGCTTGCCAAGGGAAAGACACATGCTCAAAGAGGCTTACAGTAGAATACACATGTGGGGGTCGCCCGGAGGGGAACCATGCATATGGAGGCACCTAGCCAAGCGCGAAAGCTGCCAGTGGCATAACTCTGGCGTTGACGTCGTCAGTGCTGGAGGAGACTCATGGCTTATTAGGCTCACCTGAGGAAAATATCGCACGTATCCTGTCCGTGGAGAGGAATGGCGAGCAAGCGAAGACACCTGAGCAGAATCTCTTACCGGCTAGTTGAAGCGAGTACATGAGACGAAACTGGCTCCACTCGGAGATTATAGAATCTTGCGAATGTATTAGGTGTCGCCCAGCCTGCAGCTTTGCAGATGTCTGTTAGCGAGGCGCCATGCGCTAGAGCCCAAGAGGATGCCACACTCCGGGTGGAGTGGGCCGTCACTCCAAGGGGGCATGGTCGACCCTGCTGCTGGTATGCCAAAGCAATGGCGTCCACTATCCAGTGAGACAACCTTTGCTTGGAGAGAGCCTTTCCCTTCAGCTTCCCACCATGACAGACAAAGAGCTGGTCTGAGGTCCTGAAACACTGCGTTCTGTCTACGTAAGCACGGAGAGCGCGTACTGGACAGAGCAGTGCCAAGGCTGGGTCTGCCTCCTCCAAAGGCAGCGCTTGCAGGTTCACCACCTGGTCTCGAAAGGGTGTGGTGGGAACCTTGGGCACATATCCAGGCCGGGGTCTCAGGATCACGTGAGAGTTAGCCGGTCCGAATTCCAGGCACACTTCGTCAACCGAAAATGCCTGCAGGTCCCCTACACTCTTGATGGAGGCCAATGCAACCAGGAGCGCTGTCTTCATTGACAGGAACTTAAGCTCCACTGATTGCAGAGGCTCAAAGGGAGCACTCTGCAGGGCAGTTAAAACCACTGAGAGGTCCCAAGAGGGTACGAGGGGAGGACGAGGAGGATTCAGTCTCCTGGCTCCCCTCAGGAACCTGACGATCAGGTCGTGCTTTCCTAAGAACTTACCATCAACTGCGTCCTGATGTGCGGCAATGGCGGCAACATACACTTTCAGGGTGGAGGGAGACAGCCTTCGCTCCAACCCTTCTTGCAGGAAGGAAAGCACGACACTGATGGGGCATTTCGTGGGTTCTAGATTTTTAGAAGAACACCAGTTGACGAAGAGGTTCCACTTCAACGCATAGGCATGTCTCGTGGAAGTGATGGTCTCTAGCGGAAGTGATGGTAGCCACCACCGCTGGTGGTAGGGTACTCAAACCTGCCTCATCCCGTCCAGGAGCCACACGTGGAGGTTCCAAAGATCGGGACGAGGGTGCCATAAGGTGCCCCGTCCCTGAGAAAGCAGGTCCTTCCTCAGAAAAATTGGCCAGGGAGGTGCTGTCACGAGGAGTACTAGTTCTGAGAACCAGGTGCGGTTGGGCCAATATGGGGCAACCAAAATTACCTGCTCCTCGTCCTCCCTGATCTTGCGCAAGGTCTGCGCAAGAAGGCTCACTGGGGGAAACGCATACTTGCAGAGGCCCCGCGGCCAGCTGTGCGCCAGTTCATCCGTGCCGAGCGTGCCCTCGGTCAGGGAATAATACAGGTCGCAGTGGGACGAGTCGTGGGAGGCAAACAGGTCTACCTGTGCGGCCCCGAACTGATCCCAAATCAGCTGAACCGTCTGGGGATGGAGTCGCCAATCTCCAGCGAGAGGCCGAAGCCGAGACAGCTCGTCGGCCGCCTGGTTCAGGTCTCCCGAGATATAAATGGCACGAAGCGACCTTAGATGCTTCTGACTCCATATGAGGAGGTGGCGGGCGAGTTGTGACATACGGCGGGAGCGCAGACCACCTTGACGGTTGATGTACGCTACAGTCGCGGTATTGTCCGATCGGACTAGTACGTGTTGACCCCTGAGCAACGCATGGAAGCGGTGCAGGGCAAGACGTACAGTCAACAACTCGAGGCAATTGACATGCAAAAGGCGCTGGGGTCCTGTCCAGGAGCCCGCGGCAGCATGTCCATTGCACATGGCGCCCCAGCCCGTGGTGGAGGCATCTGTTGACACAACAACATGCCTGGACACTCGTTCCAAGGGCACTCCGGCCCGAAGAAAACTGAGGTTCGACCACGGGGTGAAGGTCTGACGGCAGGTCGGAGTCACTGGAACTCGGAGCGTGCCGTGGTGCCATGCCCACCTTGGGACTCGATCGCGAAGCCAAAGCTGAAGTGGTCTCATATGAAGCAACCCGAGCGGCGTGACAGACGCTGCGGATGCCATATGCCCCAGGAGCCTCTGAAATAGTTTCAGTGGGACCACACTCTTGCCCTCGAACTGACGGAGGCACGTCAGCAGTGATTGCGCGCACTCGCTCGTAAGCTGCGCGCACATGGCGACCGAGTCGATCTCCATACCGAGAAAAGAGATCCTCTGCACGGGGCAGAGTTTGCTCTTCTCCCAGTTGACCCGAAGGCCCAGACGAGCTAGGTGCCGGAGCACAAGGTCCCTGTGTTCGCAAACCTGGTCTCGAGAGTGAGCTAGGATCAGCCAGTCGTCGAGATAGTTCAGGATGCGAACCCCGTGTTCCCGAAGGGGAACAAGGGCTGCCTCGACGACCTTCGTAAAGACGTGAGGAGACAGGGCTAGCCCAAAAGGGAGAACCGCGTACTGGTATGCCTGCCCCTCGAAAGCAAACCGTAGAAACGGTCTGTGTCGAGGAAGAATGGAGACATGAAAGTAGGCGTCCTTCAGGTCGATCGCTGCAAACCAATCCTGCAGCCGTATGCACTCGAAAATGCGCTTGGCCGTGAGCATCTTGAACGGCATCCTGTGAAGGGAGCGGTTCAAGACGCGCAAGTCGAGGATTGGCCGTAACCCACCGGATTTCTTCGGTACAATGAAGTAGGGGCTGTAGAAGCCGGACTTCATTTCGGCTGGAGGGACAGTCTCGATCGCACCCTTCGCTAGTAAGGTAGTGACCTCCGCTCTCATAACCGGGGCATTGCGGGGGCAAGCGTGGAAGAGAACCTACAGGCTTTGGAGGGGTGCTTTGGGTCACCACGGGAAGAAGCACTCTGAGGACACAGTTGCATCGCAACAGAGCGTTCAACCTGGGGAACCCCAGTGTACCCTTTGGCGGCCGCCTGATCGAGAGGAGGCAGGGCGGAGGAGGTCGCCGAGCGATCACGAGAAGACAGTGGTGCCTTCCAGGACCTCGTGACCTCCTCATGCACATCCAGGAAGAAAGGCATTGGGGACGCGCTGACGAGGATCAGTGGCGGCACCCAAAAACCAATCGTCCAGCCGCGAACGCACCGGACCAGGTGGCGGGGACCACTCAAGCCCAATGGCCGCGGCTGCCCGGGAAAGCATGGCAGTCATCTCGGGATCAGACTCGGGCAATGCTGGCACACCCGAAGGTGGCAGCACAGCCGAATCCTCACTTCCCAAAGACTCTTGCCCACCCTGTGATGCAGCGATCGACATTAAATCTTCCTCTGGAGCGCCAAATGAGACCCGCGGCAAGTCAGAGGACTGTACTGCGGGCTCATTTGAAACACTCGCGGGTTGCACGGCGCTAGAGGACGTGTGGAGCGTGGAATAGTCGGCGCTTTGTCCCACACCGCAATCCTCAGGTCACCCTGGCCGCCAGCCGAAGTACTAGCTCTCGCGGAGCCCGTAGATCGGGGTGCGGATGAGGGGACTCTACCATGAAGGTCATTGAGTCTAGACCGCAACCGTGCGATGGGCATGTTCCCGCAATGGGAACATGACTCGTCCACAAACGCTGCCTTAGCGTGCTCGATGCCCAGACACACAAGACAGCGATTGTGCCCATCAGAGTCAGAAACAAGAAGACCGCAACCAGAAGTGCATGGGCGAGGCATCTTTAAAAAGACGTGCCACGTGCAAGCTCTTTTAGAAAGGAGATTTCTCAACAAATGCTGAAGCGACCAGGGAGAGAACACACAAACACTGGCAAATCACTGCACAGATAAGCAGGGAATGTGCACTCGCTGGAACTCGCTGTCACACCAACACTTGGAGAGAGCCTCGTCTCGAGCGAAAGCGAAAGAAGCGAAAAACATATCTGCATGTTGCCAGCGCACTTCCTTATATACCCCCAGGGTGGGGCGGAGTTACGCTATGCAAATTCCGCAGACCCATGGCATTTCATTGCCATTGGCTCGTTTTATATACTCGAAGATGATAGGATTTCTAAGAGAAACCCCATTCGTCGTCATCCGACGTAACTCGGAGTGACAATGAAAGGGAACTGTCATTTTGTTTAACAAATGTGATTGATCACTGTTTTTGTGAACACATGGCGGTGGTTCAGTTAGCATGTGGAGATATATCTATTAATAACTTAGTAGGACTTTTGTCTGCTTTCCTTATATCCACTGCAGATTTCATTCTCATTACTGCTTCCTATGCTGTGATTTTTACCTCTGTGTTTAAATCTGGGAAGGCCCACATGAAGGCCATAAACACCTGCATTACTCACATCATTGTTATGACATGTAGTTTGATTTTTGCCCTGATTGCGTTTATGTCATACAGAATAAGAAATAATTTTTCTACCAGTAGTCGTGTATTTGTGAGCACAATGTACTTACTTTTTCCAAGTTGTTTTAACCCAATTATTTATGGAGTGAGAACAAAAGAAATAAGACAAAGGTTTATTCAGTTTATTAGAGAAGTAAAAGTCTTTCCTTTGCAAAGAAATCCAATTTAAAAAAAAGATCAACAATATAATATGCTGATACTGTAACATTTTAAAAAGGATGTGGTTTGTAAAAGCTATAGTTTAAAATGGCCATATAGGCCCTATTTGAAAATATGGAAATTAAAAAATGTAGTTAATAATAAACATACTGTAAACACTGATGGTAATTTACAAGAATGAAATCCTTGTTCACAATTTTTGAATCCAGAACTGAAGGAGTTACTGACAAATTAAATTAGCAAAAAAAAAAAAAACAGCATTCTCCATCTCAAGCCTGTCTGATAAAGCCTACTAAATAGAATATCTTTTTATTCCATTTATACTATTTTCCTTGTAAGAGAAATACACCTAGTTACCTGTTTTTTCTATTAGTGCCTACTTACTTGCAGTATACACACCTCTAAGAAGCCAATCTCTATGGAGTAAACAAAACTCACTACTAGAATATCGTAAAAATCAGGTATTCAACCATATAATCATTTTCAGTAATATAGGGTGTACCAAAGATTAGAATCTGTAGTTATCTGTAATCATAATATGACATGTAAATTAAGCTTCATATACAGATTTGAGTTAAAAAATAAATAATAATAATAATAATAATAATAATAATAATAATAATAATAATAATAATAATAATATATATATATATATATATATATATATATATATATATATATATATATATATATATATATATATATATATATATATATATATATATATATATATATGGAAAAGTTATTTTGCTCCAGCAATACAGACTACTACCAGGAGAGGGAGACAATAATGTATGAGATAATTGGAGAAAGAATAGCATGAACCTGCATTTCTTTTTCTCATTACTGCTTTATTATTTCACTTAAAGCTTATTATTATTATTATTATTATTATTATTATTATTATCATTATTATTATTATTATTATAAACCAGAAGGTACTTTCTAGCAAAGCTTTGGTCATGGTATTTGACCCACAATTTTTGTTATTTTATAAAATAACCTGTTAGACACTACATTTTTAGATTTCTAATCATGTCTTTCTGATAACATTTAAAAAAAAAAATTCTATTTTATGCCTTTGCTAAGATGCTTAAATGCTATTTAACTCGTTAATTATAGCTAAAATGCAGTGTTGAAGTGCTCATTGATGCCCACTCCAGCTGGTGGTGGCCTAGGAAACCTCCTAGGTTGCCAATGCCTAGAAAAGGCCCTGCAATAATCTCATGTATGTAGCGATTGAGACAAATCAGACACAATTATTTGTTATATGTAACAAATGATCTTTAAAACTCACTCTGGGATCTATGGTCCCATTCCCCCAACAAGGGCAAGAAGGGTCTTGGTAAACCATGACTACGATCAGATAAGTTGGTTTTATTGCTGTTAAAAATGTCATGTTGTCAAGGCAGAGACCATAGAGAAGACAGAAACAGACCTCAAAACAGATTTTGCTACATTCACTTATAGACAAACTGATCTATGAATGAACATGCATCCCAGAAAATTGTGTGAATGATTTACTGTCTTGTGAAGTGTCTTTTAATTATTATTATTATTATTTTTTTTATACTGTGTATTATATGATAGAGCGAACGGTCAATGTAACCTCACCTATACCATGTTTGGTCTGAATAAATTGATAGTTTGAAGATCGAAATGATTGTGTACATGATATGCCGATAGCCGCGCAATATATTAGTATTACAAGAATCTTTCTTAGTTTCTTCATCAGAAACCAATCCAGCTGCACATGCAAATGAGCACGCTTAAAACAAAGATTCATAAATCAAGGAGGAATTTTCCCGCTTGGAAATTTCACCTTTCTCATTGGTCAAGCAAACCCGGAGAGGTGGGGCCTTTCTCAGGCTTTATTAGAGACAAATTCACAGTGACTCCTCCTCTTCTTCTGGCCTTCACTGCTGCTTCTTCGGGTTGCGTGTCTGTGGGGACCCCCACTGGGGCCCGTGACCACAGCCTGCTATGCCTTCACTCTCCCAACAGAGTCAGACTGTATTTTCTTCAATTCAACTCAGAAGAAAACTGCAACTTTACCATCAGTGAATGGGCAACCATCTTCGACTTCCTCACTCCTTGGTTGCCTGCGTGGCCTTTCTGGCCCAGGGACGGCAGGTCACAATCTGCATGTGGTCAGCCATGTGCTCATGGAGAGAGAGACAACCTTCAACCAGAATAGAGTCAAACAAACCACTCAAGTTCATCATTTCTTCTTCATCCAACGGAGAAGAAAACGTTTGCGACTTCCACGTTTGACACTCACCGAACCATCAACATCCTTTTCCAAGAACTTCAAGAATTGTTTCCACTGCAAACACCTTTCAAGTATACATTTAATGAGGTGCTCTGAAAATGATAAACTGATGGTTCATTTTATAGTTAAATGGATCTTTTCCATAGTCCCATTTCCTGCTTCTGGTTCCATTCTGTCACTCACCATTCGCCCGCGCATTTGAGTTCATAAAAAGCTCAGGTGAGTAAGAATCAGTCAACAAACACGGTGAGTAATGTCTTGTCCTGTTATTGTCACCTGCACTTCATGTCACATGTTTAGCATAGCCTTCTCTGTCGGCAATATAGGATTTATATGTGATAAATGCAAGGAGACAGTTAGGCTGACGGAGAAGATTTCAGAACTAGAGACACGCATCCAAAATTTAATTGAGGATAGTAAGAGTGCTAGAACTTTAGATACTGCTTTGGATGCGCCTAGCATAGTGAACTCTTTACATGACTCTGTTCTGACTGAATTAGTGCCTGCGCAACAAGGCAAATGGGTGACAGTGAGGGATCGCTCTAGTCGCAGATAAAAAAAAAACACTCTTCCGTTCCGATTACCATGACAAATCGATTTGCCCCGCTCAGTGAAACACCCACTGACAATTCTGTTAATTGTGCCCTAGTAATTGGTTATTCGATCACACGGAACGTGAAAATAGAGACACCAGCCACCATAGTCACATGTTTGCCAGGAGCCAGAGTGCCTGACATGAAAGCAAATTTAAAAGTGCTGGCTAATGCTAATCGTAAATTCTCTAAGATCATTATTCACGTCGGCACTAATGATGTTCGACTCTGCCAGTCGGAGATCACCAAAATTAACATTAAAGAGGTGTGTGAACTTTGCAAGTACGATGTCAAGCACTGTAATTTGCTCTGGCCCCCTTCCTGTTCGCAGGAGTGATGAGATGAACTGTGTTCACTTAATTATTGGCTGTCTCGGTGGTGTGCGCTTAATAATATAGAATTCATAGACAATTGGAAAAGTTTTTGGGGCAAACCTGACCTGTTGAAAAGAGATGGTATTCATCCCTCCTGGGATGGAGCTGCTCACCTCTCTATTAATTTGGCTCATAGTCTTAGAGCTCAAACATGACAAATTTGGCACCAGGTCAGGAAGCAGACAGACTGGCTTAACCGACTGTCTGCTAGCGGCCTCGCGTCACCAAGGTCAGATAAATCCTCTTTCACCTAGCTATCATCATATAGAGACTGTGTCTGTTCCCCGAATTTGCAAATCCAAAAAAACGTTTAAACCCATCTAAGGTTAAAAATGATAATATCATTAATTCAGATGGGCAAATACTATAATTCAGATAGGCTATAATTCAGATGGGCAAATACTAAAGCTTGGGTTGCTGAATATTCGATCCCTTACTCCAAAAGCACTCATTGTTAAAGGGGTGGTTGATTGCTATTTCACTTTTTTCATTTTAAATACTGTGTAATGTTGCTGTTGGTGCATGAACAGTATCTGCAAAGTTGCTGCGCTGAAAGTTCAACGTAAGCGGAGATATTGTCTTTTAAAAATCAGAAAGTTTAATGCCTTCAAAAACGACTCGAACGGGACTACAACGAGATACTTCCCGGGTTTTATACGTAACTAACCCATACATTTACATCAACCCTCCCTCCGGAACATGTTCTGCTGTCGAAGAGGAGGAGTTATAGTGGAGAGCTGTAGCCGTCAAAGTGTTATTTTCACCCAGCTGCCAGGTCTTCTGTGTTCAGGCTTCCTACAGACGCTGTAGTTCGTCAACAATGGTTAAATTTAAGTTTGATTATGTTCCTGACAAATCGTAGTTTAGCTCTCTGTGCTGCGCATTTCACAGAAGACAGCTTCCAGAATCTACACGAGTTCAATGTCGGATTCAACAAGAAACTATTACTCCAACATGAAGCAGTTACAGCTTTAAAACCAGAGGCAGCAGTTGTTGGGCCACAACCTGCAAGTAAGATTTTATCATTTTAAATGTATTTGCCTGTATAATTTAAGACGTAATGTTTTAGTTTTATCAAGGATGTAAAAAAATGCCAGCGCTGGCTTTAGTATATGACAGATGCGTACAAACATTTTGGACCCGAATTTGTAATATGTAGCCTACAAATTTTGTAAACGTATTTTCCATCTATACTTTATGACGTAATTTTTTTATTTGATCAAGAACGCAAACCAATGCCAAAGCTGTTTGGTTATATAGTAGCTAGTTAGTTCAATGTTATTTTGTGTGTATAAGAAACGTGTACAAACTTCAAAAAATTATCGCAACAGCAAACTTCAGCTGCTGTTATCACATGTACACCTAAAGAAAACGACAAACTGAGTAAACTACCGGTAAGTTTTGTGAATAGTTAAACGGTTGTTCATTCTATCAATAAAACAATATCTTTAAAAAACGGTATTACTCAGTCATGTATTCAGTTATATTAAATGTTTAATCAGGGGTAAACCGTATCTCAAAAGCGAACAAACAGCAGTAGCATTTTCAAGTAACAGCGTATGGAAATTCTTTGAGAAAATAATAATAATAATAATAAACAAATGACAGAGGAGGAAGCGGCTTACAATAAAAAGTAAAATTTATGAAAAATAAGGCGTTTTTTAACAAACGAAACACAAAGACATGTTATATTGCAGCCCATAAACACAATCAAGCAAAGAAAAAAGGCAGTAAACCACCCCTTTAATGATATGATTTCAGATAATAACCTATATGTGCTGTGTTTGACAGAAACCTGGCTAAAACCAAATGATTACATTGCTTTAAATGAGTCCACCCCACAAGATTAATGTTATAAACATGAGCCTCGTCTGAAACGCAAAGGGGGAGGTGTTGCTGTAATTTATAGTAATATTTTCAAAACCACTAAGAAATCAAGTTTTAAATATAATTCTTTTGAAGTGTTGGTGCTTAATGTAAAAATATATAGTGTAAACAATAAATCACGTTTGAGATTTGTGCTGGCTACTGTATACAGGCCACCAGGGCACCATAAAGATTTTATCAAAGAATTTGCGGACTTTCTATCAGAATTAATATTGACTGCAGATAAAGTACTAATTGTTGGTGATTTTAATATACACATCGATAATGAAAAAGATGCATTGGGTTTGGCATTTAAAGACATTGTAAAATCAATTGGAGTTACTCATTGCTGTAATCATACTCTAGATCTAATATTATCACACGGAATAGATGTTGATGCCGTTGAAATTCTGCAGCAGAGCGATGACATTTCAGATCATGAGATGTCTTGTGTAAATTACATTTAGCCAAAGCTGCAAAGCCGACTCCATGTTATAAATATGTTAGACCTATCACTTCTGCCACTAAAGATTGCTTTATCAATAATCTTCCTAATCATTTTCATCATCTCAGCATCCCGGATAGCTTAGAAGAACTTGATATTGCAACAGAAACTTTTAACTCTCTCTTTTCCAGCACTTTAATTATCGCTCCTCAAGAACAACTACAGTACACCGCTTTACAACTATAGGACAGGAAGAGCTAAATAAACTTATCATTGCATCTAAACCAACAACATGTTTATTAGATCCAATACCCACTAAACTACTGAAAGAAGTGTTACCTGTAGTGGAAGAGCCTCTTCTCAATATTATTAACTCGTCTTTATCTTTAGGTCATGTTCCAAGAATATTCAAGTTGGCAGTTATAAAACCTCTTATTAAGAAACCACAATTAGATCATAATAACCTAGCAAATTACAGACCCATTTCAAATCTTCCATTTATGTCTAAAATACTAGAAAAAGTTGTGTCCGCTCAATTGTGTTCTTTCTTGCAAGAAAATGATATCTATGAAAAGTTTCAGTCAGGATTCAGGGCGCATCATATCACAGACACTGCGCTCGTTACAATTATAAATGATTTACTTCTAGCTTCTGACCAAGGCTGTATCTCAATACTAGTTTTACTCGATCTTAGTGCTGCGTTCGACTATAGATCACAAAATACTCTTAGATCGACTACAAAACTACACTGGTGTTCATGGACAGGCATTAAGCTGGTTTAGATCGAAGATAACGTCCGTAAACTATGGAGTGCCGCAAGGATCTGTGTTAGGCCCTCTGCTATTCTCAATATATATGCTGCCACTTGGTAATATTATAAGAAAACAGTGGAATTAATTTCCACTGTTATGCTGATGACACTCAATTATATATTTCATCACGACCAGATGAAAACACTAAATTATCTAAATTGAGTGTGTTAAAGATATAAAATACTGGATGAGGTGTAATTTTCTGCTATTAAATTCAGATAAAACGGAGGTATTACTTATTGGTCCAAAAAAACTGCCCACAAAACCTCTTACAATACAACTTTAATTTAGAAGGATGTCCTATTACTTTATCCACTACAGCAGGGGTGCCCAATCCTGCTCCTGCCGATCGACTGTCCTGCACAGTTCATCTCAAACCCTAATCAAACACACCTGAATCAACCAATTAAAGTCTTCAGGATCACTTGAAAATTAAAGGCAGGTTTGTTTGATTAGGGTTGGAGATTGTGCAGGACAGTCGATCGGCAGGAGCAGGATTGGGCACCCCTGCACTACAGTAAAAGACCTGGGTGTTATACTAGACCACAACTTGTCTTTCGAAAATCATATTTCATTTGTTACAAGAACAGCCTTTTTCCACCTTAGAAACATTGCCTCGAGACGACCTCGAGACTAGATTACTGTAATGCTTTATTAGCAGTTAGTCCAAAATTCAGCTGCAAGAGTTCTTACTAGGTCAAGAAAATATGATCATATAACACCAATTCTATCATCTCTACACTGGTTACATATTAAGTTCCGTATCAATTACAAAGTATTACTACTGACCTATAAAGCCCTAAATGGTTTAGCTCCTGGGTATTTAACGGAACTTCTATTGCCCTACAATCCATCGCGCTCTTTAAGATCACTAAATTCGAGGCTTCTGGTCATTCCTAGGATATCTAAGTCCACTAAAGGAGGGAGGGCGTTTTCACATTTAGCTCCTAAACTCTGGAATGGCCGTCCTGATATTGTTCGAGGTTCAGACTCGCTGTCCCAGTTTAAAACTAGATTAAAGACGCATCTCTTTAGCCAAGCATTCACATAATACTTACCTTTTATACTACAGTTGAATCATATCGAATGCATTAACCCTCTGAGGTCGACAAACGCGCGGGCGCGTTTTGCTGGATTTTCTCCACATTGTAGCACTATAAACTTAAATTACTCAGTCATTTATAGTCATACAGAAAAAAGAAATAGCCTATAAAAAAAGAATCTGTGATATTTCTCCTTTTGTATGTGTCCACTTACAATCAAATCAAAACATTGTGCTTTTGTAAAATAAAGAAACTAAACAGGGTGTGCGTCCTGCCTCTCCGTCGCGGTGAACTTTTTTTTCTTGAGCATGTCTATAAACTGAAACAAAACTCAGCGAATACTTGTCACACATTTATGAGCCATATACCTTTATAAACATTTAAGTGTGTACTTTTAAATGATCGGATTCAAAACGAAAACAAATATTCTCTCTTTAAGTAATTTGTATAAAACCAACAAGATGTCCAGCTTCTCAAACGCTTCCTCATTACAGTTAATTTGGCCACGCCCACTCGCGCAAAAGATATTCACATGCAAATCTCCACATGGACCGCGTCTCGCTCATTACCTCAACAACAAAACACTTCACTTCACTTTTCGTCGAGTTTGAAAGACGTGCCTGAGCTTACATTGGATTTAGGCTACCTCAGAAGAAAAAGAACGCGATTTGAAGACAAGAAATGTGTAAGGTAAGAAATTCTTACATATTAGATTGTTATTGTTGCATAAATGTCACATTGCAGTTGAACTGTTGCTAGATATATGGGGAATATTATAATATTTAGACCCGTGTTTACTGTTACTGTGTTTGTGGATATCTGCTCAAACGTAGATATGTATATGGTAACCATAATGTTTTATATTTGAGCGCGATCGCGTTTGAATGTATCATGTGTGTGTGTGTGTATTCTGTGAATTTTAAAAAGGAATTTTAAAAAGGAATTTTAAAAAGCAATTTTAACCAGAAAAATCTAATATTTATTTCCAAAATCGTGCAGGCATTTCTCTATATCAGTATGTTCACTTTTTTTTTTTTCAGGGCCCAGATGCCACTGAGGACTTCAACATTCACGTGTTACTTGTGACATTTTCATGGCTAAAGTCTAATTACACTGTATTCAGCACAAACTCTGCTACAATAATATATCAGCAGCATGTATGTAAAAGTTTGTAGTTTTGAGATATGACATTTATGCGTAGTTTGTGAAAATACAAAAAAAAATTCTCACTGAAATAAGGCAATGAAACCCATACTGATTATTTTTTCACAAGACTTTTGAAAATTGTATGACGTAGCCTAGAATATTTGCTGCAAAACTATGTGAAAATCACCCTGACTGCTCATTCAGATAAGACAATATATTGATTTAAAAAATTTACGACGTGTTTTGTGTTAGAAAGCTTTATGCGGGAGCTCATTAATATGTAAGCTTTTCTCACCTGAGAAAGACAAAGAACCTCCCCTAACGGCCCTATTAGGAGCTATCAGGCCCTTTCATTCTGAGCAACCTTGCACAATACTGTAAATGAGGAGATTTAAAAAAGAATGGCTTTTAAATTGTTTGGATTTATTTTAGGGCTGGGGGAATTAACGCGTTAATCTTTGCGATTAATTTGAAATGTTTAACGCGTTAAAAAAAATTAACGCATTTAATGCAGCACACTTTTTTTTGCCTCGTTTTAATGATTTCCTGTTGTGGCTGCTATTGAAAAGGCCGTCCCGCCCCTCCGTGTTCGGCGATCACGTTTCATTCTCGCGCAGCTTTCATGAGCTGGTCTTTTCCGCTCCGTGTGTGCGCTGCGCTGTGTTCCGCGTGTGTGTGTGTGTCGGCGCGCTCTGTCGTTAACGGCCCAGCGGCGCGCTCTCCGTTCCGTGTGTGTGTGTCGGCGGCTCTAACGGCCCAGCGGCGCGCTCTCCGTTCCGTGTGTGTGTGTGTCGGCGGCTCTAACGGCCCAGCGGCGCGCTCTCCGTTCCGTGCATGTATGTGTGTGTGTCACGTGTGTGTGTGTGTGTGTGTGTGTGTGTGTGTGTGTCGGCGGCTCTGTCGACAACGGCCCAAACGCTTCAATCATGTACCGAGCACTGGAAAAGTAAAGTCCACTCAAAACGTGAAATTCTGTTTGCTGAGCTGGTATAGCCATGCTGGGCAGCAATGGTAAAATTACCTGCTCTGATTACATGCTCTGGTAATAATAGCTTTGTAGGACTATATTTTATTTTGATAATTAGTTAAAAAAAATAAAAATAATCTGTTAAATTGATTATGTTGATTGATTATTGAAAAAAAAAATATTGATATTGATGTTTAATATAGGGCTATTTTCTGTTCCTTTTTTTCCCTGTGTTGTTTAATTAGGTGATTCTGAGTTAAAAGGAATAGTTCACTTTAAAATTAAAATTCTGTCATCACTCACCCTCATGTTGTTTTAAACCTGTATGAATTTCTTTCTTCTGCTGAACACAAAGGAAGATATTTAGAAGAATGTCAGTAATCAGACAGTTTCTGGGTCCCATTGTCTTCCATAGTAGGACAAATATATACTATGGAAGTCAATGGTACCAGAAACTGTCTGGTTACTGACATTCTTCTAAATATCTTCCTTTGTGTTCAGCAGAAGAAAGAAATTCATACAGGTTTAAAACAACATGAGGGTGAGTGATGACAGAATTTTAATTTTAAAGTGAACTATTCCTTTAAATATTGATGATTACAAGCTTGGGGGAAACGCAATTAATTGCAATTAATTACAGAAATTGTGCAATTAATTAGTTAATTTTTTTTAATCGATTCCCAGCCCTAATTTACTTACAACACAACATAATCCAAAGATACACAACAAATGCCAAAAAAGCACTTCAAAGACAGAGACCTTTGTGCCATTCCTAAAAACATTGTACATACCTTTCATTTTCAAGATTTTCACTTTACCGTGTTCACGTACAGAGACTCATGTGAATGTTGAAGTCCTCAGTGGCATCTGGGCCCTGAAAAAAAAAAGTGAACATACTGATATCAAGAGAAAGGCCTGCACGATTTTGGAAATAAATATTAGATTTTTCTGGTTAAAATTGCTTTTTAAAATTCACAGAATACACACACACACACACACACACACACACACACACACACCTGTTGTGCCTTGTAGGCATAAGGTATATGCACAGTGCCAGATAAAATAATAATAACAATAAATAACCTATAGCAGTGTAAATCTTCCAAAAGATTTCAGTAACAACTAAGCTAGAGAAAAATATATGGATTATCATGTTACTTCAAATGTTTCCATCCGTTATGATGATATGAAATGAGATAATAATAAAAACATGAAGCCGTTTGGTGCGTTTTGCTTTCATCCAAAATATGATACAGTACATTCAAACGCGATCGCTATCAAAAATATGATACATTCAAACGCAATCGCTATCAAAAATATGATACATTCAAACGCGATCGCTATCAAAAATATGATACATTCAAACGCGATCGCGCTCAAATATAAAACATTATGGTTACCATATACATATCTACGTTTGAGCAGATATCCACAAACACAGTAACAGTAAACACGGGTCTAAATATTATAATATTCCCCATATATCTAGCAACAGTTCAACTGCAACGTGAGATTTATGCAACAATAACAAACTAATATGTAAGAATTTCTTACCTTACATCTTTCTTGTCTTCAAATCGCGTTCTTCTTCTTCTGAGGTAGCCTAAATCCAATGTAAGCTCAGGCACGTCTTTCAAACTCGACGAAAAGTGAAGTGAAGTGTTTTGTTGTTGAGGTAATGAGCGAGTCCGCGTTCCATGTGGAGATTTGCATGTGAATATATTTTGCGCGAGTGGGCGTGGCCAAATTAAAAATAATTAGTAAGCGTTTGAGAAGCTGGACATCTTGTTGGTTTTATACAAATTACTTAAACAGATAATATTTGTTTTCGTTTTGAATCCGATCATTTAAAAGTGTTGTGGTCTTGTTCTCTGACCTAGTTCGGACTGTGGGTCTCTACATTAAGCTACTGAATGATACACACGGAGACAGGACTGTGGCGACTCCTGTTCTTTAATGGCCGGAGACTTTTTACAACAACCATAACACAGGGAAGGCTAATCCGAGGCTGCGCACATGATGTGCTGCAGTCATAAACAGTCGAGCACCGAGTGCTCGATCAGATGTATCACATCCCCCTTTTCCAAGAACGTGATGTGTAACATGCACTTAATCACACCAACTTCATTAACATGAAACTACTGTGTCCAATACTAAATAATATCCTTGAAGACTAGCACTAACCTAGTATTAACAAATCACTTTACAATCTTTATGAGAACGCATCAGATAAACAAGTTTCTTAGGTTTAACTTTAACTCTAACCACAATAATACAATAGATTGCCAACACATGTCTGTATTCCTTTTTTTTTTTTTTTTTTAGACTAAGCAATCAGCCACAGACCACAAACTAGTCTCTGAACCTGACAGGACGTCTCACTACTCTGCCTCTTCTGGTGATGTACTCTGGTGAACTGTTCACACCCAAAGGAGACAAGACCTGTGGTGGTGGATCTCGGGGTAGCAGGGCAGTAGACTCATGTGTCTCAGTGTGGGTTACATCTGTATCTTCATCAGAGTCAGTGTCTCTAAACAGACTTGGATGTATCTTCCTCAAATGTCTCCTATTCCTCCTTAAAGTCTTTCCTGCTGGAGTCAGCACGTTATACGAGCGTGGCTCCAGTCTCTGGCCTGTCACTACGGCTGGTTCCCAACCACGTCGTGTCTGCATGTGTACGGTGGTACCCGGATCTAAGGCAGGCAACGGCCTGGCATCACGGTCATGATATAGTTCCTTAGTGACAACAGTACCAGATGTGGGTCTGTGCCGGTATGCATTGCTTTCTTCAGAGCATGTTTTACTGTCTTTATAGTCCGTTCCGCGAGTCCGTTGGACTGTGGATAACCGGGGCTTGAGTGTGTGAGTTTGAAGTCCCAAGAGGCTGCGAATGACTTCATCTCGTAGCTGGCAAAAGGAACGTGATCACTCACCAGCTCTCTGGGAATTCCATGCCTAGCAAAAACAGACTTCATTTTCTGGATTACTGTGAGAGCTGTTGAATCAGGTAAATTCAGCACTTCTGGATATTTGGTCAAATAGTCCACTAATAACAAGTAAGACTGACCGTTCATTTGGAAGATGTCGGCTCCAACTTTCATCCACGGGAGCTCAGGGACTTCATGGTTGATGAGAGGCTCCTTCTGCTGTTGTGGCTGAAATTGTTGGCACTGCCTACATTTCTCCACTGTCATCTCTATGTCACGCGACATGCCTGGCCAATAGAGGACTTTCCTTGCTTTTGCTTTTGTGCGCTGGACACCCTGATGAGCCAGATGAAGTTTCTCCAAGATCTCTCTCCTGAAGCTTTGTGGTATGACAATTTTGTCTCCTACCATGATGATGTCGTTCTGGATGCTGATGTTGTGTCGCATTGGCCAGTAGCTGTGAAGACGTTTATCCAGGCCGCGCCTCCTCGCAGGCCAGCCGTTCAGATGTTTCTCACACACAGCTTGCAATACACTGTCTGCAGTGGTGGCTGTTTTCAACTGGTTGAGCGTCTCCTCGCTCAATGAGTCTGTGGCCTCCATGGCGTACACAACTTTCTCATCACAGGGATTTTCGTCCGCGTTGTCACCGTCTCTGCTCATCGTAGCTCGTGACAGAGTGTCTGCAATATACATGTTCTTGCCTGGAGTGTAAGTTATGTTCAGATCATATTTTTGCAGTTGCAGCAACATACCTTGTAGTCGTGCTGGTGCTTTGTTCAGCGGTTTTCTTACTATGGCCTCCAGAGGCTTGTGATCTGACTGCACGGTCACTGCTCTGCCAAAGACGTACTGGTGGAATCTCTTGGCTGCAAAGACTATGGCCAGCAGCTCCTTCTCTATTTGTGCATACCTCTTTTCGGTATCCGTGAGCGATCGTGAGGCATAGCAGAGAGGTTGTCCTTCCTGTAGCAGACATGCTCCAAGTCCGTCCTTTGATGAGTCTGCCTGTAGTGTAAGTGGTTTCCTGTGGTCGTAGTACCTCAACACCGGTGCCTGTGTCAGAGCAGCTTTCAGGGCCTCTAAAGCTGCAGTGTGGTGTGGACACCACTGCCACAATGTGTCCTTCTTGAGCAGCTGTCTGAGCGGTGCTGTCAGTGAGGCCTCATTTGGGACATACTGCGCCAAGAACTTGGTCATGCCCAACAGGCGTTGGAGGCTTTGTTTATCCTCAGGGGGCGGCATGTCAATGATTGCCTTGATCTTGGAATCATCAGCCCTCTGTCCTGCTGAGGTGATTATGTGTCCCATATATTTCACAGTGTCAACCTTGTACTGAATTTTGTCTTTGTTAAACTTCACATTTGCTGCCATTGCTCTCTCCATCACTTCATGAAGGATTTTGTCATGTTCGTGTTCTGAGGCTGCAGCTATTATCATGTCATCAGCGACAATATGCACACCTGGAATGTCACCAAAGGTCTCACAGTTCTTCTGCTGGAACACCTCGCTGGCTGACTTAATCCCGAAGGGAAGCCTGAGGAAACGGTATCTGCCCCACGGTGTATTAAAGGTGCACAGTTTTGAAGATGGCTCGTCCAGCTTAATTTGCCAGTATCCATCCTTTTCGTCCAGGATGGTGAAGATGGTTTTACCTGCAAGTTTGCTGCGCACATCTTCAGGTGTAGGGATGGAGAAATGCTGGCGTCTGACAGCTTCATTCAGGTTACAAGGATCCAAACACACCCTTAGTGAACCATTCTTTTTCTTTGTGGCAACGAGACTGTTCACCCATTCAGTCGGCTCTTTGACAGGCTTTATCACCTCCCTCTTCTCCAGATCATGCAGCGTGTTTTTCAGTGTATCCATGATCGAAAGAGGTATGTTTCTACACCCATGGATCACAGGAGGAACAGATGAGTCAACATGTATGTGATGTACTCCAGGAAACTCACCCAGTCCTGTGAAGACCACTGCATATCTTTTAATCAGCTCCTCTTTGGTGGATGGAGGCTGTGGGGGCTTTGTTGTGAGTTCTTCAACCCTCTTCACCAGCTCCAACCTTGCACACGCTTCACCTCCCAGAATCGCTTTCTCTGCCTGTGTTGTTACATGGAACTTTACAGTGGCACTGTGTCTGGAGGTTTTACACTGCAGGGAAGCAACACCACATGAGGGCAGGCGGGCTCCACCAAAAGCGATTAACACAGTCTTTGTGGGTTGTAGTTGAATGGGACCTGGCAGTTGTTTGAAAATGGACATGGGCAGCACACTGGCATCTGCGCCTGTATCAAGTTTGAATTTTATTGCTACGCCTCTAATGCTGGCTGTTTCGACCCATTTGCTGTCATTTGTGTGGCTTGCTGTCTTTTGATCAATACTATTTATCATGCCGATATACAAGGAGTCCACTTCACTCTCTATGTTGTTTACTGCCTTACTCTTAAAGTTGTCACGTTTCATACCCACTGTGCGACATACTTTGGAGAAGTGATTATTTTTCCCACACTTGTGACACACCACTCCATAAGCTGGGCACTGACGAGGCTCATGCTGTCTCCCACATTTCAGGCAGCTTATTGTTGTTTGTTTTTTTGTATTGTTGAACCTGCTGCTTGTTCGCTTGTGCCCCCTCGATTTTTCCACAGCGTCGACTTGAGTATCACACGTGATAGGGGTCATCTGCATTGCCTGTATTTGTGTCTTGGCGAGTTCTGTTGATCTGCATATGTCGATGGCTCTTTGAAGGGTTAAACCGTTTTCACGGAGCAGTCTTTCTTTCAGACGAGGATCATTAATGCTGAACACTAATTTATCCCTCAGCATATCATCTTCACTTCGGCCAAACTCACAGTCTTTACTTTTCTGACGCAGTTCTGTAATAAATCTGTCCACTGCAGTTCCTGATGACATTGCATGGGACCAGAACAGATGTCTTTCAAAAACAACATTCTTCTGTGGGCTACAGTACTCTTTGAATGCCGTGAGAACATCTTCCATCGATTCATTGTCGTCATCAGATGGAACAATATGGAGCGTGTTATACACTTCTAATGCTTCTTCACCTATAGTATGAAGCAGGATGGCTACTTTAACCTCCTCCTCTTTCTCAGACGCACCTGAAGCAGTCATGTACAGGCGAAAGCGCTGTTCCCATCTGCGCCAGTTCTCAGCGGTATTGCCGGTGAGTATCAGCTGTGACGGCGGCTTAAACTGCTCCATCCTTGCGCTGTTAGCTGTTCGGTGTTAGCAGAATGCTAATCCTTTTCCGCTCTTTTTTTTTTTTTTTTGCACACAGCCCTTTTGTTTACTCCGTAACTCCGTCTTCTGACACCATGTTGTGGTCTTGTTCTCTGACCTAGTTCGGACTGTGGGTCTCTACATTAAGCTACTGAATGATACACACGGAGACAGGACTGTGGCGACTCCTGTTCTTTAATGGCCGGAGACTTTTTACAACAACCATAACACAGGGAAGGCTAATCCGAGGCTGCGCACATGATGTGCTGCAGTCATAAACAGTCGAGCACCGAGTGCTCGATCAGATGTATCACAAAAAGTACACACTTAAATGTTTATAAAGGTATATGGCTCATAAATGTGTGACACAAGTATTCGCTGAGTTTTGTTTCAGTTTATAGACATGCTCAAGAAAAAAAAGTTCACCGCGACAGAGAGGCAGAACGCACACCCTGTTTATTTTCTTTATTTTACAAAAGCACAATGTTTTGGTTTGATTGTAAGTGGACACATACAAAAGGAGAAATATCACAGATTCTTTTTTATATTTCTTTTTTCTGTATGACTATAAATGACTGAGTAATTTAAGTTTATAGTGCTACAATGTGGAGAAAATCCAGCAAAACGCGCCCGCGCGTTTGTCGACCTCAGAGGGTTAATATTATGAACAGCAGCTATGCTAATTATTTCCCATCTGCTTTTCTGTTGTTATCTGTGGACGCCAGTCCCGAGGTAAATAGAGTCCGTCAGCTCCAGTTTGTATCCAGCCTCTCATGGAAACTTCAGATGCCCCAACACCCGTGAAGAGACGACTCGACGCTGGCGTTATGTTATGCCCTAAATTAATACATGATTAACTAACTGTATTTTTCTATGTACATTTCTGAAATGCACTTTCTGTAAAGCTGCTTTGAAACAATATGTATTGTGAAAAGCGCTATACAAATAAATTTGAATTGAATTGAATTGAACTTTAGACACAGTTGCTCCATTGCGCTTAAAGAACATTAAAGAAAATAGTCAAACGCGGTGGTACAACGAGCACACCCAGGCCCTTAAGAGAGCAGCCAGAAAAATGGAGCACAACTGGAAGAAAACAAAACTAGAGGTATTTCGGATTTCATGGAAGGAGAGCTTGATTGCATACAGAGAGGCCTTAAAAGCTGCTAGATCTGCTTATTTTTCAACCCTATTAGAAGAAAATAAACATAATCCTAGGTATTTATTTGAAACGGTGGCTAAACTAACGAAAAAGAAAGCTTCAAGCCCAGAAGTTTCCAAGCAACACAGCAGTAATGACTTTATGAACCATATCTTCACTTATAAGATTGATAATATCAGAGACAAAATTATAACTATGCAATCGTATACTACAGTATCGCATCAGGCAGTGCATTGTAGTTTTCCTGAGGAAAATTTTTATTCATTTATTGCTATAGGAGAGGAAGAATTTTGCAAACTCGTTAATTCATCTAAATCGACAACATGTATGTTAGACCCTATACCGACTAAGCTACTGAAAGAGATGCTTCCAGATGTCACAGATCCTCTTCTTAATATCATTAATTTGTCTTTGTCTCTAGGATACGTACCAAAAAACTTTAAGCTGGCTATGATTAAACCGCTTGTTAAAAAAACACAACTTGATCCTACAGAATTAGTCAATTACAGGCCGATCTCGAATCCATGAGAATCCAATGACCTTTTCTGTCAAAGATATTAGAAAAATCAGTATCCTCACAACTGTGTTCCTTTCTTGAAAGAAATTATATCTGTGAGGATTTTCAGTCAGGATTTAGACCATACCACTGAGACAGCTCTCGTTAGAGTCACAAATGATTTGCTCTTATCATCCGATCGTGGTTGTATCTCTCTATTAGTGTTACTTGATCTTAGTGCAGCATTTGACACCATTGACCACAACATTCTTTTAAATAGACTAGAAAACTATGTTGGCATTAGTGGAATTGCACTAGCATAGTTTAATAATATTGAGAAGAGGCTCTTCCACTACAGGTAACACTTCTTTCAGTAGTTTAGTGGGTATTGGATCTAATAAACATGTTGTTGGTTTAGATCAGTGGTTCTCAATTCCAGTCCTCGTGACCCACTGCTCTGCACATTTTGTATGTCTTTCTTATCTGACACACTCAGTTCAATTCATGGAGTCTCTCCTAATGAGCTGATGATCTGGTTCAGGTGTGTTAAATAAGGGAGACATACAAAATGTGCAGAGCAGTGGGTCACGAGGACTGGAATTGAGAACCACTGGTTTAGATGCAGTGATAAGTTTATTTAGCTCTTCCTGTCCTATAGTTGTAAAGCGGTGTACTGTAGTTGTTACGAGTTACACCTTCGAGTATATATAACGAGTTAATGGCAATGAAATGCCAGGGGTCTGCGAAATTTGCATAGCGTATCTCCGCCCCACCCTGGGGGTATATAAGGAAGTACGCCGGCAACATGCAGATATGTTTTCGCTTCGGAGCCAAGTTGATGTACTTCACTCCACAGCCAATCCTGAGATTCATCTCTCCTTCTCTTCGAGATGAGCCTCTCTCCAAGTGTTGGTGTGACAGCGAGTTCCAGCGAGTGCACATTCCCTGCTTATCTATGCAGTGATTTGCCAAAGTTTGTGTGTTCTCTCCCTGGTCGCTTCAGCATTTGCGGAGAAATCTCCTTTCTAAAAGAGCTTGCACGCGGCACGTCTTTTTAAAGATGCCTCGCCCGTGCACTTCTGGGTGCGGTCTTTTCGTTTCTGACTCTGATGGGCACAATCGCTGTCTTGTGTGTCTGGGTGTTGAGCACGCTAAGACAGCGTTTGTGGATGAGTCATGTTCCCATTGCGGGAACATGCCCATCGCACAGTTGCGGTCGAGACTCAATGACCTTTGTGGTAGAGTCCCCTCATCCGCACCCCGATCTACGAGCTCCACAAGAGCTGGTACTTCGGCTGGCGGCCAGGGTGACCTGAGGGTTACGGTGTGGAACAAAGCACCGACTATTCCACGTTCCACACCTCCCTCTTCCACCGTGCAACCCGTGAGTGTTCCGAATGAGCCCGCGGTACAGTCCTCTGACTTGCCGCGGGTATCATTCGGCGCTCCAGAGGAAGATTCGATGTCGATCGCTGCATCACAAGGTGGGCAGGAGTCCTTGGGAAGTGACGATTCGGCTGTGCTGCCACCTTCGGGTGTCCCAGCATTGCCCGAGTCTGATCCCAAGCTGACGGCCATGCTTTCCAGGGCAGCCGCGGCCATTGGTCTAGAGTGGTCCCCGCCACCTGTTCCGGTGCGCTCGCGGCTGGACGATTGGTTTTTGGGAGCGGCCGCTGACCCTCGTCACCGCCCAACCCCAATGCCTTTCTTCCCGGATGTGCATGAGGAGGTCACGAGGTCCTGGAAGGCACCATTGTCTTCCCGTGATCGCTCGGCGACCTCCTCCGCCTTGCCTCCTCTCGATCAGGCTGCTGCCAAAGGCTGCACTGGGGTTCCCCAGGTTGAACGCTCTGTTGCGATGCAACTGTGTCCTCAGAGTGCTTCTTCCCGTGGCGACCCAAAGCACCCCTCCAAAGCCTGTAGGTTCTCCTCCACCCTCGAGGCGAAGGCCTATAGAGCTGCGGGGCTGGCAGCCTCCTCACTGCATGCCATGGCGACACTGCAGGTCTACCAGGCCCAGCTGTTGCGTGACATGCACGAGGAGAGGACTGACCCAGCACTCATTGATGAGTTGCGTGCCGCCACCGACCTCACTCTCGGGGCGACGAAGGTGACCGCACGCTCGCTGGGTCAGGTGATGTCCACCTGTGTGGTTCAGGAACGACACCTGTGGCTCAACCTGGCTGATATGCGGGAGGCCGAGCGGACCCGGTTCCTCGACACCCCCATATCCCAGGCTGGCCTCTTCGGCGGTGCAGTCGAGGACTTTGCCCAGCAGTTCTCGACTGCCCAGAAGCAGACTGAGGCTCTAAAACACGTCCTGCCCCGGCGGCCCGCTGCTCTGGCCCTTCTGCGGCTCCCGCCCCTCCCGATCGGCCCCAGCAGCAAGCTGCTTCCGGGTCACGTCGTGGAGGAAGCCGCAGGAAGGCGTCACAGCCCTCTCCCGCGCCCCGCTAAACGCCAGGCAAAACGGCGCTCCTGAGACGGGCTGCTCAGAGATGGCTTTGAGTTCTTTTCAGGAGACGGTAGCAGGGCCGCTCCTTCCCCCGGCCGGGGGAGAATCCTTGGTTGTCCTACTCCCGCTGCCCGTCCCTCGACGGGCAGCACCCTAATGTGGTTATAATGTGTTTACCCTAATTCACCCTAAAGAAAGAACTCCTCCCCGCTTCAGGGGAGTCCGCTTCACTTTGGTGGGTGGCAATGCCCCTGTCATGAGAGCGGAGGTCGCCACCCTAATGGCGAAGGGTGCGATCGAGACTGTCCATCCAGCCGAAATGAAGTCCGGCTTCTACAGCCCCTACTTCATTGTACCGGAGAAATCCAGTGGGTTATGACTTATCCTGGACCTGCGCGTCCTGAACCGCTCCCTTCAAAGGCTGCCGTTCAAGATGCTCACGGCCAAACACCTTTTCGAATGCGTACGGCCGCAGGATTGGTTTGCAGCGATCGACCTGAAGGGCGCCTACTTCCATGTCTCCATTCTTCCTCGACACAGAAGCGACCTCAGATGCAGGTTCCTGGACAGGACCCCAGCGCCTCTAGCATGTCAATTGCACATGGCACCCCAACCCGTGGTGGAGGGATCTGTTGATACAAAAACATGCCTGGAAGCTCGTTCTAAGGGCACTCCGGCCCGTAGAAAACTGAGGTTCGACCACGGGGTGAAGGTCTGACGGCAGGTCGGAGTCACTGGAACTCGGAGCGTGCCGTGGTGCCATGCCCACCTCGGGACTCGGTCGCGAAGCCAAAGCTGAAGCGGTCTTATATGAAGCAATCCAAGCGGCGTTACATGCATGTCAATTGCTAGAGTTGTTGGCTGCTAGAGCAATCCAGCGCCTCTAGCATGTCAATTGCCTCGAGTTGTTGGCTGTACGTCTTGCTCTGCACCGCTTCTGTGCGTTGCTCAGGGGTCAACACGTACTAGTCCGATCAGACAATACTGCGACTGTAGCGTACATCAACCGTCAAGGTGGTCTGCGCTCCCGCCGTATGTCACATCTCGCCCGCCACCTCCTCATATGGAGTCAGAAGCATCTGAGGTCGCTTCGAGCCATTTATATCCCGGACACCTGAACCAGGCGGCCGACGAGCTGTCTCGGCTTCGGCCTCTCGCTGGAGAATGGAGACTCCATCCCCAGACGGTTCAGCTGATTTGGGATCAGTTCGGGGACACACAGGTAGACCTGTTTGCCTCCCACGACTCGTCCCACTGCGACCTGTTTTATTCCCTGACCGAGGGCAAGCTCGGCACGGATGCACTGGCGCACAGCTGGCCGTGGGGCCTCCACAAGTATGCGATTCCCCCAGTGAGCCTTCTTTCGCAGACTTTGTGCAAAATCAGGGAGGACGAGGAGCAGGTAATTTTGGTTGCCTCGTATTGGCACAACCGCACCTGGTTCCCAGAACTAGTACTCCTCGCGACAGCACCTCCCTGGCCAATTCCTCTGAGGAAGGACCTGCTTTCTCAGGGACGGGGCACCTTATGGCACCCTCGTCCCGATCTTTGGAACCTCCACGTGTGGCTCCTGGACGGGACGAGGCAGGTTTGAGTACCCTACCACCAGCGGTGGTGGCTATCATCACTTCCGCTAGAGCAGAGTCCACGAGACATGCCTATGCGTTGAAGTGGAACCTCTTCGTCAACTGGTTTTCTTCTAAACAACAAGAACCCACAAAATGCCCGATCAGTGTTGTGCTCTCCTTCCTGCAAGAAGGGTTGGAGCGAAGGCTCTCTCCCTCCACCCTGAAAGTGTATGTTGTCGGCATTGCCGCACATCACGACGCAGTTGATGGAAAGTCTCTGGGAAAGCACGACCTGATCAATAGGTTCCTGAGAGGAGCAAGGAGACTGAATCCTCCTCGTCCTCCTCTCGTTCCCTCTTGGGACCTCTCAGTGGTACTAACTGCCCTGCAGAGTGCTCCCTTTGAGCCTCTGCAATCAGTGGAGCTTAAGTTCCTGTCAATGAAGACAGCGCTCCTGGTTGCATTGGCCTCCATCAAGAGGGTAGGGGACCAGCAGGCATTTTCGGTTGACGAAGCGTGCCTGGAATTCGGGCCGGCTAACTCTCACGTGATCCTGAGACCCCGGCCTGGATATGTGCCCAAGGTTCCCACCACTCCCTTTCGAGATCAGGTGGTGAACCTGCAAGCGCTGCCTTTGGAGGAGGCAGACCCAGCCTTGGCACTGCTCTGTCCAGTACGCGCCCTCCGTGCTTACGTTGACAGAACGCAGTGTTTCAGGACCTCAGACCAGCTCTTTGTCTGTCATGGTGGGAAGCTGAAGGGAAAGGCACTCTCCAAGCAAAGGTTGTCTCACTGGATAGTGGACGCCATTGCTTTGGCTTACCAGCAGCAAGGTCGACCATGCCCCCTTGGTGTGACGGCCCACTCCACTCGGAGTGTGGCATCCTCTTGGGCTCTAGCGCATGGCGCCTCGCTAACAGACATCTGCAGAGCTGCAGGCTGGGCGACACCTAACACATTCGCGAGATTCTACAATCTCCGAGTGGAGCCAGTTTCTTCTCATGTACTCGCTTCAACTAGCCGGTACTAGATTCTGCTCAGGTGTCTTCGCTTGCTCGCCATTCCTCTCCACGGACGGGATACGTGCAATATTCTCCTCAGGTGAACTTAATAAGCCCTGAGTCTCCTCCAGCACTGACGACGTCAACACCAGAGTTATGCCACTGGCAGCTTTCGCGCTTGGCTAGGTGCCTCCATGTGCATGGTTTCCCCCTCTGGGTGACCCCCACATTTGTATATCCACTGTAAGCCTCTCTGAGCATGTGTCTTTCCCTTGGCAAGCCACCTTGCCACCCCTGGGGTTGAAATATTCCACCTGCGGCTGGACACCCCAGTGATTCTCCATATGCAGCCCCTCGGGGTCATATGTGTATTCCAAGTCCCCCCCTTCGGGCTGGGCGTGATTGCATATTTCCACTGAGATATGCTTCCCAGTGTACCTTGGTATTCATGTGTTAAGTAGGAGTCCTTCGTCCATGCCAGTCTCACGACAGGGAGCTCAGACTTACGCAGGGCACTGGAAGACAGTCGAGAGGTGGCGTGATTACACTGGGAACCCCATTCGTCGTCATCCGACGTAACTCAGAGTGACAACGAAAGGGAACGTCTCGGTTACGTATGTAACCCCCCGTTCCCTGAGTAGGGAACGGAGACGTTACGTCTCCCTGCCACTTCCGCTGTACCGCTGGAACGCCTCAGTTCAGTCTCGGCTCCTCAGCGAAGACATATCTGCATGTTGCCGGCGTACTTCCTTATATACCCCCAGGGTGGGGCGGAGATACGCTATGCAAATTCTGCAGACCCATGGCATTTCATTGCCATTGGCTCGTTTTATATACTCAAAGGTGATAGGCTTTCTAAGCGAAACCCCATTCGCCGTCATCCGACGTAACGTCTCCGTTCCCTACTCAGGGAACGAGGGTTACATACGTAACCGAGACGTTCCTCGAGGGGCGATAATTAAAGTGCTGGAAAAGAACGAGTTAAAAGTTTCTGTTGCAATATCAAGTTCTTCTAAGCTATCCGGGATGCTGAGATGATGAAAATGATTAGGAAGATTATTGATAAAGCAATCTTTAGTGGCAGAAGTGATAGGTCTAACATATTTATAACACGGAGTCGGCTTTGCAGCCTTGGCTAAATGTAATTTACACAAGACATCTCATGATCTGAGACGTCATCGCTCTGCTGCAGAATTTCAATGGCATCAACATCTATTCCATGTGATAATATTAGATCTAGAGTATGATTACAGCAATGAGTAACTCCAATTGAGTTTACAATGTCTTTAAATGCCAAACCCAATGCATCTTTTTCATTATCGATGTGTATATTAAAGGGCACCTATTATGCCCCTTTTTAGAAGATGTAATAATGGTCTTGGGTGTCCCCAGAATGTATTTGTGAAGTTTCAGCACAAAATACCCCACAGTTAATTTATTATAACCATTTGAAAATGTCATTTTTGGGGCCTGTTTTAAAAAGAGCTGTTTTGTGTGTATCACTTTAAATGTAAATGAGCTGCATATCCCCGCCCTGCTGCTGGACCTAGATGATGAAGAGACTCCGCGGCACAGAGTCGAATGAGAATGGACTAAACGTCTCGGAATAGTTATTTGATACATTTATGTACTTACAAAGTTTTAATCGCGTCCCCTTTGCCATTATGGATGTGCAACACACACACACACACACACACACACACACACACACACACACACACACACACACGAACTGTGATAACGTTCGCGCAATGTTTTGAAACTACACACACACACACACACTACTGTGATAACGTTTGCTAAGTACAAACGATTTATTTATTTATTTCTTAAGGGGAGGGAGATAGACGTTTAGCCTACTGTCTATGGAGATAGAGCAGACCTTAATTTATTTACATTTGTAAATGCTGCAAAAAAATCATAAAATACACTTACTTCTTCTGGAGGTGACGTTGGATCGCGAACTGTAGGCAACAATCCACACTCGAGGATTAACTCTGACCCTCGTTCACTAAACAGTCAGTCAGAACATGATTCTCGTATGAAGTTTAAGTGGCGCCTTTTCTTCATAAATAAAATCCATCCGCTGTGTTTTCAGTGGCTCTGATGTCAGTGAAGACTAGTATGTCCATTCTTACATCCCACAACAGAACACCTACACTTCTTAGGAGACATTACCGACTGTCGTTGAAACATGGATGCAGATCACAGAGGGCGGGGTCTATAAAACCAGACTGTCAATCAAATCACGTCGGTAGGGCTTAGCTCATTTCTTCGTCACAGTGAGGGAAATCTAGAACAGGGTGTTCTGAGACAGTGCTTATGATTTATTGAGATAGTAAAAAAACTACTGTGTGGATTTTTATCATTCTAGGGTGGTTTTGCTCACAAACTGCCAACACACATTTATGTTCAAACACCATGTAAAAGTGAATTTTGCATAATAGGTGCCCTTTAAAATCACCAACAATTAGTACTTTATCTGCAGTCAATATTAATTTTGATAGAAAGTCCGCAAATTCTTTGATAAAATCTTTATGGTGCCCTGGTGGCCTGTATACAGTAGCCAGCACAAATCTCAAACGTGATTTATTATTTACACTATATATTTTTACATTAAGCACCAACACTTCAAAATAATTATATTTAAAACTTGATTTCTTAGTGGTTTTGAAAATATTACTATAAATTACAGCAACACTTCCCCCTTTGCGTTTCAGACGAGGCTCATGTTTATAACAGTAATCTTGTGGGGTGGACTCATTTAAAGCAATGTAATCATTTGGTTTTAGCCAGGTTTCTGTCAAACACAGCACATATAGGTTATTATCTGAAATCATATCATTAACAATGAGTGCTTTTGGAGTAAGGGATCGAATATTCAGCAACCCAAGCTTTAGTATTTGCCCATCTGTATTATAGCTGTTTTTTATTTTTTTGAACATCAATTACATTTACCTTAGATGGGTTTAAACGTTTTTTTGGATTTCTAAAATCGGGGAACAGACACAGTCTCTATATGATGATAGCCAGGTGAAAGAGGATTTATCTGACCTTGGTGACGCGAGGCCGCTAGCAGACAGTCGGTTAAGCCAGTCTGTCTGCTTCCTGACCTGGTGCCAAATTTGTCATGTTTGAGCTCTAAGACTATGAGCCAAATTACTAGAGAGGTGAGCAGCTCCATCCCAGGAGGGATGAATACCATCTCTTTTCAACAGGTCAGGTTTGCCCCAAAAACTTTTCCAATTGTCTATGAATTCTATATTATTAAAGGGGTCATATAATGCCATTTTTGTACAAGCTAATATGATTCTTTAGGGTCTAAATTAAAAGTTTGTAATATACTTTAATTAAAAATTCTCATTAGTATTGTAAGAAAACACTAATTTTACCTGCTCAAAAACAGCTCTGTTTTCAGCACGCCGTTTCAGTGCATACAGCTTTAAATGATAATGAGCTTTGCTCACCCCGCCCCTCTGTTCTGTGCATACACCAATTCTAACACAATAACCACGCGTTGTTCATTATAAACGTGGGATTATGAATTATATTGAGAACGTCGTACATAGAAAACATGCCGTAATGTACCCGGAGTGTAAACCTTAGATGCATTCATCATGAAGCGTGCAGCAAGGTTTGCAAATTTGCAAAGATTAATATAAATACTAATATAAAGGTTAATAAAACATTACACTCACATCTTCTGGAGGTTCAGCAGTAACATGTTGGTACCGATCCGTTTTTTCTCGTATGTAACGCTGTCTGATGTGAAATGATTCACGCAAACAGGAAAGCACAGACGATCGTGGGGAATCCCCGTGAGGGAATCCCCGCGTCAATCCTTTGGGCATATCGCTTCAAAAACAAAACTCAGTCACTGCATCTTCAATGGCTCAGATTTAGGAACATTCAAATGACTGCTGTGTTCCTTATTACACCGAAGAACAATCGCAGACGCCATTATGCTCATAGACAGCGCTCCAGTGAGGGTATCAACAATGACGCGCGGACTATGATTGACAGCTCGCTCATGAGCGAGGGCGGGTGTGTGTTGAAACGCTGCAGCTGTCAATCACAATCGTGGGAGGGGCGTCCGACCGTGTGACGTCACACGGTCGAACGGCTTGATTTCAGAGAGGTTCAAACATATAAGGAGATTAAAAAAAAACCACTAGATGGATTTTTATCATTTTATGATGGTTGTGTACAGGCACTGCCAACACACATTTCAGTGCAATCAACTTGTAAAAGTGCATGTACCATTATATGACCCCTTTAAGCGCACACCACCGAGACAGCCAACAATTAAGTGAACACAGTCTACTAACTATCTCATCACTCCTGCGAACAGGAAGGGGGCCAGAGCAAATTACAGTGCTTGACATCACACTTGCAAAGTTCACACACCTCTTTAATGTTAATTTTGGTGATATCCGACTGGCGGAGTCGAACATCATTAGTGCTGACGTGAATAATGATCTTAGAGAATTTACGATTAGCATTAGCCAGCACTTTTAAATTTGCTTTGATGTCAGGCACTCTGGCTCCTGGCAAACATGTGACTATGGTGGCTGGTGTCTCTATTTTCAAGTTCTGTGTGATCGAATAACCAATAGGAGGATCTTTGTTGACATCTTTGTACGCATGCGCGAGTGGTTGTGTGGCAACAAATCAAACAGTATTGCGGGCTGTAAAGACGCGACGAGCACTTTGAAGAGAGTTAGCGGGCAAAATCAACAATATATAAGCACTTTAACATCTGAAGACCGGAGGAGGTTTGGAGAGAAGCTCAAAATTTGTATTGGTGACAAAATCGAAGTTATTCAAAGCCCATATGAGATCTCCGCTGACTGTGCGTGCAACTCCCCAAACAGACGAGGCATTTATACTTGAAGCAACTGTTTTGTTTTAGACTGAACACCAGACCATACAACTGATTTAGACGCGCAAACTGGGTGATGATGAGATGTACTAATATCCGTCTGCTCGGGCAGATTCGGCTCAAAGTCGTGCATCTGCGGATGCGCGTGCGCGCTGTTAAGCCGAATCTGCCCGAGCTGACGGATATTAGTTTTTTTATTACCTTCGCGCTCATGCGGACGCGTCGAGTATAAACAAGGTTTTACAGCTCAGCCACTTGTTTTTTTCATATTTTTTTGCAAGTGGAAGATCTTGGTTTACATTTGGACTTGGATGTGATCTTATAGGCTTGAAAAGGTTGGTGACCACTGCATAACGCAAACCCAGTCAAACGTTTGACTGCAGTATCTTCTATTCTATGCGCCTTATAATCCGGTGCGCCCTATATATGAAAACAGTTATAAAATAGGCCATTTATTGAAGGTACGCCTCTGCTTATAGTGCGGAAAATACGGTAGTCTGGATGCTGTGGATCGCGGTTTGGGACACCTGAATCAGAACGCGAAAACATATGACTCGGTTGATTTGACTCAGTTTTATTATTTTTTATTTGATTCAATCTTCTATAAATACATAGTCACTAAGACTTAGGCCTACCATGAACAAAATGAGCCTCACAAACTCGATCAGTAATCCAGGCTTCGGAGCGTCCAGGTTCAATCGCCTAATTGCACGCAACCATTTCTTTCGTTTTTCGCGATCCTTTTCGGAGGGAATTCGAAAAAACTTTTTATCAGGCCCCCAACGAGCTGTACAATCGACCACACAGCAAGAGTGAACCATCCTCTTCTCTAAATCCTCCTCCAAACGTGCAAAACAGTCAAATTACAGGTATCTAGCGGTGTTTCCTGCCACACGATTCCCGTGATGCAACGCGGCAAACATAAACAATGACGTCACAAAAGATCCGCCTATTACTAGGGCACAATCAACGGAATTGTCAGTGGGTGTTTCACTGAGCGGGGCAAATCGATTTGTCATGGTAATCGGAACGGAAGAGTGTTTTTTTTTTTATCTGCGACTAGAGCGATCCCTCAGTTAGAGTCACAAATGATCTGCTCTTATCATCCGATCGTGGTTGTATCTCGCTATTAGTGTTACTCGATCTTAGTGCTGCATTTGACACCATTGACCACAACGTTTTTTTAAATAGATTAGAACATTATGTTGGCATTAAGGGAAATGCACTAGCATGATTTAAATCATACTTATCTGACCGTTATCAGTTTGTAGCAGCAAATGATGAGATGTCTCATCGATCACAAGTTCAGTATGGCGTACCACAAGGCTCAGTGCTAGGACCGCTGCTGTTCACTCTGTACATGCTACCATTAGGAGATATCATTAGGAAACATGGCATTAGCTTTCACTGTTATGCCGATGATACTCAGCTCTATATTTCTTCAAAACCTAACGAAACTTATCAATTCACAAAATTAACGGAATGCATAGCGGATATAAAAAATTGGATGACTCATAATTTCCTACTTCTAAATTCTGAAAAAAAAACAGAGTTTCTAATTATTGGACAAAAAACTTCATCACGTAATAACCTAGAATACTGTCTAACACTTGATGGCTGCTCTGTCAAGTCTTCGTCGTCGGTTAGGAACCTGGGTGTGCTCTTTGATACCAATCTTTCATTTGAAAGTCACGTGTCTAGTATCTGTAAAACTGCATTTTTCCATCTTAAAAATATATCTAAATTACGCCATATGCTCTCATTGACAAATGCGGAACAATTAGTTCATGCGTTCATGACCTCAAGGCTAGATTATTGTAATGCCCTACTGGGTGGTTGCCCTGCACGCTTAATAAACAAACTACAGCTAGTTCAAAACGCAGCAGCTCGAGTTCTTACCAGAACCAGGAAGTATGACCATATTAGCCCGGTTCTATCAAAACTGCATTGGCTCCCTATTAAACATCGCATAAATTTTAAAATATTGCTGATCACTTACAAAGCACTAAATGGTTTAGCTCCGCAGTACTTGAGCAAGCTCTTAACGCATTTTAGTCCGTCACGTCTATTGCGATCTCAAAATTCCGGCCAGTTACTAATACCTAGAATATCAAAATCGACTGCTGGCAGTAGATCCTTTTCCTATTTAGCACCAAAACTCTGGAACAGTCTTCCTACCATTGTCCGGGAAGCAGACACACTCTGTCAGTTCAAAGTAGGGCTGGGCGATATGACCCAAAAAAAATATCACGATATAATTTTCCATATCAGTCGATATCGATAATTATCACGATAAATATCAAATATTTATTTATTTGAAGATTAATGGCATATTTTTGTTCCTGAGTGAAAGATGTAGAAACCAGACAGTTAATTGTGGTTTTAAACTATTCTTTATTGTCAAAACATGACAAACACTTCCCAAACAGGTGAACAATTTATCAAAACTGAGGTAGATTTATTTATTACTAAAATCAACATTAATAGAGTAGAATATTATTAATATAAATAGAATAGAATATATAAAGTAAATATCTTTATAGAAAAATCAAGAACTGTAATGATACTGTATGACATTTGGCTTTGGCTCTGCTGACTGCAAATGCAAAATTAAAGTGCTTTAAAGATAATGTTTGTCAATAAACAAAAATATATTTTAATTCTTTCTGGTCAGCATGCCAAACCTTAAATAATAAATAAAATAAATAAAATAAATCTCAACTGTGGTCAGTCAGTATATATATTTTTTAAACTTTACAAGTTACGGGCAAGAAAGACAAGCTTGTCTACAGTTTCAGGTTTTAAAGCTGCCCTATGACAGGTCACAATGTTCCCACCTGTGCTAAAAATCCTCTCAGAGGGGGAGCTGGTAGCAGGGATGCACAAGTAGCGCCTTGCTAGTTGGCTCACTTTAGGAAACTTTTTGTCATACACTTTCCACCAGTCCTGGGGTTCTGTTTCAGTAGCCCCGTTTACATGCACACTTTTTTGCTATTCTGATTGAGATCGTTCTGATTGACGAATTCCGGTTGACTGTTTACATGGGATGTTATCTAAACCGATCTGGTGTTTACATGTGCTGACGCTTTCAATCGAAGTCATTTTCTGACATGCACACACAGCTTGTCTGCCGGATCTGAGCTCATTATTTCCATGTTTTCAATCCTGTCAAGATGGTGCATCACTTAATTGTCGCGTTTAGTTGTAGGCATGAGACGCGTTTCCACTGTCGGGCCAGTGCGAGCCATAAACGTGGCATTTTATTGTATTGTGTAGGCTATTGTTCTTTGCTAATTATTGTCTTGTTTTGTTTTTGCATCAGTTTTTCATTCTCATACTCATATCACACTCATTATAGCATATAATTAAATATAGGCCATCATTATTGTAAAAAAAAAAAAAAGAAGAAAAAAAGGAAGTTTTATCAGAAAACTGATCAGAAAGAAATCACTATAAACAGCCTGATCGATTGCAAAACAAGTGCGACTGTTTGCTGGCATTTTTGTTAAATTGAATATTTAAAACAAGAATAGATGTTTTACCACAGGTTTAATATAAAAATTGATACATTTATCATAATGAATTAATTTGTGTCAAAATTGCACGTCACAGAAATAAAGTGGTTTACCGTTTATGACGTTTGTGAACGTTTACAAAAGAAAGAGGACACACAACTTATTCGCGTCTGTTTCTGTTTATTTGGTAGCCTAGTAACAGGACGTATTTACATCACATTTAGAACATTTCTACAAATATGCCAGCAACAATATGACCTGAGGAGCTTTAGCACTCTCTCCCAGAAGGATACAATTATATTTTCAGTCAGAGAAAAAGAGGATAGTCCGAGACAGGCTACTGAAAGATAAAATAAAAACAGGATTATGATTTGTCTGATTTCTTCAAGCGTACATATTTACCATGTTTACTATGGTAATGGTTAGCATGCATAGTTTTTTGCATTGGGTATAAATATTCCTACCTTATTCGGTGATCTGAATCCACAATGGATCACAAACAGAAGGCATTATGTTAGCTGACAGAATTATCTGGCGCAAAACCAGGCATGCGCAGAAAGACGTACGCTCAAAGTAATCGGATCAGCTCATTTACATGGTGTAATCTTTCGTTTGATCGGTTCATGAAAAGGTTTATTCCACCCCCTTCAATCCGACTGAAATTTCAATTGGTTTGAGCATTTTTATTCCGATTTAGGTGTTGACATGGAGCATTTTCATTCTGATTGGACTTGCACCTGGTTATAATCGGAATACAATGCTACATGTAAACGGGGCTACTGTCTGCATCTGGACCCATGAGGTTATTTTCCAGCTCCCCCTCCACTGCCTGCATGTCACTGAGTCCTGTGTTGCTGGGGCATGGTTTCTTAAAAAAAACTGCCCAGTGACTTCCTCTGCTTCTTTACAGGAAGAGCTGCAGCAGCGCCTCCCTCTGCCTCGAGTTCTTCTGTTCTGCATGAAGCCTGTGAAGTGGATGGGCCTGGGTCTCCCTCCATTTTCAGAATCTCAGTCACTGCTCTTGTTTTGATTGCCTCAATCTTGTCTGGCCTGATATATTGAGTCTTGAAGCGCGGGTCAAGCAAGGATGCCATATCAAGCAGTTCGTCTGTTATCTCGTCATCGTACTTCTCATTGAGATATTCCATGACTGCTGTCTTTATGTCCTTTGTGAGCTGTGTGTCATCATCAGAGGGATTCAGGAGCTCTGTTCTGAAGAGGTGCAGCACAGGCTTGAGGTAGGACACACTCACATAAGATTCACCAGAGAGTGAATCTGTGAACTCAAGAAGTGGCTTTAAGGCCTCGTTCATTGACTCCAGCACTTCAATGTCCTGCCAGGTGGGCACCAAGTGCCTGGTTTTCTTGTCAGCAGACAGTACCTGAGAGATAGCCTTGTGCTGCTCAATCATCCTTGCTACCATCTTTTGACGGGATCCCCACCTGGTAGGTGACTCTGTCACCAGCTTGTGCTTCGGTAGTTTAAGTTCTTCCTGAGCAGTTGCAAGGTCTCTCTTCTTTTTTCCAGGAGAAGGAGAAGGCAGCCACTACTTTTTTACAAAGCCCAACGGCTCGATCCATCCTCTTGTCCTTCCCTGCTCTTTCTGAGGAAGGAAAGAAAATAGAGAGAAAATATGAGCAAAGAAAAGAAAGTATCTGAATAAGTCCACAATAGTATGTTAAAAAAAACATCTGACGTTCTAAACATAGATATTATAACAGAATATTCATATTAAATATTTCAGGTTTAAATATTGCTTCATGTTTGTAATCACTAACCTTTAACAACAAAGGGCTAATAAATTAGTTTTGATTTGATTCTTTTAAAAATTTACTTTATCATCATCATTTTATATAGCCTATATTTTTTTTATCATATTACAATTTAAATCAGCTTATGTTTCAGTTTTAAATATTGCTTCATGCTTATAATCATGAACCTATAAGAACAAAGGAGTAATAAAATAATGATTTCATTCTTTAATTATTTTCTTTTTTTATTATTATTATTTTTATTACTTCTACAGCAGTTGTATTACTAAATGGAGAACGGAGACTAAAACTTACCAATAGCCAAGTGTAGTCGATGACCAAAACACTGAATTCGTGTCTATTTGTTGAGTGAAGTGGCTTTTACCATGTTTGTACTACTATCAGTTGTGATGCACGATTGTCGGTCTTCACTTAGCCCCCAGGAGGCGAGTGCGTCAATCAATCCAAAGATGTGCGACTAGACCACATATCAGAAGTAGAGGCGAAGAATTGTACATTTTGCAGCTGCCGCTCTACCTTCTCCCTGCACTCCGTGTACATTCGGGGAATCGCTGTCTGTGAAAAATGTTTTCGGCCAGGTAGCTCGTATCTGGAGTCAAGGACGCGGATAAGCTTCTTAAATCCCTCATTTTCGACAACGCTAATGGGAAGCATGTCTTTTGCAATGAAATAAGCTACTGCTTTTGTGATGTCTTCGTGTCTTTTTGTTTTTTTGTCGTAAGGCACGGCGTGTGAAAATTATGATATTATACTTTGCTGAGTCGCTTTTGTGCTTGTAGATGGCTGACGGCGGCCACTAACACTTATTTGGGATTGAGACTGTAATGTCTTTGCTTCTTCGTGTTCTAAAGGGTGACATTGTTTTAAATGATGAAACAGGTTTGTGGTATTGCCTGTCTTTGATGGCACTAGTCGTCCGCACATTTTGCAGTGCACGTCGCTCTGTTTCTTGTCAGATCGCAAATAGCCAAAATATTTCCAAACCACTGAAGTTGAGTGACCTTTCTTTTCAACGATGTCTGTGTCCTCCGATGAGCTGGTTGTGGGGGTTGCATTTTCTTCACTTCTATCGCTCATTTTTCTTGCTCCACTCAACTCCTCCAAGCCTGTCAGCCACTGTGTGTGTCTGTCAAAAACACCGCGTGCGGAAGCCCTGTCTGCAAAACGCATGTGCAGCATTACGCATAGAGCGTAAACATTATATCGAGCATTTATCGAACTCTTGATATCGTTTTATCAAGAAAAATTATATCGCGAAAATTATCGTTATCGTTTTATCACCCAGCCCTAGTTCAAAGCCAGATTAAAGACACATCTCTGACCTAGCATTCACATAATACATTATAGACTTCTATAATTTAATGTTAGGCTGCATAGATTAGGTCAGCCGGAACTGGGAACACTTACCATAAATCCTGATGTACTCGTTACATCATGAGAAGAATGGCATCTACGCTAATTTTAGTGTCTGTGTTTATCCCGAGGTTTTCCTGCAGCCTGCCGGATCCAGGCCGTATCCAGATCTGACGAAGGACCTTCGCCTGGACCGATGACAACGCAGTGCTGAAGTGCCAACTAGTCTCTCCCTATGGAGGATCCCACTACCACTATACAGATAAGGCGTTGTCGGGAAAATTCATTTCGAGTTCCTACCCCAAAGCAACAAAATAAAATACATTTCTTTATCAAAATTTATAAGGAAAGACAAGTACTTGTTTAGGCTTGGCGTGTAGGGAATTCCAAACCTGCGTATATATTCTAACGCACATAACTATAGAACCCATTCTAAATGCGCGTGTGAACGCCATCAGCGTTTCTCACAGGTTCGCGTTTAAAGTCTGTGTAGAGGGAATGGTGTCGTCTTAGCGGCCCCTAATTTAATAACAAATGATCGTTGCGACGGAAGCAAATCATTCAATACTAACTTTAGATGGAAAATAACTTAACTCTGCTATAAAGCCAAAACAAACTCTGTTACCTTAAATTATACGCTTATCTCTGTAAAGCTGCTTTGAAACAATCTACATTGTTAAAAGCGCTATATAAATGAAGATGACTTGACTTGACTTGACTCACTGTCACCCATTTGCCTTGCTGTGCAGGCACTAATTCAGTCAGAACCGAGTCATGTAAAGAGTTCACTATGCTAGGCGCATCCAAAGCAGTATCTTAAGTTCTAGCACTCTTACTATCCTCAATTAAATTTTGGATGCGTGTCTCTAGTTCTGAAATCTTCTCCGTCAGCCTAACTGTCTCCTTGCATTTATCACATATAAATCCTATATTGCCGACAGAGAAGGCTATGCTAAACATGTGACATGAAGTGCAGGTGACAATAACAGGACAAGACATTACTCACCGTGTTTGTTGACTGATTCTTACTCACCTGAGCTTTTTATGAACTGAAATGCGCGGGCGAATGGTGAGTGACAGAATGGAACCAGAAGCAGGAAATGGGACTATGGAAAAGATCCATTTAACTATTAAATGAACCATCAGTTTATCATTTTCAGAGCACCTCATTAAATGTATACTTGAAAGGTGTTTGCAGTGGAAACAATTCTTGAAGTTCTTGGAAAAGGATCTTGATGGTTCGGTGAGTGTCAAACGTGGAAGTCGCAAACGTTTTCTTCTCCGTTGGATGAAGAAGAAATGATGAACTTGAGTGGTTTGTTTGACTCTATTCTGGTTGAGGGTTGTCTCTCTCTCCATGAGCACATGGCTGACCACATGCAGATTGTGACCTGCCGTCCCTGGGCCAGAAAGGCCACGCAGGCAACCAAGGAGTGAGGAAGTCGAAGATGGTTGCCCATTCAGTGATGGTAAAGTTGCAGTTTTCTTCTGAGTTGGATTGAAGAAAATACAGTCTGACTCTGTTGGGAGAGTGAAGGCATAGCAGGCTGTGGTCACGGGCCCCAGTGGGGGTCCCCACAGACACGCAACCCGAAGAAGCAGCAGTGAAGGCCAGAAGAAGAGGAGGAGTCACTGTGAATTTGTCTCTAATAAAGCCTGAGAAAGGCCCCACCTCTCCGGGTTTGCTTGACCAATGAGAAAGGTGGAATTTCCAAGCGGGAAAATTCCTCCTTGATTTATGAATCTTTGTTTTAAGTGTGCTCATTTGCATGTGCAGCTGGATTGGTTTCTGATGAAGAAACTAAGAAAGATTCTTGTAATACTAATATGTTGCGCGGCTATCGGCATATCATGTACACAATCATTTCGATCTTCAATGTATCAATTTATAGAGACATGGTATAGGTGAGGTTACATTGACCGTTGGCTCTATCATAAAATACACAGTTAAAAAAAAAATTAAAATAATAATAATTAACCTCTTAAGTGTCACCGGCCCACCGGTGGGCCCAAAATCATTACATATTTAAAACAGTAATATCCTATAATAAACATAAATTAATCTTGACAAACTATATATCATTTGAAAGCTTACAAACTCTAGTTTTCATATTTGGTGAATGATTTCCAAAATAAATTAGAGAGGAGCTGTAATTTATCAATTTGCAACAATAATATTTTCATATTCCTAAGGCGTGTTCAGACCTTTATTTTGAAATAGCAATGAACATGAAAAATCATGAAAGAATGGATGAAACCTCAGTTTGTTTTCATGCCAAGAGTTCAAAAGATATCATCCATTCAATTATTTTAGAAAAAAATATATTAATATGTTTTTAATAACACATATGGAAATGAAGGCGCCCTTATATGGGCAGTAATGGAGTCTGGTTGTCACCTAGTGAAAATGTTTGGTACTGCGCCCAAACAAAATCTCACTGAAAGCTCATTTTTTGAGATATCAACCTAAAATTTGAAACACAACTTAGTCAGATTTTTGGCTTTGATTTTCTAGCAGTTTTAGAGTCGGCCAGGTTTTAAAAATATATATTTTATATAAAATATGAATAATTAAATTTTTTACATTGTACATTTTCATAAACACAAACTTATATAACTTTTTTTTGTTTCACTTTCTTAATTTATTTCACTTCAACAAAAATCTGCCAAATGTCTTCTTTAAAACAAGACCAATTTTATGTCTATACTCCAAAGCATTCTTTAATTACGACCATTTAAAGTCGAAATGTGCATTTTCATGTATATTTAAAAAAAGGGGGGTGACACTTAAAGGGTTAAAAGACACTACACAAGACAGTAAATCATTCACACAATTTTCTGGGATGCATGTTCATTTATAGATCAGTTTGTCTATAAATGAATACAGCAAAATCTGTTTTGAGGTCTGTTTCTGTCTTCTCTATGGTCTCTGCCTTGACAACATGACATTTTTCACAGCAATAAAACCAACTTATCTGATCGTAGTCATGGTTACCAAGACCCTTCTTGCCCTTGTTGGGGGAATGGGACCATAGATCCCAGAGTGAGTTTTAAAGATAATTTGTTACATATAACAAATAATTGTGTCTGATTTGTCTCAGTCGCTACATACATGAGATTATTGCAGGTCCTTTTCTAGGCATTGGCAACCTAGGAGGTTTCCTAGGCCACCACCAGCTGGAGTGGGCGTCAATGAGCACTTCAACACGGCATTTAAGCATCTAAGCATAGGCATAGAATAGAATTATTTTTTAAAAATGTTATCAGAAAGACATGATTAGAAATCTAAAATGTAGTGTCTAAAGAAAATGTATATTTTCTTAAAATTAATGACTGATGGCATCAACAAAATAAGACAGGTTATTTTATAAAATAACAAAAGTTGTTTTGGGTAATGGGTCAAATACCATGACCAAAGCTTTGCTAGAAAGCACCTTCTGGTTTATAATGATAATAATAATAATAATAATAATAATAATAAAAATAAGCTTTAAGTGAAATAATGAAGCAGTAATGAGAAAAAGATGCAGGTTCATGCTATTCCTTCTCCAATTATCTCATACATTATTGTCTCCCTCTCCTGGTAGTAGTCTGTATTGCTGGAGCAAAATAACTTTTCCATATATATATATATATTATTTATTTTTTAACTCAAATCTGTATAAGAAGCTTAATTTACATGTCATATTATGATTACAGATAACTACAGATTCTAAGCTTTGGTACATCCTATATTACTGAAAATGATTATATGGTTGAATACCTGATTTTTACGATATTCTAGTAGTGAGTTTTGTTTACTCCATAGAGATTGGCTTCTTAGAGGTGTGTATACTGCATGTAAGTAGGCACTAATAGAAAACATACAGGTAACTAGTTGTTTTTCTCTTACAAGGAAAATAGTATAAATGGAATAAAAAGATATTATTCTATTTAATAGGCTTTATCAGACAGGCTTGAGATGGAGAATGTTTTTTTTTTTTTTTTTTTTTTTTTTTTGCTAATTAGTAGATTAGTAATTTACATCAGTAACTCTTTCAGTTCTGGATTCAAAAATTGTGAACAAGGATTTCATTCTTGTAAATTACCATCAGTGTTTACAGCATGTTTATTATTAACTACATCTTTTAATTTCCATATTTTCAAATAGGGCCTATATGGCCATTTGAAACTATAGCTTTAACAAACCACATCCTTTTTAAAATGTTACAGTATATCAGCATATTATATTGTTGATCTTTTTTAAATTGGATTTCTTTGCAAAGGAAAGACTTTTACTTCCCTAATAAACTGAATAAACCTTTGTCTTATTTCTTTTGTTCTCACTCCATAAACAATTGGGTTAAAACAACTTGGAAAAAGTAAGTACATTGTGCTCACAAATACACGACTACTGGTAGAAAAATTATTTCTTATTCTGTATGACATAAACGCAATCAGGGCAAAAATCAAACTACATGTCATAACAATGATGTGAGTAATGCAGGTGTTTATGGCCTTCATGTGGGCCTTCCCAGATTTAAACACAGAGGTAAAAATCACAGCATAGGAAGCAGTAATGAGAATGAAATCTGCAGTTGGTATAAGGAAAGCAGACAAAAGTCCTACTAAGTTATTAATAGATATATCTCCACATGCTAACTGAACCAACGCCATGTGTTCACAAAAACAGTGATCAATCACATTTGTTAAACAAAATGACAGTTTTCCAGCCAGAGAGACCATGGTGATATTCAGAAGTCCATTTCTAAATAATGGGACAACAATAAACTTTAGAAAGTTAGGGATTTCCATGTATTTATGATAGTAAAGCGGTTTGCATATTGCAAAGTAACGGTCCAGTGCCATCCAAAAAAGCAAAGTGGACTGAAATGAGCCAACAAAATGAATGCAAAACATTTGTATCAAACAACCTGTTAGAGATATCTCATTCCAATTAAATAAAAAGCTAATAAGCATGTTAGGTACAAAAAATACAGGCGAGATCAAGTCTACAACAGCCATTAAACCTATTAGTACATACATAGGAGAATGCAGAGACTTTTGACATATGATTAAATATATGAGAATAGAATTTGCTGTGATAGACAGTAATAACATCAGAAAGAAAGGGATAAATAAAAAAGGCCTCCATTCTCCTTGGCTGTAGAAACCAATCAGATTGAAGTCTGTGAATGAAATATTTTGTGCAGAAAGATTCTTCATGCTGTTCATAAAAAAAAAAAAGAAAAAAAGAATTAATGCCTAAAGATAAAAACTAAACCAAATCATTTGAGAGTGATAAATAAAAACAATTCTACAGTACTGCTCACAATTATGTTATTCAGTGATTTCACTTTCACAATATGAATTAAAATGCAGAGTGAATGTGCTTTTCATCTATTATCATTATGAAAGAATTAGAATACACTTCATTTTACCTTATTTGTGAGGCTTCTTTGTTGTACTTGTTGCTGTGAAGAGAGAAAAAATCAAGCTGACCTTTATAAGTTAGATGTTCAGTGAATGTTTCATTATATAAAGATAAAGATACAAGATATGATGTTGTGTTTAATTAGGCCTTTCATGCATTAACCTGTGCTCTCTATAACTATCATAACTATTGTTTAACTATCATAATTCTTTTTCTTACATGTAAGAGTGAAATGAAAGCGTGACATGAAATCATGGTCTCTAAATACACTGTCATGTTCCCATGAGTCTGTAAACTATTCCCATGTTGGAATAGAACCAGCCACAGGTTTTCACATGCATTATATATATATATACAGTATATATCCCTTATATAAAAAAATTATACTTTACTTTTTAAGTTGATTCTTAGCAAAAAACACTTTGTTCTATCAAAAGTATATGTGCTCATTCATGTGTAATTACTTCCACCAACTAATAAAGTATTCTCGTAAGCGTAAAATCTGCCATTTATAATACATACGATCGAGTCGCTCGAATGGCGGCAGCCATGTTGCGCCTCCATCTTGAAAATACATTCGCCAAAGAGGGACATACCTGGAAATTCAAGCTTCGCCTTTCGCGTTCTACACTCAGTGAAACCGTGACAAATGCGAGGGGGAGATTACTCGTGACTGCCGGCAAATTTGAAAGATTGCTGATGGAGGATCACGCCTATTTTCGAGGACATGTAGCAGAGTCGCCAAGGAAGCAAAAGAGAGAATTAAAACGCCAATGTGACAGGCAAATCAGCAAGACCAAAGTCAATATTGGAGTAACTTTTCCCAGATGGAAAAAGCTCATGAGGAGTTTGGGATAGCTGATATTAGCAATGAAATGGTACCAAAATAACGAAAACTTAAAACTATTATTCATTTTACATAGAGGTCATAACCTACATGTTAACTGACTAAATAACTAAATGCACTTTGTAATAGGCTAGTTCTCTTACGAGAGGTTCTCTCGTACTGCGTAAGAACTTACGCTTGGGGGAAAGTCTCTTTCCGTGAGATATTGAAGCCAAAAATTATCCTTTAATTTTTATATAATGCAAAACGCGTTGCAGCAGCATACAGACATAGACAAGGCACCTTTGCGCGCCTATTGGCTGCTCTGCGGCAACTGCAGCAGCCTATCGAGAGAGGCCCTGTTGACGCCTGGCCAATGGGGGTGCTTCACTCCATTTGCATAGCGTCCCGCCGAAATAGGCGTGGCCTAGGGCTATAAATATAGCGTCGAGAGGCTGGTTCACTGATTTTCATCTCTTCAAGCGGAGCTCACGCATCGCTGGATCCTGAGAGAAGCCGCGCCGTCTGAAGAAGCCTCTCAGCGGGACGAGTCTGCATCGAAGCCGCTGGCCGAGCCGCCTTCTGCCGACATTCCTGCTGCGCTATCCGGTGCACTATATCCTTTACTGCAGTGTGTTTTCGCCCTGCGAATCACACACCTTTTCTCTCTAAAAGAGCTGAGCGTCTTTTTAAAGATGTCTCGCACTCTCTGTGGCTCGTGCAGAGCGCCTCTCAGCGACAGGGACCGCCATGTTATCTGCGTTTCCTGCCTGGGAGAAGATCATGCAGCTCTCGCGCTCGCCGACGGCGGATGCCCTCATTGCGAGCTGATGTCAATGGCGACTCTGCGGACTCGCATGGCACGCTTTCACGAGTCTGCACCTCTGCCCGCCGCGCTGCCGCGCCGTAAGAAGCGCTGTGCTCAGCAAGGCCCTGAACCTCCTCCCACCGAGGCAAGCTCGCCGGTTTGCCCGCCAGCTTCACCGCCCGCTTCACTCGAGTCTATCACCCCCGGACAACGACCGCTGTCTGCCGCCGTTTCCGTCGCGGATGAATCTGATGATGTGGAAATAGCGGAGGAGGACAGCTGCTCTATCTTAGCATCAGGCAGTGAGGATTATCCGAGCTCTGTTGATCTCGCACCCCCTGCTCGTGAAACGTCTGGGAAACGGGCCAGCATTGAGTCAGAGCTGACGCGTCTGCTGTCTCAGGCCGTTGTGAGCCGCGGCCTCGAGCGCCCGTAGACCCAGCACGCAACCGACTGGATGGCTGCTTTCTAAAAGGGGACCGTGTTGCTACACCGTCTAGACCCGGGCCTTTTCTTCCTGAGCTTCACGAAGAACTCGCGAAATCCTGGTCTGCACCCTTTTCAGCCCGTATAAAAACTTCTGTTTTTGCTGCATTCTCCGTTGTTGATGATGCTAAAAACAGAGGATACCAGTCCCTCCCGGTTGTAGAGGAAGCTGTTGCGGATCATCTTTGCCCGCCCTCCGCTGGACGGCGTGCTAAGACTGCACTTCCCTCTAAAGCCTGCCGCACCACCTCAGCACTGCATGGCCGCGCTTACACCGCCGCTGGACAGGCTGCAGCTGCGTTGCATACAATGGCCACGCTACAGGTTTTCCAAGCCAACCTTCTCTGCAAACTTGACGAGGAAGGACTGGAAGCTGTAAGCATCACGGATTTAAGAAGCGCCACAGACCTCGCTCTTCGCGCTACAAAATCCGCTGCACAGGCCGTGGGGCGAATTATGGCCTCTCTCACCGTTGCTGAGAGACATTTGTGGCTAACACTGTCTGAGATGCCGGACTCGGAGCGCGCTGCGTTCCTCGACGCTCCCGTCTCATCTGCTGGGCTCTTTGGATCGTCCCTCAAGGACTTTGCGGACAGATTCGCTGAGGTACAGAAGACATCGCAGGCCATGAAACATTTCCTGCCTAAGCGCGCTAGCTCCGCGACAGGTCGCTCTAAACAGCCGTCTGCTCGAAGCTCACAGCCGCAGCCACCGCCCGCCGCCGCCTCACAAAGGAAGCAGGCCCGAAGCTCAAGACCGCGCTCTCGCTCTGCTGCCCGCCGCCCTCAACGTGGTCCCCGGCCAAACACGGCATCTATGTTTCAGCACATAGAAGCTCTTCAGCCGCCACACTGTCACGGCCAGAGCGCAGACTTCATTCAACCCCTAGCTATGCATGCGACTGCATGGGCACAGCTTCACGGGGTGTCAGAATGGGTGCTGAACATTATAAAAAGAGGCTATTCGCTACAGTTTGCTCGACGCCCTCGCCACTGCGAGGCGCGAGTCGAAACTATGGTGAAAACGGAAGTAGCTCATTTACTTCGAGCCGAAATAGCGAAACTACTGAGCAAAGGGGCCATAGAACCCCTATCTCTAGCTCAGAGCGAAGGGGGCCTGTACAGCAGATATTTCCTGGTGCCAAAGAAAGACGGGGGTCTCAGACCCATCTTAGATCTAAGACGGCTGAACAAAGCGCTTTCAAAGCGCCCGTTCAGAATGATCACGACCAGACAAATCCTCTCGCAAGTTCGCCAGGGGGACTGGTTTGCGTCGATAGATCTGAAAGACGCGTATTTCCAGATACAAATAGCGTCTCGTCACAGGCGATTTTTGAGATTCGCCTTCGAGGGCCAGGCATATCAGTATACAGTCCTACCGTTCGACCTGTCTTTAGCACCTCGTACGTTCACGAAGTGCATGGACGCGGCCCTCGCTCCTCTGAAAATTCGGGGAATGCGAGTTTTGAACTACTTTGACGATTGGCTAGTTCTGGCTTAGTCTCGTACAGAGCTCATAGAACACACAACCATTTTGCTCGAGCACCTCAAAAAAATAAGGTCTCACAGTCAGGAAATATCCTTTCTGGGCACAGATCTGAACTCGCTGTCAATGACAGCTCAGTTATCGCCACAACGCACACTGGCCGTTCAGCGTATGACGGAAAGCTTCCCCCGCGGCGCTATGGTCCCGCTCAAACAGTTTCAAAGGATGCTGGGTCTCATGGCCGCAGCATCACCAGTACTTCAGCTGGGGCTCCTTCGGATGCGCCCACTTCAGTTCTGGCTGCAAGCGCGTGTGCCGCGCCGAGTGTGGACTTCCGGTCTTTTTCGCCTCAAGGTCGATCAGAAATGCATTTCAGCTCTGAAACCTTGGACGGCGACCGACTGGTACCGGTCAGGAGTAAGCCTGGGGACTTCCTCGAGTGTGAAGGTGGTGTCCACGGACGCCTCCACCTCGGGATGGGGAGCGCTGCTCGAGGGCAGACCGTTCTTTGGCCTATGGTCAGAACGAGAAAAGCTCCTACACATCAACTGCTTGGAAATGATGGCAGTCGACAACGCGCTCAGGCGCTTCTATCCTCAGATAGCAGGACACCACGTTCTAGTCCGTTCGGACAACATGGCGGTGGTGGCCTTTATAAATCACCAGGGAGGCCTCAGATCCCGAATCCTTCACAGGCTGACGGAACACCTCCTGGTTTGGGCCCAGCACAATTTGCGCTCACTGAGAGCAGTTCATGTGCCCGGCCACTTGAATTTGGGACCAGACAGACTGTCCAGGAACAACGTCCCGGCAGGAGAATGGTCCCTACACCCACAGACAGTCCAATTGCTGTGGAAGAAGTTCGGCAAAGCGAAAGTAGACCTGTTTTCGTCTCAAGAAAACGCTCACTGCCCGATATACTTCTCCAAGAGCAGGAACGTGCTGGCCCACGTGTGGCCCCGCTGCCCGCTCTATGCCTTTCCCCCCATTACGCTCATACCTCAGGTAATAGAGCGGATCAGGGAAAGTGGATGCTCGGTGCTACTAGTAGCTCCGTTCCTGAAAAACCAGGTCTGGTTCCCAGTTCTGATGCAACTAGCGAGCTCTGCCCCATGGCCGATACCTCTGAGGAGAGACCTCCTCACCCAGGCCAAGGGCTCGATTTGGCATCCTCGCCCGGAGCTTTGGGCCCTACATGTATGGGCCATCAATGGGTACCCGCTCACCTCCCTTCGGGAGTACTAAACACAATCACGCAGGCTAGAGCTCCCTCTACGAGACGGCTCTATTCCTCAAAATGGTCTGTGTTTTCTAGCTGGTCCTCAGCCCGTGGCATGTCACCCCAGGACTGTGGTGTGACGAACGTTCTTTCCTTCCTACAAGAGCTTCTGGAAAAGGGCAGAACCCCTTCCACGCTCAAGGTCTATGTGGCGGCTAAAGCAGCGTTTGTTAAACCAACGCTAAGCCAGTCACTCGGGAAGAACGGTCTGGTCATTCGCTTCCTAAGAGGAGCGAAGAGGTTAAACCCTCCCAGACCCCCTTCAGTTCCCATATGGGACCTTTCCACGGTCTTGGAGGCCATGAAAGGTGCCCCATTTGAGCCAATCCAATCTGTGGATATCAAACACTTGTCCTTCAAGACAGCGTTTCTTTTGGCTCTCGCTTCAGTTAAGCGTGTGGGGGACTTACAAGCGCTTTCAGTAAGCGCGACATGTATGGAGTTTGGGCCAAATGACTCAATTGTCAGGCTCAAACCGAGACACGGGTATGTTCCTAAATCCCTCAACACACCGTTCAGGTCCCAGGTCATTTCCCTGTCGGCCTTACCGGTCCCTGAGGAGGAGAAGGACGCCGCTTTGCTCTGCCCTGTCAGGGCATTAAGAGCTTATGTGTCTCGCTCGTCTGCCTTCAGACAGACAGAGCAGCTATTCGTTTCGTTCAACAGACGCTCTAAGGGGCTAGCTGTAACGAAACAAACCCTATCCAGATGGATAGTGGATGCCATAGCGCTGGCATACATCTCTAAGGGCCTACAGTGCCCATTAGGTGTCAGAGCGCACTCCACAAGAGGCATGGCCTCTTCGTGGGCTTGGTCCAGTGGGATTTCTCTACATGATATCTGTATGGCGGCAGGCTGGGCCTCCCCGTCTACATTTATCAGGTTTTATAACCTAGAAGTTCCCGCTTTGCCAGCTAAGCTGTTGTCGGTCTAATAAGCCAGTACTATCTGCCCCGAGGTCGGCTCAGGCGACTGGAAATATCTATATTGCAGTAAACGAGCCTGTTATAATACATGCACGCCTGCAAACAATATACATTATGCAAACATAATGTTGCTCTCTGGCTACTCACCCCTCTTCCCGCTCTCTCTCCCTTTGCTTGTGCCGCGCGAACTGCGGCGTTCACAAGGGATGTCAGAAGTAGACGGTCACGGGGCTAGCTTTCTTTACGTTACAAGAAAGCTACCCCGCCCCTCGCGCACTGTTCACGTGCATCACTCACCGGCGAAAGGAGGAAAGAGAGTGTTTTTAGTCCCGCCGAGGCCGGACCAACCTCCATTTCTCACACATTTCTCAGTCCCCTCCTAAGTTCAGGCGACTGGAAATATCAATATTGCAGTAAACGAGCTTGTTATAATACACGCACGCCTGCAAACAAACGTTGACACAAAACATGATGAAGCTCTCTTATATGCTCGCGCTAACCAAAAGCTTATGTGTTTTCCCTCTGTGGTTCAGTGGCTCAATCTTAGGCTTTCGCGTCAGAGACCCGTGTTCGAATCCCGGCTCTGGCGGCAGATAAAAATTATGCTGTTCGCTTCTCCGAGCTCGCGGCCAGCTTTCTTTAACATAAAGAAAGCGAACCCCTCTCGCACCCTCCCGCTCACATGATGGTGCTTGAATACTTATGAGCGTCTAAACATATGAGCCTTCAAAGCATTTCGCTCTGTCAGTCCCCTTAAAAAGGCTACTGCAGATGTATATTTTGCAGCCAACGAGCGCGTTGTACAATCCGCTCACCTGCACCCAAACTACCGTTTTCACGGCACCCCAGAGAAATCTCATAAACAGAGAAATCTCAAAAAGAGTATAATGTCTGGTTATCCGGCTCACTCCGACGGTGTTCTGAGTGTAGAAAATGTGCCCACGTCCCAGTGCTCACCCCTACACACAAGCACAATCTCCCCTGTGTCTCTCACAGAGCTCACTCTCATAAAGCGGGCACGCGCCGCTCGAGTGTTAAACATAGGACATGTGTCCACGATTCAGTGCCCACACCTACCCACTGCCCGCTCTGTTACACAGTTATCCCAGGGGTCAGATTCCTTAAAGCTCCCAAACACTGGCCGTGTTGTGAACGTAAGCCCTGTGACCGCTCACGAGCGCTCACACTTACTGATAAACACTTTACCCCCGACGCTGCTCTTGCGTCACGGGTTTCTCGCCACAAAATGTTTTCCGTCCAAAGCGGCCGAGCCATTGAGTGCTGCCCAGCCAGTCACCGCTATCAGTGAGACTCCGTATTCGAGCATCGACAGCGCGTGCGCCACACCATTACCTCTGATACAGGTTCCCTATCCCGCGCAGTGCGGTGATCAAAACCCAGAGGCCATTCTACCCTTAGCTATGCATGTGAAAACATGGGAAGCGATTCCGGGCGTGTCAGAATGGGTGTTGAATACTATAAAGCAGGGATATTCGCTACAGTTCGCTCGCCGGCCCCCGCGCTTTCGAGCACGGACTGAGGCTAGAGTGAATACAGAAGTAGCTCACCTACTTCATGCAGAAATGGCAAAGCTGCTGTGCAAGGGGGCGATAGAACAGGTGCATCCTTCTCTGAGCGAGACAGGCTTTTACAGCCATTATTTTCTCGCGCACAAGAAGGACGGTGCTCTCAGACCTATCTTAGATCTGAGATATTTAAACAAAGCTCTCATGAGACGACCATTCAAAATGCTCACAACCAGACAAATCCTTGCGCAAATTCGCCCGAGGGACTGGTTTATTTCTCTCGATCTGAAAGACGCAAACTTTCAGATTCTACCCCATCACAGGCCATTCTTGAGATTCGCCTTTCGACGGTCAGGTATATCAATACACCGCCCTGCCGTTTGGCCTGTCTTTAGCACCCCGTACATTCACGAAGTGCATGGAAGCGGCCCTCGCTCCATTGAGAAGACAGGGTATGTGGATCTTGAACTATTTGGACGACTGGCTGATACTGGCGCAGTCAGAGATAGAGCTCATATCTCACAGAACAGCGCTTCTCAGCCATCTGGAAAGCCTGGGTCTCTCGGTCAACTGGACCAAGAGCTCATTACTGCCCCGTCAGTCAATTTATTTTCTGGGAATAGAACTGGACTCAGTGGCTATGACGGCCAGATTGTTGATGCAGCACGCGCACTACATTCGACATCTCGCCGCGCCTTTCCAGGCAGGCAGTCGGGTTCCACTGAAAACGTTTCAGAAAATGTTGGGCCACATGGCCTCAGCTGCAGCAGTGCTTCAGCTGGGCTTACTGCGCATGCGCCCGCTACAACGCTGGCTGAAAGCGCGAGTTCCTCACCGAGCCTGGACTGCCGGCGGCTCGCGAATCAGTGTGAATCAGGGCTGCGTTTCAGCCCTGCAGCCCTGATTGGCGGCCGAATGGTACCAGATGGGAGTGGCAATGGGTGTCATCTTGCACCGGAAAATTGTCTCGACAGACGCCTCCAACCTAGGTTGGGGCGGCTCTCTTCGAGGGCAGACCGGTCTATGGCCTCTGGTCAGACCGGGAGAAATGCCTTCACATAAACTGTCTAGAGATGATGGCGGTCGAGAATGCCTTGAAGCACTTCCTCCCATACCTGCAGGACCACCATGTACTAGTCCGCATGGACAATACGTCAGTGGTGTCCTATGTGAACCGTCAGGGAGGTGTCAGATCCAAAATTCTAGGCGACCTGGTCGGACGCCTTCTCGTTTGGGCTCAGCACTCGCTCGCTTATAGCCGCGCACGTGCCCGGTCACCTGAACGATGGTCCAGACAGACTGTCCAGAGACAATGTTCCCACGGGGGAATGGTCTTTGCATCCCCAGACAGTCCAGTTACTGTGGCCCCTTTTCGGCAAAGCGAAAGTTGACCTCTTTGCGTCAAAAGACAACGCTCACTGCCCAAGGTTCTTTTCAAAGAACAAGGATGCGCTGTCCCAAGCCTGGCCCAGCGGCCCACTGTACGCTTTCCCCCCGAACTCACTGTTGCCACAGGTCATCGGGAGAATCAGGGAGACGTGCCACTCGGTGCTCCTTATAGCCCCGCGCTGGGAGAACCAAACGTGGTTCCCAGAGTTAATGTGGCTGGCAGACTCAGCCCCATGGCTGATCCCGGTGAGAAGAGACCTCCTCTCTCAAGCCCGCGGCTCGATCTGGCATCCTCATCCAGAGCGCTGGTCTCTGCATGCATGGATACTCAACGGATACCCGTTGACTTGCCAAAAGGGGTCTTGAACACGATCACGCAGTCTAGAGTTCCCTCTACGAGACGGCTCTACGAGTCTAAATGGTCTGTGTTTAATAAATGGTGCACCGTCAAAAATTTTGACCCACAAACTTTCGTGGGGTTTCGTGGGTGGGTGGTTTCCCCATCGGTTCCTATCTGGGATCTTTCTCTGGTCCTGGAGGCCCTGAAAGTTTATCCCTTCGAACCTATAGAAACTGTGGATCTGAAATACCTCACATTCAAAACCGTTTTTCTGATAGCCCTGTCATCAGTCAAACGTGTGGGTGACTTACACGCGTTATCAGTTAACGCCGCGTGTCTCGAGTTCGGACCTAATGACTCTAAAGTCATTTTCAAACCGAGGCATGGTTATGTCCCCAAAGTGATTGGCACTCCTTTCAGAGCGCAGGTCATTTCTCTCTCAGCCTTGCCGGCATCTGGCAGCGAGGTTGATAGTAACCTCCTCTGCCCTGCCAGAGCACTGAGAAATTACATCACGCGCTCCGCCGCTGTCAGGCGCTCGGAGCAGCTTTTCATTTCGTTCGGAGGGCGCACCAAAGGTCTCGCCGCCTCGAAACACAGCCTGTCCAGACGGATAGTGGCCGCTATTGCGACAGCTTATGCGTCTTAAAACCTGCAGTGCCCTTTAGGCATCAGGGCTCATTCCACCAGAGGCATGGCCTCATCATGGGCTTGGTCCAGCGGGATTTCCATTCATGACATTTGTACAGCGGCAGGGTGGGCCTCCCCCTCTACATTTGTTAGGTTTTACAACCTGGAAGTTCCCACCCTGCAGGCTAAACTTCTATCAGTCTAAGTCGTGTGTGTGCTCCGCCCAGATTCATCGTGCGCGGGCCACTTACGCGATTTAGCTCTCCTGGTTGAGCTGCACTATAAAGGGTTGTGTTAAGTCAGTATAGCCGCTCTACACTCCCCACTGTGTGCCTGATTCCCACTTTTCTGTGTTCCCCGGGGTTTCACCTGGGACTCATGTAGTGGAAGCTAAGCACGCACGGCGTTGACAAGGGGTTCCCGTAGCTAACTTACACAATACGACAGAACCTCTCGTAAGAGAACGATACTCGGTTACTAACGTAACCTCAGTTCTCTCTAGAAGAGGGAACGAGTATTGTGTAACCCGCCGTGCTCGCGCCACGAGCTCACTTTGCTTCAGTCGACAAAAACCAGGGTAGCAGCCCCGAGCCCTTCCTTATATACGCTAAGCCACAACTATTTTGGCGGGCTGTGACACGTGAGGGCGTGCGCACCCTCATTGGGCGTGACGTCACGCCAGGCTCAGTGGTAGGCTGCTGCAGTTGCCGCGGAGCAGCCAATGAGCACGCTAGATAGCCCGCTCTAGGTCTGCTAGCTGCTGCACTGCGTTGACAATATATAAAAATGAAGGATAATTTTTTGGCTTCATATCTCGAGAAAAGATGACTTTACCCATAGCGTAAGCTAACTTACGCGATACGAGAGAACCTCTTCTAGAGAGAATCGAGGTTACGTTAGTAACCGAGTATCGTTTTATTAAATCATTGTGAATTCATTGGGTTTAGTTACCATTTTCAGCACGTTGTTCCAGGAAGAGCACGTCCACAACAGTCACATATTCCAAGCACGCATCTGAGGCGTTGGTCGTTATATTTGATTATTAAATAATTAATTTAATGAAATGATCAATCACATTGAAACATTTTACAATCCTAAGTAGCCCTTTATTTAGATTAAAAACCATTCTCTTTCATTTGGTGAGGAACATAGCGTTTTGTGCAGTATTTGCACACCCTGTCATGCTGTTGGCCATATGCCACTGCAGCAGACTCATAATGCAGTGTTACGGCTAACGATTAATCGATTAATTGATCGTTAATTTAAACGACAATCGATCATGGGAATTTGTTAAAATTGTCATCATGTCTTGTGACGGCGTTTGCTTGCAGGCGAGCGTGTATTTATAACAGGCTCGTATACTGGAATAGTAACAATTCCAAAACCTCTCGTAAGAGAACAAAATGAGTATAAATGCAAATGCATAAAAAAATACAAATGACATAGCAGTGGTATAAAGGGCACACAATTTCATATAATTTATTATAGTAATGATTCTACAGCATGACTTCGACCAGTGTTTAAATAAGAACATCTGTATAATAATAAACACTGACCTCCAAACTATTACTTTCAAAGGAAGCATCCCACTACAACTTTAGAATGTTAGGGGATAATGTTCTATCAATGTTATCACTAAAAATGTTTAAAATGTTTTAGAGAGTGTTATCCTACCTTTTAGGAGAACATTCTGGTAAAAAAAAAAAAATAATAATAATTTAGCTACAGAAAACATTATAAAAACATTAACATAATAGTCTCAAAACATTCATAGAACAATAACATTTCTAGCTGGATGAGCTCATATTGTGGCCATAGTATGAGCACACAACCTTTAGCCTTTTAGTTTGTAGTTTGCAGATCAGACTAGGGATGTCAATTTTAACAAATTCCCTTGATCGATTGTCGTTTAAATTAACGATCAATTAATAGGTTACTATCAACCTCGCTGCCGGATGCCGGCAAGGCTGAGAGAGAAATGACCTGCGCTTTGAAAGGAGTGCCAATCACTTTAGGGACATAACCATGCCTCGGTTTGAAAATGACTTTAGAGTCATTAGGTCCGACCTCGAGACACGCGGCGTTAACTGATAACGCGTGTAAGTCACCCATACGTTTGACTGATGACAGGGCTATCAGAAAAACGGTTTTGAGCGTGAGGTATTTCAGATCCACAGTTTCTATAGGTTCAAAGGGATAAGCTTTCAGGGCCTCCAGGACCAGAGAAAGATCCCAGATAGGAACCGATGGGGAAACCACCCACCCACGAAACCCTACGAAAGTTTGCCATCGCGCGTCGCGCCTCACACTATATGTTCCCCGTCAAAAGCCACCGGGACACTGTGTGTAAAACGGCCAGCTATCGCTGCGTGCGATCCACCGTATCTAAGCACCAAGAGCGCGCGCACCGCGCCCGCCCCTCCGTTCGAGCTCTCGAGCCCGCGATTTGCGGCGATCGGAGCCCGGAGGCCATTCTGCCCCTGGCTGCACGTACGCAAAAGCGTGGGAAGCTATTCCAGGCGCATCAGAACGGGTGCTAAGCACAGTAAAACAGTGCTATAAAGCGCGTATCGAGACCAGAGTGAATGGGGAAGTAGCACATCTACTTCGAGCAGAAATAGCTACACTTCTGTGCAAAAGGGCTATAGAACCGGTTTCCCCTTCCATGAGCGAGTTGGGCTTTTACAGCCGTTATTTCCTCGTTCCCAAGAAGGACGGAGCTCTCAGACCAATTTTGGATCTGAGACGTTTGAACAAGGCTCTTATGAGAAGACCGTTCAAAATGCTCACAACCAGACAAATTCTCGTGCAAATTCGCCCGAGGGACTGGTTTATATCTCTCGATCTAAAAGACGCGTACTTTCAGATCCAGATAATACCCCGTCACAGGCCATTCTTGAGATTCGCCTTCGACGGTCAGGTATATCAGTACACTGTCCTGCCGTTCGGCCTGTCTTTGGACCAAGAGCTCGCTGGTGCCCAGTCAATCAACCTCTTTTCTGGGTTTGGATCTGGACACTGTAGCAATGACAGCCTGCCTGTCGACACAGCGCGCGCGCTGCATTCGACGCCTGGCCGCGTCCTTCCGGCTGGGCAGCACCGTACCTCTCAAAACATTTCAGAGGTTACTGGGTTGTATGGCCTCAGCCGCAGCAGTGCTTCGGCTGGGCCCTTTACGAATGCGCCCGCTACAGCGCTGGCTGAATGCCAGAGTGTCTCACAGAGCACGGGCTTTCGGCGGTATCCGCATCAGAGTGACTCAGAGCTGCGTTTCAGCACTGAAGCCCTGGTTAGCGGCCGACTGGTACCAGCGGGGAGTGACAATGGGAGCTATCTCACACCGCAAAGTTATCTCGACAGACGCTTCCACCTCAGGCTGGGGCGCTCTGTTCGAGGGCAACCTGGTTTTTGGCCTATGGTCAGACCAGGAAAAATGCCTCCACATAAACTGTTTGGAGATGATAGCGGTCGAGAATGCGCTCAAGCGCTTCCTCCCATTCATACGGGATCACCATGTGCTAGTCCGCTCGGACAACATGTCCGTAGTATCCTATGTGAACCGACAGGGCGGTGTCAGATCCAGGAATCTGTGCAGGCTGACAGAACGCCTTCTCGTGTGGGCTTACAGCTCGCTGAGAGCCGCGCATGTGCCGGGCCACCTGAATGTCGGTCCAGACAGACTGTCCCGCGGGTGCTCTCCTTCTTACAAGAGCTGTTGGAAAAGGGCAGATCCAATTCCACGCTCAAAGTATATGTGGCCGCTATTGCAGCGTTCGCTGAGACGACGCGCGGCCGGGCTATGGGAAGGAATGAGCTCATTATCCGCTTCCTCAGAGGAGCTAGACGGATGAATCCCCCGCGGCCCCCCTCGGTTCCTTCTTGGGATCTGTCCTTGGTCCTGGCGGCCCTGAAGGCTTTTCCCTTTGAACCGCTCGGATCCGTGGATCTAAAGTACCTGTCGATTAAAACCGTTTTTCTGATAGCTCTGTCTTCAGTCAAACGAGTGGGTGATTTGCACGCGCTATCTGTTAGCCCTGCATGTCTTGAGTTCGGGCTGAATGACTCGAAAGTCATTCTCAGACCGAGACACGATTACATCCCCAAAGCGATTGGAACCCCGTTTAGGGCACAAGTTATTTCCCTTTCGGCTCTGCCAGCATCCGATAATGGGGACAGTGATAACCTCCTATGCCCTGTCCGGGCGCTGAGAGTTTACATCACGCGCTCCGCCGCTTTCAGGCGTTCAGAGCAGCTCTTTGTTTCCTTCGGCGGACACACCAAGGGTCTTGCCGCCTCGAAGCAGAGCTTGTCCAGGTGGATAGTGGACGCAATCGCAGCAGCTTATGCCTCCAAACACCTGCAGTGCCATCTGGGCATAAGAGCCCACTCCACTAGAGGCATGGCCTCGTCGTGGGCCTGGTCCAGCGGAATTTCTATCCACGATATTTGTATGGCGGCAGGCTGGGCCTCCCCGTCAACAGTCGTGAGGTTTTATAACCTGGAAGTTCCTGCCCTACAGGCAAAAACATTGTCAGTATAAGTGACATGTATGCTCTGCCCAGCTCTTGTGTGCAGACTACGTTCATATGCTGGCGCTATTCTGGTACTATACTCAGGGTGAAGTGTTTGACTCAGACCGGCTGATCTGCTCTGTTTCCTATTTCCCGTTATGCGCTGTTATCGGTGCTGGCCCGCGCTGCTGGCCGCCCGTATTCCTCTCTGTGGCGCGGGGATTTTTCTCTTCATGTGAGACCGACTATGTCGTTCTTCTCCTACCCTTATGAGTGCTTATGTACTGTATGGGCTCGCTCTGCCGGCCCTACTGTTTTGTACTGTTGATGAATGAAGTGCTTGTACTGTGCTGGCCCATCTCTCCGACCGGCCACATATGCCAGCAGAATGTTTTCCCCGGTTTCCCTGGGATTCATGGGCTGGATGCTCGGCGCACACGGCGTTGACAAGGGGTTCCCGATGCGTAAGCTACTTACGCAATACGAGAGAACCTCTCGTAAGAGAACGTACTCGGTTACTAATGTAACCTCGGTTCTCTCTAGAAGAGGGAACGAGTATTGCGTAACCTGCCGTGTCGCGCCACGAGCTTTGCGCTTCAGACTGCGAAAACCAGAATTTTAGCCTGTGAGCACTGAATATATACACGCTGGCCACACCCAATCTGACGGTTAGAAGGGTGTGGAGGGCGCGAAGCGCCCTCATTGGTTGCCGCGTTTCAGAGCGCTCACTGATAGGCTTAAGCAGTTGCTGCCGAGCAGCCAATGAGCACGCTTATACAGCCTGCCTAGGTCTGCCGGCTGCTGCACTGCGTTGACAATGAATACAAAATTAAGGATAATTTTTTGGCTTCAGATCTCGAAGAAAGAAGACTTTCCCGATGCGTAAGCTACTTACGCAATACTCATTCCCTCTTCTAGAGAGAACCGAGGTTACATTAGTAACCGAGTACGTTTTCCTACTACTTGCATTTGCAAGGTCTAACAAGTGTACAAAAAATGTAAATAACAATAATAAAAAAAAAAATGTCCCTTGATTTCTGGTCATTGGTGTTATCAACTTGTGGAAAGGCAACTTTTAAAAGATCAAAGTTCAGAATACGATCAGGCAATGTGCATATGGTGATTTTCCATTTATCCATCCATTTTCCAAACTGTTTGTCCTACTAGGGGAATTAGAGCCTATCCCAGTCTCTCAGGCCACTGGCATGGAAACAGTGTGGATGGATGGGCAGTAAACTTTTCTTTCATAATACTGCAATTTTTAAAAGTATTATTTTTCTGTTTATTATAGGCTAATTATGACATTTAAGAGTCATGGTGATAAACTTTATGTAACTTTGCTTAACTCTTAGAAAGCTCTAATTCATCACTCATTACTGGACTTTGTTTAGCAAGACCCATCTCAAGGGTCCTATATGTTTTTGTTGCTATAACAAGGGTCAAACTTAACACTTGGCGGTAAACACACTAAGTAGCACTCAAGGGGAGGCTAAAGATTAGATTGAACCATGAGGTACAGCTGACATCACCAAGGGTCCAATTATCTTATTTTTGTGTTAATAAGACTCTGACCACTTATAACAAGAGATTGTACCTGTGCATTGAAAAAAGAAAACATCAGGTTTATATTGCATCATTGGTCAGCTTCTGATTGTTTACTTTTAAATGTATTTAATTTTATTTAAAAAAAACATCACATGTTGAAACAATGTTGATAATAACATTGACAATCCTTTTAAGTATGTCTTTAGCCTGCCAACAATAATACGTAATATAATACAGTTTTGACTGATTGAAAAGCATTAGTTTAAAAAAAAAAAAAAAAAATCATGCATGACAAGAGTGTGTGTTAATAATAATTCATCCTATGTGTCATGGAGCTTCTTCATGGCAAGCTTGAAAGTAGTAGTTGGATCTCTTTTGACTTCAGGCTAGATAGAAATCTTTTTTATATCCGAAGGCTCCAGGCAACCTCTCCCCAGAAGACCAGCAAACCATCATTGCTGCTGCAGTGAAGGCCTACAGCAGACTCTGCCTGTCAGTCAACACTTCTAACTATGCCAGCTTTAAACATTAAAAACCAGACAGCATTCTATCACAGGACAGCGCTATCAATCACAAAATCCACAACCGGATAAAACAAACCTTCACTGAAAAAAATGATACTTTGGATTAACTTAAAAAAATTGATGTAATTTGTTACAGCTAATTTTTTTAGATTTTCTCAAATTGTATTTATGATTTAGTTAAAACCATGAATTTTGATTTAATGTCAAACCAAAATTTAAAATTTTCCCAACTCAACTCAACTCAACTCAAGAGTGTTAAAGGTAATGAGATAATTAAGTGATTAATTGAGTGATGATTGACTATTATTGAAGACACCTGATGTTAACTAGCAGAATCACTGAAGGAGAAAATCACAAATTGTAAGTTTCCATTATGGTGAGATGAACAAAGAGACAATGTGATCTGATGGTGTTGGTTATGTTTTGACAATCATGTTGTGATCCAAAAAATGAAACTTATATTGAACTTAAAAAATGAACTTGATAATTACAGCAGCTCTGTGATTCTACAGCATATGATTTTCAGTATTTTTCATATAATCCAAAATATTTAATAAACATTGTTCTGATCAAAAGACTTTCAAATGAATTTATTTAGAAACACAGACATCAATAATCAGCCTGTGAATCTCAACAATGGTGACAATAATAAAGCATGTTGCAGTGGCTGCCACCAATCACAACTCATTAATGGCTCCCATCATGCATTGCGGTATGAATAAATTATGATCTGAATTGTCTATGTAATTTACTTTTCCTAATTGAATATTCTGCTCGTCACCATTGTTGAGATGCATAGACTGAATCTTGACGTCTGTGTGTGCCTAAAAATAAGTTTTTTTTTTTTTTTTCAAAACAACTTTTAAGAAATCCTTTGTATTATATCTAAAATTCTGGATATTTATGCAGAATCACAATTATTCTGTGATCAACAACATAAATCTTCGTCAGAAATAAGGGTCTTAAAGAGTTCAGTGATCAAATTCAAATGATGATTGTCATTATATAAGCAAGGCCATCAGATCACTTTTTTTCTTTGTTCATCTGTCAGTTATAACTCAGATACGAGAGCCAAACAAATTTTAAAGTAAACATATAAGGGTCAAGAGCCCAACTAAAGCAAACACCCACACTGTAAAAAGTCGTCCAGTGCTATCGTCCATATGACTTCATTTTAAAAACTATATTTATTCCAATAAATTAATTTATTTTTCTTTCTTTGTTTTTTGAGTTATCAATAAGTAAAAAGTGTGAATATTTTCGTAACTTAATATTTTCTATAATAAAATTAATTTAATTGGACTTAAATAAATTGATTTTACAAAACTCATTTTAAAAGTTTATACCAGACGTAAAAAGACACGACCCGCCCACCCGCAGCAACGGAAGAACAAGCCCGGGCAAATTGTTCACTCTCGTCTGTTCCAGGAGTTTATTCGACCAGGGTTTTCCACGGAGCTGGATAATTTATACTTCACGTACCCCATGTAAGTAACTCTTTGTATTGTTAAAAGTTTGATTTTACCCTAATTAACGTGTTTGTGTTGTGAAATCTGCAAAAGCATAACGTTACGTTAGCACTGTTTCCTACAAACTTTTGCGACCCGCCAAATTTGAATGTGCTCTATCCATAGACTGTAAAAAATAGGCTCTATCTCAAACAGCTCGTTAACTTGAGCCACATACTGTATAAATCTACATGTGTGTGCAATGTATAAGTTATGTTGTCTTTGTGTGATAGTTTAATGTTTCAGAGGTGTTTCTAACTTCAAAAACATTGTCGTTGCTTCGACATAGTTTAGGAGTGGACGTAAGTTACAGACACACACGAAGCCACAGCTAACTTAACGTTAGCTGAGTGATTATCAATTAGTCCAAAGCTGTTTAATTATGGTAAAGCATAGTTAAGGCAAATATACGGCAGTTCATCTTTCACAAATGTGTACGCTCACAATGTACTCTATGCATAGGCCTAACTCATAACCCAAATTTCATATTTCTATTGCTCTGTAATTACTGGGTGCAGATGTCTAACTCCTGCCTCTTGATATATTTATATTTTGTTAATGCATTTTAAAACCATTTGTTTAAGTGAAAATATTTTTTTTTGACTAATTTATTTGTATTAACATCCCTCCTCCCAATATTGTAATTAGCCTGTAGGTGCTGTATGATGATATCATTACAAAAATCCAGTGGGGTTTTTTACACGAGGTTTCAGATTATTTTCTAAGATAAGTTCTGCGATGAACTAAAGTTAATCATTCTTGTTTTGTTCAGCAGGATAATCTTCACTTGTATTTTAAGTGTATTTTTTAAAGGGCTTTCATCACACTTGTATTCAAAAGGCTAACTAACTTTTTTTTTCTCTCCCCAGATGGGATGGCCCTGTAAATTGTGCAGCACTGTGGTACAAGGAAAGAGTGACATTTTAAAGCATTGTATACTGCATCAGGGGACCTTTGGACACGGCCATGCCTTGCCTTGTATTCATAGTAGCTGTGTCCCAATGTGAAGTCTGCATCCTCCGAAGGCCGTATTTGAAGGCCGATTGCGTCACAGCGGCGCGTCGAAACGTCACCAACCCTATGAAGGCTGTCCCAATTCAGTTCTGCATCCTCCGAAGTCCGTATTCGAAGGCCGGTTGCGTCATCGCGGCGCGACGAAGGCTAAAGCGACGCCAAATGCACCCTTCGTTTCCCCGTGAAAAGAAGGATACATAAATGGACACTTTGCGGACTATCCTACCCCATAATTCATCGCGCAGGCGGTGACGACAGCATTTTTATTAATAAATAAATGACGGCCGAGAGTTCGCTGGTGGACGGCAAATTCACATTTAAATATAAGTATTATGTTTTCATTTACTCTAGTGAAACCTGAGTTAAAAGCCACAAGTTTTTCTTTCTTATAAACTTCACCACAACTCCTTCTTCACCATTGCGTGGCTTCATTTGTCAGGTGGTCTGATGCAAAACTTGTGCTAATAGTTTAATAATTGTTTCAGGGAGCAAGGAGCAGACAGCTCAATTTATTAAAATGCAATTTAAAATAAATAAATGAACTAAATAAATTAAATTCAATTTTATTGTAATATTTGCACTAGTTTGTCTAACTTGTGTAAATAAGAAATATCACTTACCCTATAAAGCCCACAACAATAGGAAAAGCAGTAGATAAGGCAATGGGATTTCACTTGTATGTGTTTTTGTAGTGCTGTCATGCAAGCTATGTCTACAAAGGTTTTAACCAAATTTGAGTATTCATGAATATGATTTCTGAACATGAATATGATTTCTGAACATGAATATGATTTTAAAAATACAAAGTAAGAAAGTTGAGATCACATCTTTGCTGAAATGTATGTGCTGTTGTTGTTAACAAGCCATGGTTACTTTGCCTTAGGATTGCACGTGTCCTGGGACAGGTGAGGGTGTGAGTGGGAAACTCACTGCTGAAACTTGGCCCTGGTTTGTCCTCATGGATGAGATGTTGGGACAGAGGCATTGCACCCTCATTGCCTCAATCCCTGAGGACACACCAGGGCCGAGTTCAGCAGTGTGTGACCAAGAAGAGGAGCCAGTGGCAGCAGCACCAGCACCAGCATCAGCACCAGCACCAGCACCAGCACCACAATGAAGGCGAGACAGAGAGGACGAGTTTTTGGACTTGATTAGAGAAGACTGGGACTGCAGAGGCGAGGAGAGCACAGGAGAGAATGGACAGGCTGTTTTCTCTTCTTGAAAGAATGATTAAGAAATATGTATATATATATATAAGTGAAAAAAGTTAAAGAATATATATATATATATATATATATATATATATATATATATTCTTTAAATGTGTAAATAAAAGAGAATTCATTGCTCTGGACATCGTTTATTTTTGTAATGACAGTCATAATAACGTTTTTTCCCCCAACTATTTACAACATACGTTAAACATCTCAAAATCAACATAAACATTTAAATTTACAGTACATAAAATAAGAAAAAATGATGTAGACTTTTATTCAGCTGAGTGGGAGACCCTGGTGTGCTGCTGGACCGAGATGGGCTCCACAATAGAGACCCTGGTAAGGCCTCCTGCTGGTGGGACATCATTTGGGACAGTCTTCAGAGTGTTTGACTGCATATGTTCACTATCCACTAAGTTGTCTACCAACAGGTTTGCAGGGCTGACTCATGGAATAAATATTGAGATACTTTATTACACTAAAGTACTTTTAATAACCACTAATACCGCATTGGGGAAAAACTACATATATTTCAAACCTTAGTTAAGCAAAATTATCTTGCAGACTCTAATGTACTTAAGGTATCAAGAGTAAAAGTAAAGGAATTCTGCAGGAAAAAAACCTTGTCAGGGTTTTTATGATGGTTCTGCTTTTATATTACTGCATATGTTGCATTTTACTTCTGAATATTTTCAAGGTTGATACATTTAAACTATATACTTTTGTGTAGTTTAATGTAAAACAATGCATCATATTGTAAAATAACATAATATTGTAGTGTTGCTGTCCTGTGTGGGAAAATCACTTCGAGTAACGATGTAGTTCCTTACATACCACCACTGGTTATTTTGAAAATTAAAGTAAATGTAGGCCTATTGTCACAATATTAACAAATTGTTGCTAACTACAGCTCCGTCCCATTTCAAAGGGCGCATCTGAAGCGCTCGGACCGGTCTAGCCTACGGACGATTGTTCTTGTCGCCTAGCAACAGTGACTGACAGCTGCCGATGAAGAACTGCGGGAGTAACATTCGCACTGGACTTTTTATATTCAACTGAGTTTTATATTCAAATAGGGTTGAAAACCTGTGTAAATATATTTACCAAGGTCCATTTATGTGCATAATAAAAAAGAATATACTAGCCTACAAAATCGCATCAAGGTAAGATATAAATGAACATTTGAATATAAGTACATGACCTGAAACATCCTTACCATGTCCTCCAGTAAAATATAAAACATAAAAATGACAATAGCCAATTCTGGCTCCATAGCTGTTTACTCAATTATATCGGATGGCAACATACTCTCGCACCGTTGCTTAGCGCCTGGAGCGGTAATCGGGAACACCTGGCTGCACAATTAGGAAATCCTACGAAGGCTGCATGGTGTGCCGTTCGGAGGACGCATAGGCTGCATCGTTTGAAGTCCGCAGCCTTCGAAGGATGCAGTCTTCACATTGGGACACAGCTATAGATTGCCCATGTTCTTTTAAATCCTGGAGTACCTTCCACTCTCGCCTCTCAAGATACCACCCAGAAGCTAAATCCCTTAATTCACCACAAGTAAGTCTTTCATTTACCTGCATTTTGTGTCAAAACCCTGGATTTTACAATGAAGAGGATTTTTTTGAACACATATTTGTTTTCCATCAACAAATGAGATTGTTTGTCTTAAATACTTCATTTTTATCTCAAAGGGGGCTGCAGAGACCACTGTTCATGAAGACCTGAAAAAGAAGGATATGAGCATCAATGTCTGCCGTGAGCCAGATGCAGTAGGAATCATCATTGAGGGAATACCAGTCCTTACCAATCTTGGAAATCTGGCCAAAGCATGCTGCTTGGGTTGACATATGCACTTAATCTCGAGTATCCATCCAAGGTTTCAAAAACATTTGAGGTGTTTCAAAGACTTTTCATGGGACTTGACACACTGTGCCCAAAACCATGCCCCAAGTTCATGACTCTGAAAAACAAGCTCCTTGCCTAGGCACTCAGACATGATAGACTGTCACTCTGCACTTGTGAACATCTGTTTTCTTTGTCTGTTCAACATCATTATACGTTGGACATAACATTGAATTTTTCAGGATGTTATAATGGTTTGTCCTTGTTATGTTTTATACTATGCTGCAGGTCATACTTTCTGGTGTGAAAAAAGTTTATATTTTATACACACAAAATAGCCCTGCTGTGAAGCTGCACTTTAAAAACTGGTCAGTTAGTGGGATCAGTGAGATGTTTAACTAAAGATGTTTAAAAATATTTACACACGCTGTAAAGGTATTATGCTAAGCTGTACTTTTTAAGTTGAGGAGATGATCATGCTTGTGAACTGTAATGTAAGTGTTAAAATGTTTCAATATTATGTAGCCTACACACTGTACTGTAAATGTGTTTTACTAACCAGCAGTTTATAAGCTGCAATGATTTAATAAATGTTGGAAATTGACATAGTAGCACCTAATTATTTGAAGCCGTTCCAAAACAAAGAAAGGGCAAATTGGTCAAAATTAATAAATCAGAAGACATTAACTAGTATTTTTTCATTTAAATGTTACCTATTTTAATTAAGTCTAATGTGTATAATATGCTGACATGTTTTACATTGATTGTACTCAATTTATTGGCTTTTTCTGAAAATGCTACTTAATATTTTTGCATACATTGAAATGCACAAGTTGTCCTTAATATATCAAAATATCAGTTTAAACTTGCAAAAAGTAGTTGGAAAATGTTGCCTTAATTTTTTTGAGTTGAATCTAAGTAACAGTTTTTACAGTGCATCACCATAATGGTAACTTACAATGTGATTTTCTCCTTCAGTGATTCTGCTAGTTAACATCAGGTGTCTTCAATAATGCTCAATCATCACTAAATTAATCACTTAATTATCTCATTAACTTTAACACTCTTGAGTGTTAATTTAACACTGGAGTTTTTGCTGTGTACTTTGGGTTAAGGTGTTGAGATGGAAAAAATTTAAATTTTGGTTTGACATTAAATCAAAATTTATGGTTTTAACTAAATCATAAATAAAATTTGAGAAAATCTAAAAAAAAAATAGCTGTAACAAAATTACATCAATTGTTTTAAGTTAATCTAAAGTATCATTTTTTTTGCGTAACACTTACTTTGAGGCAAAGTGAAAACAGAAGGTATAAACTGAAAATCACAATTTTCCATTGGACCAATGTAAATATATATTTTGAATTAATTGCACTGATGTTTCACTTTTTTCAGTGTTTGCAGCCTTTGGCAATTTCAGACGAAAGGTCTATCAAAACAACAACCTTCAGCTTGACACCAAAGTTACTATCATTAAAGACATTTGCAGTAGTAAGTATGATCCACCTAAACAGCTCTAAAGACTGGGTCAATTGCAAAAGCCACATAAGGAGGCTGCATTGCTTCCAAATAAGATACCTGAAGCAATTTTGCATGGAGTTTAACCTGGGTTTTTGACCAACGAATGTCTTTTCCAATCCACTCTTATAGTTTAGAGACTATTATTAAAGATTCCACTAGGTGGTGATAAATAATATCATTGGCAGAATCGTTGACATGTAGGATTAAGATTGTGTGGGTGTTTGAATCAAATGTGTTCGTGTTTTAGTGACTTTCAATACTAGGAGTAAAAAAGACTGCTTCCATCCATTCCTGAACTGAATGTAAAAACAATGTGTGTGATTTTCTAATGCTATCTCACGACCAATTCGTACGTGAATTGATTAAAAGGTGGCTAATTCGTACGAATTCGCACAATTTGTCTAAACCCACATAATGGGTAGGTTTAAGGGTGGAATTAGAGCCTATCCCAGTCACCAAAATGACATTATCACCAAAATGACATTTTGTGTCATTTTGGTGACACAAAATGAAACCTTGTGTGCTTTTCTTTGCTCAAAAACACTAAAACGTAAACATTAAAGATTTTAATCTGAAAAGCCAGTTCCCAATTTTGAACAAAGAGTTATAACTGTAAAAACACATTTCAATGTACAATGCGTTAAAGTACTCACACAGGACCATCTCTGAGAGATGATAGTTGTCCATGAGATGTCCGTCACGGTCTTGAAATGGAACAGAATGCAAGGGTTGCAGAATTAAGCCTCGTGCTGCGTCTCAATTCGCCTACTTATACTACGCCCTAAACAGTATGTGCTCTTTTTGTGAAGAAAAACTAGATACTTTTGAGTGTGTAACAGGAGTAGACAGGCATTGACATACAATTCTACAAACACGACATACAATTGCATCTTTAACGGTTGCTCTCTGTCGCATCCTGTCACAGTAAACTGGCCTGTCAATCATATTGTCACAATTGATATCCTCCACATTTCATTTAATTTCATTACCGTATCAGAGAGAAATGTTGATCTACAGTCACAGGTCTTTCATGCTGAGACTTTCCTCATATTAGGCTACTGCATGTTTTTGTTTCAAAAACGTTTACTGTCAGTAAATCAAGCCAGTGACTAAATGGGGTCAACTTAACATTCTTTCTTTTAGTAGGATGAAAACAATCTGTTATTTAAACTGTGATTAAATATAGAAAGCAATCGATCAAAGAACACTAAAATTTACAATCGCTGGTGCAGTCAATCAAACAGTGTGTGACTGAGTTCTGGATTCTTGCCAAAACTCCCGCTATAATCAACAGATCTTTTATTTACATTTTATTTGCACTGTTAGTTATGATGAAAGCATTTGTTAGTATGCAGAAATCAAAATACAATGACGAGATCACTGCCTTCATGCGCTCAACATGTCTGATCGGTTACTGTGCTCATCACTGCAACCTTTCATGCCACGATCAATGTAAAAAATTGCCCCCTAAAATAACGGTAATCTACTGGCAGCTGTGTTGCCAGCAATGTACTGTTAATTTACAGCCTTCTATCGTTAATTTACACCTTTCCTTTTTTACAGTTGGTTACCGTAAAAATACCATGGAAGGTAACTCATATCATTTGGGAAACCGATTGCTTCAAACAGTTCGAGTTTAAAAACTAGTATTTATACTGATAGTACTGTAAACTTACTTTATTTGAGTCCATTGAAAATTAATATTTCTTAATATAAAACAAACACCTAATGTGTAGCAGTGAATTAATTAAAAACATGAGTTCACATTTAGCGTACTCAGCAAGAAGATCGTCACTGCATCAGCAACTACACAGTTACTGCCATTAAATAAAGCAACAGGCAGCATAACATCAGTGTTTCTCGCCTCAACACTGACTGAAGCACAGGCTCTACTCTCCAGCACATTGGTGACCCACAAAACTAATGAATTAAACTAACAGATCTCTCCTATATCATCTTGTGCAAAACACATAAAACACTTCAGTTTAATATTTACTCTCCTTATCAGTTATTGACTTTGCACAACTTTTTTCTATGAACTTTCTCTAATATTTCAGTGAAATGAACCTCTTTCATTTAGTAAATCTGACTGTGACATTTTACAGTATATTACTGTTTTTTTTTGATTTTACGGTAATCTACTGGCAGCTTTGGTTGCCAGTAAATTGCTGATTTGCCGTAAATTATTTTTACAGTTGATTACCGTTAAATTACACTTCACTCTGTTTTTTTTATTTGACACATTTAACCCTTTTAACCCTTTAGAACCTGAAGCTAAAATAGGTGTTTTTCCACATAATTCGTTTTTTTGACTGTAAAATTCTAAAACAATGTGCTATCTTCATGTGCAAGGTGTCATCTTTTTCAGAAAAAGATAAGCTTTCAACAAATTACAGTTATTGACCATTATTGTGTGTGGTGAGTTTGTAAATAGAATTTAAACAGACAAAAATAAAAAAACGAGAATAAATTTACTGATTTTTATTTAGAAAAAAAAAAAAAACAGAAAAAATCATGAACAAAAGAAACTAACACTTTAAAGTTGAAAAATTAACTATGATACATATATACAAGTCTTTATTGTGACATTGGGTTGCACGGTTTTCATTTAGGACACTTTTTTTCATACACGCACACATACAAATGCACGCATTTCACAGGCACGCACACATACACATGCACGCACTACATGCTTAGATACGTGAAAGAGTAACGGCCATCCGCCTCCCAAATTTCATTAAAAATCACCCCAATCCCCTCTTCTGCTGTCTAACACTTCTTTCGCCATGTATTTGTTCGTTTCTTTTATTATTTTATGCAATCCAAAACACTCTAACCTGCTGCGCGTCGTATCTCTCTGTTCAAATCCTTCCATCCCGCGCGGCTGTCATTTGCAGACGGAAAGCATGACATTACCGTAATAAGCCGTATATTGCCGAAAAGCGCACAATGTCTACTTTCAGGAACTATTTGAATTGTATTTTGATAGTACAAACGGTTGAAGAGTTACAGTGACATGAATACAGCTTGGTTGGCTGTGTCGTCGACGACACATCCGGTTTTAAAGGGTTAACCCCACTGCAAAATCTTCAGTTTTAAATTAACACTTGTATGTCCACACTACAGAGTGTAGGAGTGAAGCAGTGTTGAAGTTAATGATATAATTCAGTGATTAATTAACTGATGAATGAGCATTAGTGATGAACACCTGATGTTAACTGGCAGAATCAGTGAAGGACAGAGGAACAACAAGAACTACAACCGACTTCAGCCACAGAAGACATTAAATCTCTGAAGATCTCAGCAGAGGAGGATTAAACAACTCCAAAAAATAGCATTACCAGCCTCACTTATTACTAACATATTACTTTTTTTTTTACGTCTAACAAACAAAAAACAACAAAAAAGATCTAAAATCTGAACATCACAAAACACACTACTAAAAGTCAACACAAAACCAACAGCAAAAATAAAAGCAAAGAGTAAAAATTTATTCAGCTGCATAATTTATTAATGCCGCAATGCATGCTTGGAGTCATGCACAATTTTTTTTTGTACTATGCTGGTACCCAACATGCATTGCAGCATTAAACTTTTTTGATTGTCACCATTGTTGAGATTCATATGCCGATTCTTGATCTCTGTGTGTCTGGCTGTTCTAGAGGTTCAATAAAATTCTGTGCATTAACTGTATAAAATCATTCATATTTTCTGGTTGGCAAAACTCTGATAGACCTCGATCTGTAAAATCACAGTGATACTAAAATCCAAAACATCACCCATATGAACATATTAGACATTAAATGAGATCAGTGAATCGGGCCACTAGATGGTGATTGTGACCTAGTTATGGCAGTCTGACACTGAAGCTTTGATACGTGCTTCAAACCATTAACAACAATTCCATTTGAATCACTGCTCCGAAGGTTGCTTTAGTACGTTAAAATAACGTGACATATGTCGTCCGAAGCAGCAACTGCTTCGTTCTCTGAATGAATCAACTGAGTGGTTTGCAGCGCCATCGCCACACCCAAACCAGTCTGCCGCTTCCACTGCAGTGGAGGTCCTCAGTACATGACGGATCCACCACTGGAAAGATCTGAAGACCCACTGGTGTACTGGATAAATCACAAAAATGTGTACCCTCACCGAATGTACTGGGTGCTAGGGACAGGCCAAACGGTAGGACTGTGTATTGATATGCCTGGCCCTCGAAGGCGAATATCAAAAATCGCCTGTGACGTGACGCTATTTGTATTTGGAAATATGCGTCCTTCAGATCTGTTGACACAAACCAGTCCCATTGGCGAATTTGCGAGAGGATTTTCCTGGTTGTGAGCATTCTGAACCGGCGTTTCAAAAGCGCTCTGTTCAGCCATCTTAGATCTAGAATGGGTCTGAGACCCTCGTCTTTTTTCAGTACCAGAAAATATCTGCTGTACAGACCCCCTTCGCTCTGAGCTTGAGATAAAGGCTCTATGGCCCCTTTGCTCAACAGTTTTGCAATTTTGTAGTAGTAGATGTGCTACTTCCTTTTCTACCATAGTTTCGATTCGCACCGCGCAACGGCGGGGAGCGTCGAGCGAACTGTAGCGAATAGCCTCTTTCTATAATGTTCAGCACCCATTCTGATACCCCGGGAAGCTTTACCCACACATTTGTATGAATAGCTAGGGGTTGAATGAGATCAGGGCTCTGGCCGTGACATAGTGGCGGCCGGAGAGCTTCGGTATGCTGTAACATTGACGCCGCGCTTGCAGCACTCGAGGCGGGGGGCGCGCTGATCACAGCAGGCAGCCTGCCCACACTCGACTCTCTTACGGCGGGTTGCTGAGAGAGAGCGAGCGGGGGGGACCCCGTGGGGCTTATCATGTCTGTGAGTGAATGTGGGCGCGGAACAGCGGGCACATTTACTACATTGAAAACACCGTCGGCTTGAGCTGACTGTATGTGTGTTGGTTTCGTTTTTACAGAAACCGAGAGACACGCAGTGTGTAGTGTTCGCTTCTGACATCCCATGTGAGCGGCGCAGTTTGCGCGGCTCGAACAGAGGGAGAGGGTGACCATTTAGCAGCTGTAATCCTCCATAAACGTGGCTTCTTCGTCGTCATCTATGACGGAAGCGGTGGCAGACGGCAGCCGCTGTCCGTCAGTGAGAGACTCGAGCGAAGCAGGCGGCAAAGCTGGTGGGCGAACCGGCGAGCTTTTGCGGGTTGGAGGAGGTTCCGGGACCCGCTAAGTACAGCGCGGCACCACAGCGGGCGGAGGTGCAGTCTCGACGAAAGATGCCAGGCGAGTCCTCAGAGTCGCCACGGGCATCAGCTCACAGTGAGGGCAGCCGCCGTTAGCGAGCGCGAGAGCTGCGTGATCCTCACCCAGGCAGGAAACGTGATGACATTGCGATGAAATCTTGAAAAAGACGTCCGGCTCTTTTACTGCAATGAGAGCGTGTGTCGCGGCGGCAAACACACACACACACACACACACACAAAACACAGTTGAGGAGAAAAGGATATAACGCCGGATAGCGCAGCAGGAACGGCGACTGAAGGCGGCGCGGCCAGCGGCTTCAGATGCAATGGCTCGTCCCACTGAAAAGGCTTTTCCAGTGATGCGTGAGCTCAGCTGAAGAGATAAAAAATCAGTGGAATCAGCCTGTCGAGCTATGTTTCAATAGGCTGCTGCAGTCTTGCCTATGTCTGCATGCTGCCGCAATGCTTTTTACATTATTTCAAAATTAAGGATAATTTTTGGCTTCAATATCTCGCGGGAAAGAGATTTTCCCATAGCGTAAGATATTACGCAGTACGAGAGAACCTCTCGTTTATTTAATTCAAATCAGTTTGTATTTTGTGTGTCCGTTTTTGAATTTTTGTTTGATCGTGGTTTTGTAAATCTTTAGTATTGATTCTGTTTCTTGTTTACAGTTTGTGTTTAATTTGATCGTCTCAAATTTATTTGCTAATTTTCCTGGGCCACACTTGTCCTCGGTTACAATCACTGTTTAATAATAACTTATGTAAACGTCTGACAGAAATAAAGTCAATCTGGTTAGTAATAAGTGAAGCTGGTAATTCTGTTTGTGGAGTTGTTTAATCCTCCTCTGCTGAGATTTTCATAGATTTAATGTCTTCTTTTCTCTTCAGTTGATTTAATCCTTTTTCTGTTCTTCTTGTTCCTCTTTCCTTCAGTGATTCTGCTTGTTAACAGCAGGTGTTCATCAGAGTCTGAATTAACTCACTTGTTTTTATTCACTCAAACAAGTGGACTATATTAGTTTAGAGAATAATGAATGAGGGTATAGGGTGTGATTTGGAACACAGCCAAATCGTGAGTGTCGTCTTTGAGTGCTGTTAATTCACAGTATATTCCTGTAGGCTACTTTCTCAAAAACGAAAACAGCATATTACTGTAAAAATGTGGCCCTTTTTTACAGTGTAAATATAATGCTATAATCAACACTTTTCATGATTAGTCAACCTTGAGATTTGTAATAGTGAAGAAACTATTGAGTAAAAACTCAATCCTGTTACTTTCAATCCTGTTACTATGACAGAAATAACAGGAGGAGTAAAGTAAGAGGAGAGAGTAGAGTCCTCTGTTTTGTTGATTTAATACTGTAAATATTAGTTGATATAATACTATTCACCTGAATTATTAGTTTTAAGGTTGCAATTACTTAAATTGTAGACATAAGTATTAGTTTTCCAATGTGAACATCATACTTCCAGGGAGTCTGTCTACCACAAAGTGACTTCAACTTTTTGTCTTTCTTATACTTTGTAGAAGATGAAGAGAACCCATAGTATGCAGGTTTAAGAAACACCCACCCATGGCATACTGCAAGGGAAGGAGCGAGACATACCCGCAACCTTCTCTTTTCCACCCTTTTTGACTTAACTTGGCAACTAGTAAATAGCCTACACTAAGTTTCGTCATGCAAGCTAGCATGTGTGGAAGTATTAAATGAATGCATTTATGTTTATTCAATTTGGTTGGAAATAAACTACAGTATACAGTGCATGAAACAATAATAAAGCAGTAAATTGGAAAATGTAATTATCAAAAGTTATCAAATTAGTGCAATGAAACTAGCAGCAGTTAATACCAATAGAGAGCAAGTAGTGAGTAGAATGAACTCATGCACATATGTGTCACAAAACATTGGTTGCAGTACAGAGGAAGATGTCAGGATCCAGATGCAGAAGCTTCTCTTTATTAAACTTATTCAACAAACTCACACAACTTTACAAAACACTGGAGATTCTCTGGAATAAGGACTTAACAACCAACTTAGTCAAAACGTAGAACTGACCCTGAACAGAAAGACACACATGACTTAAGTACACTGCAAACAGAGGAACTAACGAGACTTATTAACTAGACACACCTGAACTCAAAAACGCTAATCAAGACAAACAGGCAGGAGAAACTGAGGATGACAGAACCAGTCGACACACAAAACACAAGACTTGAAAACCAGACATGAATGAAAACACACATAAAACGTGACAATATGGTGAACAACAAACTAGAAAATAATTTTTCTGCAGACTTGAATTTGACATCCTGGATGAAAAAACAAAAGCTACAATAGACAATTTTGCAAAAGAAAATGACATAACTCTTTTTATAAATGTTTTATATGGACTGTATTTGACAATCAATATGTAGTAACTTTATTAAATTTAAAAAGATTTACAATTTGAGTTCTAATTTCTGTGGTTCTTAGACCATAAATAATAGGGTTACATATTGCAGGAACAAGGTGATACATTGCGCTAGTTAAGATACGGATATCTCGGGGTATTGTAGCTACTCTATACCCAACAAATGCAGCAGTAACACTAATATAGGCTATTACTATGGTCATTATGTGTGTGGTGCATGTATGAATGGCTTTGTGGCGGGATTCACCAGAAGGAGAGCGAAATATAACTACAAAAATGATGACATAAGAGCAGAATATCACAAAACAATCAGTGGATGTTACACCAAAAGCTACTGTAAGAGCTAAATAGTTTTTAGAAATATCATTACAAGCTAGATTGACAACAGATGTATGCTCACAGAAACTGTGGTAAATCATATTTGTTCTACAAAAAGTAAGTGGCACAACTAGACCAACCATGGCAATAATGACAACTGCGTTCCGAATGCTAAGAACTGCAGAGAAAATAAGTGAGTTTGTCATATTTACAAAATCATTGTAACGTAAAGGATAAATAATAGCAAAATATCGGTCCACAGCCATCCCAAGCAATATGGTGGACTGAAAACAAGCAGAAAAATGCAAACAAAACATTTGTATTAGGCATTCATGTCTTGTAATTGTATTCCAGTCCAACAAAAAACTGACCAACATCCTTGGAATAAAGTAAATGGGCACAAAGAACCCCAAAAGTGCAATAAGTCCAATTAAAATATACATGGGAGCATGCAGTTTTCTATGTTTTGCAATGACAATAATCAAAATGCCATTAGCAAATAATGTATAGATTAAGATTATGCAAAAAGGAATGAAGAGTAGAGGCCGGTACCCTTTAAGGTCACTGAATCCAATTAACTGGAAATCAGTAAAAGAGACGTTGTTTGATTGGTCACCCATTCTGCTTTTTTAAAGTGTGTAGTACAGACCTTCAAAAATAAAACAACAAAAATAAACAGCAGTTATTCCTCATATTTTGTAACTCGTTAACCTCAATGTCAAACACATGAAAATATAAACGTTTTAAATAGATACAAAACAATGACAATACATTACCTATCTGAACATATTAAGCATAAAAAATCAAGAAGAAATAGGCAAAATGACAGTTTTTCATATTTAGTTTAAAGTTCTCCTGTACTCCCATGAAACAGTCTGTCTTATATATCCCTGTTCTGTCTTTCCCTACCACTGAGCAAACTCTTCCCTGCTCTTAAATACTCTATCTTTCCCTCCCTCAGCATTGCATGGGGATTTGGGGCTTGTTAAATTGGAACACAATTAGTCACAGCATTCTTTTCAGACAGTGTTTTCTTTTTCTTTTTTCTTTTTTTTTTGTAAGACTGTTAAGACTATTTTCTTGCTTGAAACATTTAGTGATATAACTCTTAATTGATATAGATGAACTATATAACTTTTTTTTACACTTAAATGAGATGAACACCCCTCAATAGAATAATTAGAATAGACACTATTTCCATTTTAAATCAGGATGCTCATCATGGGTGAATTAATTAAATGCATAATTTTACCAGATACATTATCCAACATTCAATATAACTGCTGCATTCAATTCATAAAGTATATCCTAGGTGTCCTTTTACTAATCACAGTTTTTCAACATTTTCACATTATATTGGAGCTGTTACAGTGGGCATCCAATTGACACTGATTTGAGAAGACTATATGATGGTTTGAAACTAATCTAAATGGTCTAAAATAAAAAAAGCAAAATATACTTAAAATTTATTATTTAATTGCTTTGCAACATAAATTCAGCGGTACAACAATAATTATACTGAAAAAAATGGCATAGTAAAAATTATACATTTTTGTTCCCCAACATCCCACATAGCAACATTGTGACGGCCCAGACCCGTCCCACATGGAATGATGATCTGGCCCACATGCAGGGTGGAATGACGGCTCTTGGGTGGCCCAATCCTGTTAGCCTCTTCCTTTACTACTGCAAATGTGTTTAACAAACACATTGTCACAGCAGCCAAAAAAGACAAAAGATATAATAAGAGTTAAGAGCCCAACTAATGGACACACTAATGAATGAATGAATGAATGAGGCATTTATATAGCGCTTTTCATATGTACTACTGTATGCCCAAAGTGCTTTACAGTCATGTCGGGGTCTCTCCTCAACCACCACCAGTGTGCAGCATCACTTGGATGATGTGACGGCAGCCACAGTACAACGGCGCCAGTGTGCTCACCACACACCAGATGGTGGAGAGAGGAGAGAGAGTGATAGAGCCAATTCAGTGGATGGGGATTATTAGGAGGCCATGATTGGGAAGGGCCATTGGAGGGAATGTGGCCAGGACACTCTTTTATGAGAAGTGCCATGGGATGCCATTTTTAATGACCACAGAGAGTCAGGACCTCGGTTTTACGTCTCATCCGAAGGACGGGTCACCATTATGGTGACTTTAAATGAAACACATTAGAGTTAAACCCCTGTTCACAGTTTGAGATGCTGCGACAGGCTCCAGCATCCATGTAGACCACATAGACAATTTGATTAAGGGCTGGTTCCTCAATAGTTAATAACTATGGAAAAACAACTTCCCATTTGACATTTTTTATTTCAGACATGCAAAACTGAAAACATATGTCATTGAAATGTGTCCTATCTTGTCTAAAGCATGCTATAGTACATCAACTCCTTAAGCTTATGACGCAGTTGAACATGCAATTATTTTATTGCGTTTGTGCAGGGACTGACTCTTTTCTTCTTACTTTAAGTGCAAAAGCTGGGGAAAAAATTGGGAAATTATTTCTCAGATTCTGCAGTTTGTGGGGTTCCACAGGGGGTCAATTCTGGGCCCATATTGTTTTCTTTCTACATGTTAGCACTCAGTTTTATTTGTCAAAAATATAATGTTGCATATCATTGTAATGCAGATGACACTCAACTGTATCTTGTATTGAAGGCAGGTGATGGCACTCCATTAAATGCTTCAATTTATTGCTTGAGTGAAATTAAATTATGGATGGCACAGAATCTTTTACAACTTAATGAAGCTAAAACAGAATCCCTAGTATTTGGCTCCATTAGGTCACCCACTCACATACTTGACTGTTTAGGCCCTCTTGCCTCTAAATGTACATAAGCAAGCAAAGAATCTGGGAGTTGTCTTTGATTCAGAGCTTCGGTAGTGAAGGCTGGCTTCTTTCATTTAAGGCGCAATGCAAAAATTAAACCCATGTTATACAGGCTTGTATAATTTTAAGGTTGGACAATTGTAATTCATTGTATCTAGGGCTTCCTTGTATAATGTTGAATCGCTTTCAACTCTTACAAAATGCAATAGCTTTGACTGGGACCAAGAAGCAGGTCACTGTTTCCCCAGAACTACACTGTTTCCCCAGAACTACACTGTAAAAAATTATTGTGATTTTAACAGCAAGAGACTGTAAAAATGCTACAGTGAAAAACTGTTAATTGGTTAACAGAAAGTTCCCTTTCAAGGGAACTCGAGCTGCGTTTGAGACGTGGTGGGAACGCCCTGCGTGATTGCGTCGTGAAGCACGTGTATAATCAGTCCAATGGAAAGACGAGACGTCATAGGCGGGTGACGTCATCGACCAGGAAACTATAAGGCAGCCTCGATGACACAGATTGCGTTAGCTTCTGTGCCTTCAGCAAGCGCTCTCTGTATATCTGTCCTTGTCTATTTACTGTTGTCTGTCACAGTTCAAGCACACACAATATATATATATATATATATATATATATATATATATAATGGCGAGCAAGCAAGATTTTAAGCAATGTGTTGTTCCCTGCCCTAGTTACATCACGGGTGGTGACACACATCAGCTTTGTGTTGCTTGTTTGGGAGTGGAGCATGCCCAGTCAGTTCTCGATGGAGCTGACTGTGAGCATTGCGTAAAGCTGTCCATGCAGACGCTCCGCTCTAGCCGGGCGTTTTTTGAGGAGGACGGTTCGGTTCGCGCTCCCCGAGGTGCGGGTCCCACTGCTGCCGAGGCACAGCGGAGGCTTTCATCTTGGGGTTCGCATGTGGATTTAGTAGCGGGGTTTGAGACGGGCCCCGCCCTTTCTCAGCCCTTACCTGCTGAATCCAGTGCCTCTGCCCAGGAAGGAGCCCGCTCTGCGGCTTCTCCTTCCCAGGTTGAGGCACCAATGCTGCGGCTATCCAGTTCTGAGGAATTGGATGTCGTCAGTGTTGATATAGAAAGGGAATATGAGTCCTCGGCAGCTTATTCCTAGGTTGATGAGGAGCTTATGGAGGTTTTGACTCGTGCTGTTGCTAAATTAAATATTGACTGGCCAGCAGATGAAGTTGAGAGTGATTCAAATCGAAAGAGTTTATTAGATGAAAGATATTTGCCATCTAAATCACGACCTCCACGTTGGGAGCTTCCGTTTTTTCTCGATCTCCACACCGAGGTGTCGAGATCGTGGAATAAACCAGTGTCATTTAGAGCAGTGGTTTTCAAACTGTGGGTCGCGACCCACTTGTGGGTCACACAGTGAGAAAAGGTGGGTCGCACAAAGGCACTTAGCTGCAGCTAAATTTACGTTACGATGAGTGAAACAAAACCAGTCCGATTAATGACCAAACGACTATGAGTTTTAGCGGCCGCCAAAGTGTTATTTGATCGCTCAGTAATGTAGACGAACTGCTGCGCTTTTGACAGAGTCACAGTGCACATTTAACTGAAAGAACGAGCAGAGAGAGTACTCGGTCGCGCGCACGCGCGCTCTCTCTCTCTCTTCGGAGCCAGGCGAAAGTGTAAAAAAGACTTCACCGTCTCCAAACTAAGCGCTATATTGCTCTCTCTCCCTCGCACATATTAATCAAAATAAATCGACATGGTGGTAAAAGGTCGGAAGACCAAAGTTTCATGTAGAGCATTAGGAGATTTTTTTTCTTCTTCCTCAATTACCGCTGGGTGTGAATTGTGCTAAACAAGTTGTTGCCTTATCTTCTCTGAAAAGCGTCCCAGACATTCAGCTGACATAAAACAACACTTTAATTAAACGAAAAAAACTATCCAGTGATGAAACGTTTTCTGTGTTGACACAAATCTTGGATGTCTATGTCCTAACTGCTGGGATAATCACACAACGCGCACGACATGTCCAATTCGCGAACTAATTACTCATTTGAACGATTCATTTTAATGAATGGACAACTGATCTTTCCAACAATGAACTCAGGAGACGTTTGAATCAGTAACACTTTACAATAAAGTTATGTTTATTACATAAATTACATAAAAAGTACAGTTTGCTTACTCAAGCTTAAGCTTTAAAATAAATAAAACCCCTTTTTTTTTTTTGAAAAGCATATGACTACATTTTTCCACACAGTGCTATCAAGAATCGATAAGAGAATCGTTAAAGAATCGGATCGATAATCAGAATCGTCAGTGCCATTATTATTATTGATAAAATCTTATCATTTCCCATCCCTATGTGAAGACGGTAAAATTATAATCAAACATTAAAGAACATACATGTTTTTAAAAGTTTTTTTAAGAGTTAAAAGTTTAAATTATTTTGCTAACATGAAGACTTGTCACTGTCAGTCTTTTTACATCAGTGCAAAACTAGGGAATGCAGATTAAGACCATCAGCATGCATTGATTAATCCCATGGCATGTAGCAAAAAAAAAAAAAAATGTGCGACCAAATCATGCTGGTGCGACCAACTGAGAAAGTTGGTAAAACCAGAGCCATCTCTCCCCCAAGACAGCGTCATCTCTTAAAGCCCCGACGTTACCCACCAAGCCATTAAAAGCTACATCTTTGCTGGTGGGTAAAGCATATTCGGAAGCAGGTCAAGCCGCGGCATGCTTACATACTATGTCTATTTTACAAGCATACCAAGCTGACCTGCTGAAAGACATGGACAATTGTGAGGAAGTCAGTGCTGGCGCAATTCGAGAATTGCGTCGCGCAACAGATCTATCTCTGCGGGCCACCAAGGAGACGGCCAAATCTGTGGGTCGATCTATGGCAGCCCTGGTGGCCACAGAACATAATTTATGGTTAAATCTTTCAGATATAAAGGATAAAGATTGGTCTGTTCTTCTGGATGCGCCACTTTCGCCTACAAGTCTGTTCGGCGACGCTATAAATTGTGTCGTCGATAGGTTTCAAGAAACGAAAAAACAGTCTGCGGCGCTCCAGAAGTTTCTTCCTCGCCGGTCCAATGTCCCCGAGACTGCGGTTTGTGTAGTTAAATCTGAGCAGTCTCGGCCGTCTACGAGCTCCTCACAGCAGCACAGAGTGCAACAAAAGCAGAGCGTCGCCGCTCGGGCTCCTCCACAATCTGGGGAGTCTGGGTGGCGGTCGCAGTCCAAGCCGGTTAGGGGTAGACAGGATCTGAGGACCGTCATCTCTAAGAAAGCTTGGACTAAGAAGAAGTCCTGACGCCAAGGCTGTCAGGCTTCTGAGGGTGGTACCCTCCGGGGAGGGACGGTTTCGAGGAACCGTTCTTCCTCGGCGCCCTCTGGGGGGCGATTCTCCGAGGAGAGTTGCAGCGCTGCCACTTTGGTCGTTCCCTGCCTGTTCGCCGTTTCAGGGCACCGAAGTGTCAGCGTCCCCATACGATCCTCCGAGGAGGGTCGTAGAATGGTCAGTTCGGTTGTTCCCTGCCGGTTCGCCGTTTCAGGGCACCGAAATGACTGTTCAACCAAATCCAGAGGCCAGTCTCGAGAGACTGGTTCCCTTAGCGGAATTTCTGGTAGCATGGAAACCTCTACCAAATATTTTGCAGTGGGTCCTGAATGTAATAGAAAAGGGTTACAGAATTCAGTTCGGTTCTCGTTCGCCCAGATTTCAAGGGGTACTTCCCACAGTGGTGAACTCCGAGCAGGCTCTGGTTATGGAACAAGAAGTACTGACGCTTCTAAAAAAAGGGGCTATAGAAAGGGTTTCTCCTCCCAGCAGAGAGTCAGGGTTTTACAGCCGTTATTTCATTGTTCCAAAAAAGGATGGGGGGTTGCGTCCTATTCTAGATCTGCGTCAATTTAACAGCAGAGTTCAGAAACTCAAGTTCAGAATGCTTACGCTCAAACAGATTGTGTCACAGATTCAGTCCGAGGACTGGTTTATCACAATAGATTTGAAGGACGCGTACTTCCATGTATCTATCCATCCTCATCACAGGAAGTTCCTGAGGTTTGCTTTCGGGGGCGAAGCATACCAGTATCGGGTTCTTCCCTTCGGCCTAGGTTTATCACCCTGCACCTTTACAAAATGCGTGGATGCAGCTCTGGCTCCTCTGAGACTCCAGGGCATTCGCATATTAAACTATCTAGACGATTGGTTGATTCTAGCTCAGTCAGAGCAGATGGCAGTTCGGCAACGAGATGTCGTTCTGTCTCACATAAAGAGGTTGGGGTTGCGGCTCAACGCCAAGAAGAGTGTGCTCCCTCCAGCTCAGAGGACCACTTTTTTAGGTGTAATTTGGGATTCGACAACAATGCAAGCACGTCTGTCTCCTGCAAGTATTTCTGCACAGCCGTAAAGGGGGTAAAACTAGGCCAGTCACTCACTGTGAAACAGTTTCAGAGACTGTTGGGGCTCATGGCAGCTGCGTCCAACGTAATCACTTTTGGCCTTCTGTACATGAGACCTCTGCAGTGGTGGCTCAGGACCAAGGGGTTTTCTCCGAGGGGAAATCCATTTCGCACGATCAAGGTCACGCGGCGATGCCTTCGTGCCTTGGTCATGTGGAAGAAACCTTGGTTCCTCGCCCAGGGCCCAGTGCTGGGGGCTTCTTGTCGACGCGTAACGCTTTCGACGGATGCTTCCCTCACGGGATGGGGGGCGGTCATGAGTGGCCGCTCGTCGAAAGGTCTTTGGCAGGACCATCAACGTTCTTGGCACATAAATCGGCTAGAAATGATGGCAGTATTCCGAGCTCTCAAATACTTCCTGCCAGACCTGAGAGGTCACCATGTGCTTGTCCGCACGGACAACACATCAGTGGTCTCTTATATCAACCATCAAGGGGGCCTGAGGTCACGTCATTTATGGAGGCAGGCCCATCAGATCCTCCTATGGGCCCAGGGGAAATTGCTGTCACTGAGGGCAGTATATATTCATCATAATCTGGGAGCGGATATCCTGTCGAGGCAGGGGCTGAGGCCCGGGGAGTAGAGACTTCACCCCGAGGTGGTGGAGCTCGTTTGGGAGAAGTTTGATCAAGCTCAAGTCGATCTGTTTGCATCATCAAAGACGTCACATTGTCCCATGTGGTTGTATGCATTTCCCCCGATATCAATGCTTCAGGGTGTTATGGAGAGGGTTCGCCGGGAAGGGGTCCGTCTGTTACTGGTAGCCCCTCACTGGCCGTCTCCAGCATGGTTCTCGGACTAATACCCCTTTTCCACCAATACTAAACAGGTGCTGATTCTGGGCTGGTGCTTATGCCAGTTCGGTACTGGTTCTATTCGCCAATTATCTAAGAACCAGCTCGATTTTCCACTGACTGTAGAGCCAGAGTAGGGCTACCTCCGTTGTCCTAGCAACGCATCATGACAACCATAACAGCAATGGAGAACTACATATCAATGCTCCTGGCTTTACAAATTAACACTGCAATTCAAAAACGCAGCTCTTCGTGACCGCTACGGACAGAGGATACGTTCAAAAAGAAAGGCAATTATCTCGCATGTTCTGACTGTTATTATTTTATTTTTTGCTGGCTTGCGATGGCAACATCTGTAGCATATCACTAACTAGCGGTAAAGTTCAAGTTCAAGTGTATTGTCACGTACTCATAAAGGGAATTATAAGTTATGAAATTAATGTTTTGTGTTTAAAATAGGGTGACCAGACGTCCAGGTTTGACCGAGACACAACCGATTTTGAGTCAATCATTGCGGTCTGCGTCTGTATTATCTGTGCAGCCAGCGTTACAATGTATATTTGTAAACATTGTTGCAATGCCTCTTCTTAACAATGCCGTCTTGCTTTAACGGTTAGGCTATATCGCTAGCCAGGGATGTGCAGAGACATTTTGGGAAAAAATAGGCTTAGTTAATTGTTAATAAATAATTAATATTATTTATATGAAATTTAAACAAAACACTTAATCTATTAACACAACTCTGACAACCTAACAAATTTTTCTTATTTGCCTTACTCAATTGTTTAATAGTTTTAATAAACACTCAACAAAATAATCAGTTCACACAGAGATTTTTTAGTGTTCATCAGGTTAATCACAAACACCAAAGGAAATTCTGCTACAATGTGCATGTTTTCTATGTCTTAGTTCCCAGAAATCTGGTCACCCTAGTTTTTGTGTGTGTGTGTGTGTGTGTGTGTGTGTGTGTGTGTGTGTGTATAATACTGTACAATACCATAGCCTGACTTTAAACAAACCAAATGATACATGATTTTATTATTGCAGATTGTATTATGGCTGAGGGCAAGGCGGAGGAGGACACATGTTGTCTGGGCATACCACCGATCACACTATTGGTGGGACACGGTTGGGCAGGATTTCACCCCTACACAGTTTGTTGAAAACTTTCGAATGTCCCAGGAGTCTTTTGAATACATATGCGATCAAGTCAGGCATCCCATGGGCAGAATGAACACCAATTACCGTATGTCTGTCACAGTGAAAAAACGTGTAGCAATTGCTCTCTGGAAGCTGGCTACCGGCATTGAGTATAGGACCATTAGCCACCTTTTTGGGGTTGGTCTAAGCACAGTGTTTAACTGTGTTCAGGATTTCTGTGACTCAGTCATAAAGGTCTTGCTCCCTAAACACATCACCACTCCAGATGCTGCTAAGCTGGTTGAAATGTCCACTTTCTTCCATAACCGCTGGAGAATACCACAGTGTGTTGGTGCAATAGATGGAAGCCACATCCCAATCATTGCACCCGAGGAGTATCCCCGTGACTATTTTAACAGGAAAGGGTGGCACTCGATTATATTGCAAGGAGTTGTGGATGGCAGAGGCCTGTTTTGGGATGTGTGTGTGGGATATGCAGGGAATGTGCATGACGCAAGAGTGCTAAGGCAATCAAATTTATGAGAGCAACTAAGTGATGGGGAATTATTTGGACAAAACAAAATGATCATCTCTGGCATTAATGTTGGATACTACCTAATCGGTGACCCCGCTTACCCAATGCAGAAATGGCTTATGAAGCCCTTCTCCGACACTGGAAGACTATCACCTGAACAACACACCTACAATTACAGATTGAGCAGTGCGCGTTCGGTTGTAGAGATGGCTTTTGGAAGGTTAAAGGGCCGTTGGAGATGCCACCTCAAAAGAAATGACTGTAAGCTGGAGCTCAGCAAGAAAATTACGTTGACCTGCTGTGTGCTTCATAATATCTGTGAAGAGCATGGTGACAATTTCATTGAGGAGCGTGTGGACAGGCAGTTAAACATTCAACCTCCAGGTCAGGCATTACCTGAGCATGGTGAGCCAGAAGGGGCAGATATTAGAGCAGCCTTAATCAACTATTTCAGTAGAGAGGAGTGATTGTTTTTTAAACATCAATACTGCCAGTTACCGATTTCCTTCAACATTTAACCTCTAAAAAGCATCTAACAGAAAAAAGCATTCAAAATACATATTTCATGGTTTTTATTTGACTACACTTTGTCTATTTGAGTCTGTATATATCTTCTAAATGCACCAAAAGTTGGCATTAGTAAATGCCTCATTTGCATACTTAGACATGAGAAATTTTAGAAAACTTGTAATAGAAAAAAGAATTGTCTTAATATCAGAAATCACCTGGGGAAGTTTCATGTGTTTGTTCAATGTTTTTACCTGTTTTGTGTTACATGTATCTGTTGATTATCCCTGTAATTTTGTATAGTAAGTTAATGTGGAATACATTCATCAAATGATATATTTTAACTGGTTGTGCCTGTGAGTGTTGTGCCAAATGAGGTTTGTTTGCACGGCACGTTCACATATTCAAAACTGTTTTTTTTTTTACATCTTTTCAATTAATATCCAGTCTGGTATTGTGTTATCCGACTTGCTGGAATAGCGAAGGGTGAGAATGTTGATAAATATATAAACTAGAGGTGGGCATAGATTATTTTTTTTTAATCTAGATTAATCTAGATTAATTTTGAAATTAATCTAGATTAATCTAGATTAAAATGGCTCATTTGAATTCTGCCGAAGGCATTCAGAATATGTGTGCTACCCAAATAATGACTATAAAAGTAAGTCTTTGAGAACGGGTTTCTCAAGCCAGGTGGCGCATTAGACCAGGGGCTCATCTACTGTTTCCTAAATGCATTACAAACTGCTTGAGAAAGCTGTTCTACTCACTGTAAAAGGTTACTACTGTACTGTTACCGTCCGTAGGCAACATTAGGTAGGCCTATGTTATAAACAACTAGGCCTTCTATAGGCTATCAATTAGGGATGGGCGATATGGCCTAAAATCTATATTGTGATATACATTGCAGCCTCTTGCGACAACGAATTATGTTGTATACTTACAGTTTTGCACAATATATGTTCTCAAAACTACATACACCCTTTAATAAAAATACATTTAGCAGTTGTTTAGCAGGGTCTGTGTAACCTGTTCTGAAATGGTTTTATTATAATATGTAGTTTTGAGAACATATATTGTGCAAAACTGTAAGTATACAACATAATAGACATGCAGATAAATAAAATTGAAGTAGGCTACACTAGCTGCAGAGACTTAAGTACGTATTTTCCGCACTATAAGGCGCACTTAAAAGCCTTTCATTTTTTTCAAAAAAAAAACGACAGTGCGCCTTATAGTGCGGACTGCCTTATATATATGGACCTGGCGCCTTATGTTAATGTCTGTAAAACAACCGCTGACTTAAAACCTTTATACTGTCGGCTGGCACCGGAGCGCGAGCCTCCGCTGACTGCGCGCGCAACTCCCCAAACAGACGAGGCATTTATACTTGACGCAACTGTTTTGTTTTAGACTGAACACCAGACCATACAACTGATTTAGACGCGCAAACTGGGTGCCGGTGTGATGATGAGATGTACTAATATCCGTCTGCTCGGGCAGATTCGGCTCAAGTCGTGCATCTTCTGATGCGGAGGCGCGCGCGCTGTTAAGCCGAATCTGCCCGAGCAGACGGATATTCGTTTTTTTTATTACCTTCGCGCTCATGCGGACGCGTCGAGTATAAACAAGGTTTTACAGCTCAGCCACTTGTTTTTTTTTTATATTTTTTTGCAAGTGGAAGATCTTGGTTTACATTTCGACTTTGGATGTGATCTTAGGCTTGAAAAGGTTGGTGACCACTGCATAACGCAAACCCAGTCAAGCGTTTGACTGCAGTATCTTCTATTCTATGCGCTTTATAATCCGGTGCGCCCTATATGAAAACAGTTCTAAAATAGGCCATTCATTGAAGGTGCGCCTTATAATCCGGTGCGCCTAATAGTGCGGAAAATACGGTAGGTCTAATGTTTATAGTTTGGAGCTTATGAAACCCCAAATTTAAAATTAGAATATTGTCTAACTGATGTCTTTTCAGTTAAAAAGAAACACAACAACGATTCTTAAAATCGGGCGTAGACAGAGATTAGGCCTATGTGTTAACGTTACACCACTCAGATATATTGGAATGGGAATAATACGCGCGCGCTGGAATTCAGTGATATAATGTTTCGTTTTGAATTTGAGGTGGTAGAACGGATTAGTCGTGTGTAGGCTGCTTACCAAACCGTTACCCCACACACACTGTCTATAGTTTGCTGCTGTTTGTCGGACGGCTTAAATCTGAACCAAGTCCAAAAAATGGATGTCGCAAAAGATGTTGATCTTTTTCACCAGCTTATACTTTCAGCCGTGTTTACTTAAGATGATGACGAATATGCGCTGCAGCCGCGGGTTTACCTCGCGGCCGCGGGTAGATTGCGTCATCATAGCTTGTGTAGTTGAGTCATCTCCCAACCCAACTTGGAGAATAGATTAACGGCGATATTTTTTTTATCGCGCGATAAGAGTCTCGCGTTAACGCGCCGATAACGGCCCACCACTAATATAAACATTTGTTTATTGGCATAGACAATCAAATTACAATAAATAAATAAATAACATGTTAATTAAATTAAAAAACGTAGTCTATTTTTTTGCTTGCGCCTCCATCACTGCCACCATGCGGCCCATGAGCTCAAGCAGAGTGCTTGTGTCTGCCTCCATCTTTGCTGTCATGTCCTTGTTGAGCTCCAAGAACTTATCGTCAGCCTTCTCCATGTACTCCAACAGCTCCTCATTTTCACGCTTTCTTTTTCCTGTGTAGAAAACACAGAGGGGGGTGGGGGGTGGGGGTTATAGTTGTTGTAATATAAATTCATCTTGTACCTCTGCACTACAAGATGTCCAAGCAAGTCCACACATTACTGCAGATAAGCAACAGTTAATTTTATATTTGCTGCCATCATATAATCTAACAATCTATCTGCAAACAATGCATCTGCTTGTTGACCATAGCCTACCGATGGTATCAATAGGACATACTGGCCCTTCATTTAAAGAGACTAGGTTAAATGCTTGTTGGACAATATGTAATCTATGAGGCTATGTAGAACATGTAAACATTAAGGAAACGCTTAATACATAGTGCAAAATATCTTACCTTTGTCTGGCTTGCCGTGGTGACACGGAGGTAAATGGTACCGGTGAGCTGCAGTCCGGTGGTGGTGGTAGCTCCATGTCATCTTCAACATCCTTCCTCCCCAGTTACAGACAACTCTATAAACAACCAAAACAGGGAGCAGGTTTAGTTTATAAAGCTCATTCAAGGCACACTTTTCACAATAAGACCTGAGTCACCTTTATGAAACATCCCTCTTTTTTTGGCCTAATAAAACATGAGGTGATTTAGCTGTGGTTTAACTGTGTCATAAATAAAAAATCTTCAAATTCAATTCTCATAACAGGAAATAAAAGTGGTTGTGTGTTTGATCCTCCTAATCATCCCCTGATGTAAGCTGCAGACTGCATACAAAGCATGTATTATTTCATCAGTGAGCAAACCTCCAGCTGAATGTTGGTTTGGCTTTTAAAAGTGTTGCACAAACAGGACATTTTGTTGGTGAATAACAGTCAAATCAAAATCTTATGTATGGACTAAATAATAATAATAATAATAATAATAATAACTTTATTCTTATATAGCGCCTTTAAAGCAGCTTCTCAAGGCGCTTTACATACTAGAACAAGCAAATTTAAAATACAACAATACAAAAAATACAATACAACAATACACACACACAAAAAAAACAAAACAAAAAAAAACAAGTAAAAGCTAACCTAAAAAAATGCGTTTTTAAAAGAGATTTGAAATTACTTAGAGACTGTGCATCTCTGATATTTGGAGGAAGAGCATTCCAAAGCCTAGGAGCATACAGGTATGATGAGAAAGCCCTGTCCCCCACAGTACGCAATCGAGTCTGTGGGACCGCCAATAGACCAGCTTGTGAAGAGCGTAAATGACGCTTGGGTGTGTATAAAGTTAAAAGCGCAGACAGATATTGAGGTGCCAAACCATGCAGTGCCTTATATGTGAGCATAAGGATTTTAAAATCTGACCGGGAGCCAGTGCAAAGACTTTAAAATCGGTGTAATATGCTCATTTCTCCTGATTCCAGTCAAAATCCTAGCAGCAGAATTTTGTACACTTTGTAATTTGTTAAGTGTGGTTTTAGGAACCCCAGCAAGAAGTGCATTGCAGTAGTCAATGCGGGAAAAAACAAAGGTATTAATAAGCCTTTCAGTCACAGAGAGGGATAACATAGAGCGAAGTCTAGCAATGTTTCTGAGATGAAAAAAAGAGTTTTTAACAATGTACCGCACATGAGAGTCAAAGGACAGACTAGAATCAAATATAACTCCCAAGTTTTTTAATTTAGTCTGTGCCTCCAAATCAGAGCCATCTATGTTTAAAATTAGTGAACCAGCCTTACGAAGCTGATGAGGGGTGCCAATAAGCAAGACCTCAGTCTTATCACTATTGAGACACAAGAAATTTTGGGACATCCATGTTTTTATCTCAGAAATATAGTGTGTTAAAAAAGGAACATCCAGATTTTGACCAGGTTTGGAGTGAATATAAATCTGAGTGTCATCTGCATAAAAGTGATAATTAAGCCCAAGTGATCTTAGTAGCAGTCCAAGTGGAAATATGTACATGCTAAAAAGTAACGGGCCTAGAATTGAACCTTGAGGAACACCCGTACGGACAGAGCCGATCTCAGACCGAAAACCACTCATACAGACGAACTGTTTACGATCAGAGAGGTAAGATCTGAACCAGGTTAAAACAATCTCAGAAACACCAAAGACAGTTTCCAGACGGTTGAGTAAAAGATTGTGATTGACAGTATCAAAAGCGGCACTAAGATCAAGGAGGATAAGAATAGAAAGAGAACCAGAATCTGAGGCTATTAACAGATCATTGGTGACCTTGACCAAGGCTGTCTCAGTACTATGAAATTTCCGAAAACCAGACTGAAGGGGCTCAAAAAGATTATTTACTGTGAGATGACTGTGTAGCTGCAAAGCCACAACACGTTCCAAAATTTTTGCCACAAATGGAAGATTTGATATAGGGCGATAATTATTTAAATTATCCAAATCTGCGTCATGCTTCTTCGGAACCGGCGTTACAGCAGCAGTTTTCAATGCTGCTGGCACAACACCAGAACACAAGGATTCATTGACAATGCCAAGAACAGCTGGGCACAGTGAGTCAAAACAAGATTTAAACAAGCTTGTAGGGAGGGGATCAAGTAAGCAAGTGGTGACTTTCATACATGATACCACACTAGTGAGCAGCTCAGAGTCAACTTCAGAAAAGGTAGTAAAGGATGTGCCAGAGAAACTAGGCAAGTAAAGTACAGAAGAAGAACCAGGTATAGCATGAATGATTTTATAAACATTGTCTATTTTAGAGCTAAAAAAATGAAGAAAGTCATTACACACCTGATTTGAGACAGGCAGAGAGGTACCAACATTACATGTGAGAAGTCTGTTTATAGTATGAAAGAGATGCCTTGGATTTCTTTGATTATTATCAATTATCTGAGAATAATAAACAGATCTGGCAGACTCAATTGCAGATCTATATTCCCCCAAGTGATCTTTCCAGGCTTGATAAAACACATTCAGGCCTGAGTCACGCCACTTGCGCTCCAATTTACGGCAAGCTGCTTTCCTAAAGCGCAGGTCTTCATTATACCAAGGGGCAGAACGAGTAAAAGAGACTCTGCGTGACTTCAAGGGAGCAAGAGAATCTAAATTAGAAGCAAGAACAGTATTCAGGTGTAAAATCTTATCTTCCAGAGGAGCTGATGGAAGACCACTAAGAGAGGAAACAACAGAGTCTGCAAAGTCTGACGGATTAATTGATTTCCATTTACGGAAATTAACAGAGTGTGAGGGAGACACAGAAGGAAAAGGCAGGTCTAGATTAAAAAAGATTGCCAGATGATCAGAGAGACCAATATCAACTGAACACTGCTGTGATGCAATTGCTTCGTTTGCAATCACAAGGTCTAATGTATGACCTTTGTTATGTGTAGGGCCACTGATAAACTGTTTAAGATTAAAACAGTCTAATAGAAATAGGAAGTCCTTTGCCATCACACAGTCATTTTCATCAATGTGTATGTTGAAGTCCCCTAGAATGAGGATTCTCTTAAATTTATAACACAACATTGACAATAAATCAGCAAACTCAGTCATAAAAGCTTCATTTGCCTTTGGTGGTCGATAGACAGTAGCGATGGTAATTGCCTTTGGAGCAGAGATATTCAAAACAAGGCATTCAAATGTTGAGAACTGTGGTACACTCACAGCACTGATGTTTGATTGTAGATTATGGACCACAATAATGCCCCCACCTCGACCAGTAGGTCGCGGGAGATCAAACAGTCCATAACCCTCAGGAGTGATCTGGTTGAAGAGTAGACCGTCGTTTTGTTTATGCCAAGTTTCAGTTAAAAACAATAAGTCCAGTTTTCGCTCTGCGATGATATCCAATAAAAGCAGGGCTTTATTGTTTACTGAGCGTGCATTGACCAACGCAGCATTTACGGGGCTCTGGCACATCGCAGAATGCAACTCTGATCGAATGAACGAAGATAAGTTACTCAAGACTGCACCAGTACGAAACAAGCTTTTAGCCTGACGCCAACACATAGGCACGTAGATGTTGTTAGAGGAAGAGAGGCCATATCTGCGGCCAAAACTCCGATGTATGTACCGTCTTTGTCTCAGCAGGCCAGCATTTCGACAGAGTTCATAAGCATCTTTTTGTAAATAATAGTTTTGTTTTAAATTCAGCAACTGGTGTGCAGTGTACCTTAGAGCCATGCTTCGTTGATACAGGATCGCAACAGTCCCAAGGCAGCGAACGTTCAAAGTAAGACCACAGGGCAAGCTCATCCGATAAGGCTCCAGGGTCCTCCAGAGAATGCAGGCAGATACAAGCAATAATCCAACGAATGTAAAATGGTCCCGCGACATTGCAACAAGTCGGAAGACTAAAAACAGCAGGTAGAAAACCCCGCGTCAACATAAAAACAAACAAACAGTGAGAGGAGCGGCAGCCAAAGCGCGCCAGCGTACCCGTCTGTGTAAATAGTTGATGAGCACAAAAGTAAAAGTTACGTTACCTGCCTGAAAACAGCGTGTAATTTCGTTTTAGCATCGCACATCACACTTTTAGTCGCCTCTCCATTCACCATAGCCTCTAACAAGGCTGTGGCAGAGTTAAGTGCCCCGGTGGTTTGGCATGCCGGTCGGTCACCAAGTATGGAGTCCAGGATGTCGAAATGTGGGGATCATCTTTGCCGACCGCCGCTACCACTTCGCCCAAGCTCCTTTTTTTGGTCCCGATAATCTTTTTTTAATTTTGTTTATCAGTTGGTCTACACTCCTCTGGTAACCCGCTATCGACATTTCATTCTGTAGCTTTTCAAAGACGGGTTTCGTCCGCACAGCTCCATCCAATTTATTTAGAATTTCTGTGGAGGACCACAAAGCCAGCAAACAGTTAGTTTCCTCCACAGACCACGGTTGTTTTGGTTTTCCGTCCATGCCCAAAGCTAAAGTTAACAGCTGACCGGTGTTTTAAAAATGGCGCCCCGAAGTTTTTGTTTTCGAACGTTACGATAACCCCGCCCCCAGCACCTGACGTAACCGGTATTTATCTCTAGACTAGCGCAGAGTTGGTGCTGAGTTGGAACCTGTTTTCTTGGCCCCGAGCCAGGTTTATTTGTGTGGAAAAGCAAAGAACCGATTTGAAACTAGGCTCTGGCTCCGAACCAGCACCAGCACTGCCTTGGTGGAAAAGGGGTATTAGTGTCTCTTCTGGACGGCTCTCCCCTGGAGATCCCTGTCAGGAGGGACTTGCTGTCCCAGGCAGGGGGCACAATATTTCACCCCAATCTGGAGTTGTGGAAACTGTGGGCCTGGCCTCTGAGGGGGCCCGGCTTATAGAATCCGGTCTCTCGACTGAGGTCGTTGAGACCATTCTCCATTCCAGAACACCTTCCACGAGAACACTTTATGCACTGAAATGGAAATTATTCTCTACCTGGTGTGGTGTACGTCACCTAGATCCACCTAGACTTCACACAGAACGAGCATTTGTCATGTTTCGTCATAGTTTTCTTCATTTTTTTCTAATCAGTTATGTACATTAGGGTTTTATGTTACATTTAATGCTGTTAAATGTTTATTGTATTTTTATTGTTACCATGATGGTGTTTAATGTTTGATGATGATGGTGTTTATGAATGACACTGTGCAGCTTCTATATATATTAGTATTAACTTTCTTGTGGAAGAACTGCTTGTGATGAGCTTTGATTGATCATGTGACTCATTACTGTTGTGATTGTTGGTTGTCAGTGTATAACAATGGTACAAAACAGAAATTAATACTTCAATAGGTCGTTAAATTAACATTATATCAGATAATGAAATACGGTTTATTACTGTAAATTTTAAAGTTAAGTCTGTAAAACCTAAAATGTTGCTATCGTATTTAATACTGGAAATTTCTGGTAACCACAGCTGGCAGTTTTTTTTCGTAAATTTAACAGATTTTTTTTTTTTTTTTTTTTTTTTTTTTACAGTGCAGTGGCTCCCAGTTAATTTCAGGGTCCAATTTAAGGTTTTAATGTTTGTTTTTAAGGCCTTGCGTGGTATTGCTCCCAAATATATTTAGGATCTGGTTTATCAGATGACAAGGCCATTTAGGTAATCTCAAACATTACTGTTAAAGATTTCTAAATCTAATCAAAAGTCCAATAGGGATCACCTTCACTGTTGCTGCACCTCGCCTCTGGAATAACCTGCCTTTGGACATTAGATGTACTACATTGGGTATTTTTAAATCACGTTTGAGAGCACATTTCCTTGCCCAGGCGTATGGTTGAGCTACAGTAGCAGTTGATTGTACCTTGTTTTACTGTTGTCTTGTGTTTTAAGTGTCTTTTTGGTTTGGTGTTTAATGTTTTTTGTATTTTTTGAAATATTGTTTTACTGGAAAGCACTTTGGCCACGCGTTGTTTTTAAATGTGCTATACAAATAAACTAAACTAACTAAAAGAATATGCACACATGGGGATCTTCAGGTAAATTGCTCTATTGTTTACTTTACCTAGTCAGTTTAAGTTCATTAACATTTTGAGCAACTCGGTCATGAGTGGCCAATTATGAGCAGGTGTATCCAGTAGATGGTTATTTAATTAATTTTGTAGTGGTTATAATTGGCACTCTCTTTGTACACTTGATCACTTTGGGATTTTCTTATGATCCCTAAACTCATTTAATCTGTTGTCACTGCTTTAATTTAGAGCCCTTTCGTTGGAGCTAGCATAATAATTATAATGAGTTTGAGCAAATTACCAACCAGTGCCTTCTCATGTAAACAGAGTGGCAATGTATAGGAAGTGTCGTGATAATTTAATTTGTAGCTGTTTTCGTGGGACTTATAAAATTAACCTAAAGGAAGCTATTTTCATCCAAAACTTAGTATACTAAATGCAGTTATACTGTAGTCATCATGGAGAAAGCTTTGGATTAAGCGTCTTTCAGGGCATCAGTGTAATGACTAAATACTACCCATATATAATTACTGAATACATTTTGCCAAATCCATATCTTACTTGTGAAAAGAGGCTGATGATAATGTTTGCTCCTACTTTTTAATTGTTCGTTTGCACCTAACTGTAATAAAACAGGATTGTTTTTGAATTGTTTGTAATATTAGTAACTACTTCCTGATCCCTCCATTTTAGACGTAAACCAACAACTTGATTGTTAGCAGGTAAGATATATGTAACCTTGAAGCTACAAGCACACATTTCCATTTTTTTTTCAATTTTCATTGAAACTTCAATTTTATAGAAAAAAATCAATTTATTACAGAGTATCCATTTAATCCATTTAATCCATGAGTCGTTCTCATCTCAGCTAATAAAGTTTTAATGTGACTCCGCCTACGGAGACCGCGCTATTCAAACGCAAATGTGAGGCGATCCATACAAACCTGTGAAACGCCCACATCCGCTGGATAAGGCCGGTGAAACATTGGATGCGTAGCGTAAGCATCTCAGCTGCGTGGCGTGTCCGTTTTTATTTTGGCTCCCATGTTAACAGTTTAGAGTTTGCACACTGCCTGTGTGAGACGGCGTCTCAGGCGTGGCACGAGCCGCGTGGAAAACGCGTGCATTCTAGAAATAGAACCAACGCCTATTTTTCACGCGACACGCAAGCGTCTTGGAAGCGTTTCCATGCAAAATTGAATAGGAAAATCTGTTTATTTGTCATTTTGACATGAATACATATTAATAAATGCCCTTTTGATGTTTAAAAGTGTCTAGGTTTTGACATAAATGCAAATATAAATGTAATTTTACAAAATATGATCAGTTTTCAAATACTGCTGTATTGAATGAACAGCTTTTAGCAAACTCTATTGCTATACTGAGATGAGGAATATATACTGTATGTGTTTTGTCAAAAATAAAGTCATCAACTAACTAATGAATCCTTTACTTTGAAATACGTATGATAAAATGTATACTTTTTGACATACTTTTTGTTCTGAAAGACGTTGACTAGTTTTGAAAAGATTATAAAGTATGTATGTGCATGCATATATATATGTGTGTGTATATATGAAGAGTTCAGATGCAAAAGCCTCTAAATGCCATCTGAAATTTTCTCCTAGAATGATGAAAAAAATTCTCCTGAATTTTTATGAAGCTTGTATATTTAAGTTAGCTATAGGTGACACACCTGAATGAATGGCTCATTAAGTATGCAGGGACGTAGTCTCACCAGGTGTGAACTACTAAATATGCATGATGCTGTTGGAGCGTTTACGCCCCATCTGCATATTGGCTTTCCAAACTAAAAGTGTTTCACAAAACTAAAATCAATGTATCGTTTTATGTGAATGATTAGGCAGGATGATTTTCACATCATTTTGAAGAATGAATGAACACATATTTAGTATGTGTTTTGTGGCCTTATTTCAGAAACTTTAATTTTTAGTTTTTTCGATAACCATGCATAAACATTATTCTCTCAAAAATGAAAACATGTACATACATGTGGCTCACATATTATGGAAGTCCTGTTTGTGCTTTATAGAGTGAATTTACACCTTTGCCATTGATATGTTTATAAGCAACTGAAAAAAGCACAAATGTCAGGGCATGTCAGAACATCTCAAGGGCCCCCAAAACACCCCAGACCCCAGAGGGTTAACATGATTTATTGGCAATGATCACTATTTCTGACAATGAAAGTCTCTTTATAGGTCTACAAATATTTCTATTTCTATTTTTGAAATTAATAGACAAAGTGTCAAATTGAATGACTTTCCAGACACTTAAACCTTTATCGTTGAAACCTTTACAATGGAAACTTTATTTAGATTTATTTTGAAAATTTTCATTAAAGCATTCCTTATTTCTTTTGTTCACACAACATAAATGATTGGATTGACACTTGCAGGAAATACTATATACGTAACACCCAGAAAGGTATTTACATCGATTGGGATTGGAATGTGAAGATTTCGTGATAGAAAGGTAATACTCCCCACAAAGTAAAAACACATCATAACCATTAAGTGTGTACCACAGGTATGAAAGGCTTTCCAATGATCCTCTCCAGCTGCAGCCCCCAACACAACATGCAAGATTTTTACATAAGAGAAGAAAATAACAGATATGTCAATTCCTACAAAACAGATTATCACAAATCCCATTGCATTATTTTTTCTTATTGAATCACAGGCCAAGCTAACAAGAGCCATGTGGTCACAGTAGCAATGATGGATAACATTAGACCCACAAAAAGACAAAAGTGAAGCCAAAGCAACCAGTGCAAACATTATAGTGCCACTTCTGATCAATGTAAAAATAAGCAGTTTCATAAACATGGCTGAGTTCATGATTTCAGTGTTATGTAATGGTTTGCAAATGGCCACAAAGCGATCAAAAGCCATAGCTAAAAGTATGGTGGATTCTACAGAAGAAAAGAAATGAGTAACAAACATTTGTGTCAAACATCCGGTTAAAAGATATTTCATTCAAGTCAAAGAGGAAACCAAGAAGCATTGCTGGGATAATGGCAGTGGGTACAATGATGTCGACAACTGCCAAAGCAGACACTAGAATGTACATTGGACTGTGTCGTGGATATTTTTCCCTAAACCTATTACCTGGCTCTATCTTTTGGGTCTCGTCCTAAACGTCCCCACTTTATAGATCACCGGACTACCTGGCTCTATCTTTTGGGTCTCGTTCCTGACGTCCCCACTTTATAGATCACCAGCTTTCTGACTCGATTTCCTAACTAGTTTTCTTAACTAAACTAGCTTCCTGCGCAGGAATAAATTGACAAACAGACCTGCAATTGTCCTTTAAATGCTTTAATCACGGCCGGGAGATCTTCCCGAGCAGTTCTCAGGGAATCTCTCCCAAGAAGCAAGGCCGGAGGATCTCAGACAAATTCCATTGAGAATCCCACCGAAAAACACATATACAACAGTTTTTATAGCAAAGAGGTATGACTTAAATGTCATACTGCATTACATAATTTCCCCACTATTTGATTGGTTCTTCATATGCAAACCCCTCTGTTACTAGGTAAAGAAAACTCTAATCTTGTGATTACTTATCACAAGGTTCTAACGATGACTTAATTCGTTAGTCATAAGATTCTAACAGACTGTCTAGTTTTACTTCCCATAACTGTGTTATTTTTACCCATAGACACTACTCAAAGTCACAAGTTTTTCCCCAAAGAGTTTTGACACATTAAAAGCATATGAATGTTATTCCTGCAAGAAAAACAAATGTTAGTTGATTAATTAATGTTGATTAATTAAAATCCACCACAATTCCCCTCTCTGGTCGTAATCAAACACGACCAAATAGCTGGAATTTTAATTACTCTAATTAATTATTCCATACCCGCATGACTTACCTGCAATCTAATTTACCTTTACCAAATCATCCTATTATAAGTCAGTGACTTTAATACCACCTGATTTCTCTTATCATACCATGTTCCATCTTTTACTTTATAATATCTGTCAAATACTCCTTCAATCAGCATCCTAAGCTGTAATTAAAATACCACCTGTTTCCAACGTTACTACATACACATACCATCTTCTCATCTTCTTCATCTTCTTCCCAACATTCTATCTTCAATCAATCTAATTTCTATTTTCAATAAAGACTTAATATACCATAGTACATTGCCTTTATAACTCTAGTAGACCTTGAGTCAAGTTTAAGTATCCTTTCTCTAGATTTTGAATCGCATTGATCTATGAGGCCTTTAACAGGCTGATAACTGCTGATTAACCATTTTTCTTAACCTTATTTTGTTAGCTTTTAATTCAAGCAGGCAATTGTTTTACTTAGTAAGATCTATTTAAGGATCTTTGTAATAAAATCTAACCAACCAAGTTCTATAATCTTTCATTTTTATCCTTAACACAAATATCAATAATTTAATATTTTGATTCAAACAATGTCATTATTTTAAAATTAACCCAAGCTCTTGCCATGGGAATAGCCATAGCTACTGATATGCTATTTAATCATTAATTACCTATCCTAAAATCCTATATTTTTCCAGAATTAACTGATGGACATAACATGTCCTGCCTCTATTTGTTTGCAATGCGGAATAGTTCATAATGGATCCATTGATCCAGATCATTAAATCTGTAACTTCATTCTGAGTTAAGAAAGCTTTTTAGAATTTTGCTTTATGAGCAAATATTCTATTTCACTGAAATGTCTTTTAAAATTAACTGTTTAGATTCATTTTAGTTTAAATTTAACATGTTTGAGTTACATTTCTCTTGGTCTTGGTACCTAGTGATAAGAAAAGGTATAAAACCTGAGGTTCTGACCATTGCAGATCAGATGAACAGCTGCATCTCACTTTGTTGCTTGTCAATAAAGTTACTTCTTCTGACACCTGGAACTTCGACTCCTGAGAGATTTCTTCGAGACCCGATTTGAGGACTTAGAATTTGCTACAACAATGACAGGATCTCTCTGTTCACAGAACAGCAATGGTGAGTACAGAATGGTGGAGGATCAGGGGGAGGGATGGGGGGCCAGGTCCATGGAGGGAAACGGGGACAAGGGGTGACAGTTTATCTGGTGACCAGGGCGGAGACGACAGTCCATCAGGTGACCAGGGTGAAGCAGATGACCCATCGGGCGGCCAGGGCGGAGTAGGACGTGCAAGCGGCCAGGGCTGAAACGACAGTCCATCGGGCGGCCAGGGCGGAGACTCTCCCTCGGGCGACCAGGACGGAGACTTTCCTTCGGACGGCCAGGGCGGAGACGACCCCTCGGGTGGCCAGGGCGGAGACACCACCGGCTAAGGAACTGGAACAGACACCACCGACTCAGGAACTGGAATAGACACCACCGGCTCAGGAACTGGAACAGACACCACCGGCTCAGGAACAGACACCACCGGCTCAGGAACAGACACCACCGGCTCAGGAACTGGAACAGACACCACCGGCTCAGGAACAGACACCACCGGCTCAGGAACCGACACCACCGGCTCAGGAACCGACACCACCGGCTCAGGAACAGAGACCACCGACTAAGCGGCGGCCATCTTGTCTGAAGACACAGGTTCGGCGGCGGTCATCTTCTCCGAAGACACAGGCTCGGCAGACGTGACGTGAACAGTCTCGGCGGCGACCATCTTGTCCGAAGACACAGGCTCGGCAGACGTGACGTGAACAGTCTCGGCGGCGGCCATCTTGTCCGAAGACCCAGGCTTGGCAGGCGTGACGTGAACAGGCTCGGCGGCGGCCATCTTGTCCGAAGACACAGGCTCGGCAGATGTGATGTGAACAGTCTCTGGATCAGCAGAAGTGATGGATCGCTGGGATGGCGCAGGCAGTGCGAGCAGCTCGGGCGGGGCCGGCAGAGCAGGACGCCTGGCGGCGCGTGCAGAGCAAGACGCCTGGGCGGCGCGGGCAGAGCAAGACGCCTGGGCGTTGCGTCAGGGACGGTAGTCACCTCCGGGATGGTCTCCATGTTATGAGCCACCGGACTCGGGACCACCGGAATTGGGACCACCAGACTCGGGACCACCGGCACTGGGACCACCAGCACTGGGACCACCGGGACAAGAAAAAAAAAAAAAACTTATTTCTAGAAAATACATCTTGTTTTTTGCCATGAAAGATAAAAAGTCTTATAAAATGCATTGCACAGACTTAAAATCTTAATATAAGAAAATTGGTCTTCTTCGGTCTTGACAAGTACATTTTAACTCATTTTGAGGTAAATTTTACTAGAAACAAGTGACAGTTATAAAGTGCAAGTTTTTGTGCATGTTCAATTAGATATTTGTGCTAATTTTAAGAATAATACTACCCACAAATTCTAATTTCATATGACAAATACAAATTTTGTATGATTTTGTTTTGTTAGTCATCTTCTATTTATAGGTTTGTGTCTGTTCAGGTATTTAAAAATTCAATTAAGACAAATTGCTTGTGAAAGTAATAGGTCCAGTTGTCCCAAAAGAACCAATTGTTTTGACATACACTTAATTTCCAAGGGAGCAATGCCCTCAAGAATGACATGCATTATACCTTGAGGTGTTTGTTGGATTAAATTGAAGGCAGGGAAATCCATTACTTTGCTCCTTCGGTTTATTCCGTATGTAGTTTTAAGGCTGTTCCTGAGATACTCAGTGCTGGCTTTCTCAATGTCACTGCACTGTCGAATATGTCTTTCTAGTGTCCTTTGCTCAAAGTTATCTTCATTAAAAAACATGTGCATGTCCTCAAAAGAACATTCACAATGTCTGCATTTACTGTACGCAAAGCCTACGCCCTCTTTAAATCCACACAACTCAGACCCCCAAATTTCAGAAATTAGTATCATAAGAGGGCACCAATGTTGCTCTTTTTTATTCAACAGAGGGATGTCCCTGGACCACAAAAATGCATGATAGCAATTCTTAGTGGGTAGCTTAAGGTACAAAAATCACCAATTTTATGTATGACCCTCCCAAAATTTGTCGAATTCCACGTAAAGTCAGTTATTTCTTTAATTCATTATTTTTGGTACCAAAACATTTATACTTGGTGATATCTAGGTTGGAATATTGTCAAAACTTTAACTTGTTTCAATAATATAGTTATTATGATTATTTTTCTGCATAAAACATAGTGGTGTACAGATTTCACTCATTGTTTTAAACTGAAGACCATTCAGTATATGCTTCCATGTAACAATATATTATACAATTATTGATTAATCTATCAAGTCAATTCATTGTATGCTAATTACCATGGATAACTAAACAACAAGTGAAGTGAATGCTAATTGCCCAAATTGTACATTTGTTGACTGTCCATGTACTGGTGCTTGAGATATCTTTATAATAGATGCACACACATATGCAGAAACACACATAAGCAGACATTTACTATATTACACTCCTGAAGGAAGACAATAAACATCAAATTAATTTACTGCTTGCAGAAATATGTATAAGGCTCAGGAAGAGAGATCTCCTCAAAAGAAACTGCCTAAAATTTAAAACAAGTGTTTAACTCATTGCACTGAAGAGGACCCAGAGGGGTGGATTAAGAATGGCGACCTGGAGGTGGACTGGATGATTGGCCCTGCAGCTCCAGAGGAAGTACTTGCCTTCATATCATGCAAATGTACACGCACATGCACTCTTCCCAAGTGTACCTGTCTAGCTAATGGTCTTAAGTGTACAGACCTATGCAAACTGGATTGTGACAACAGAGAGCAGAATGATGTAATGGAAAGTGACATTGACATTGGTGGGGATTAAGATAATGATGACACCCAGATAGCAACATTGTTTCGGCCCAGATCCGGCCCACATCTGGAACTTGTGGAATGCGGATCTGGCCCACATGTAGCGTGGAATAATGGCACTTGGGCGCATCACTCCTGTTTGCCAGATCTGGGCCACAAGCAGGCCATAGCAATGCCACATATCAGCCAAGAGCAAAGAAATAAACCAGAACTGGACCTTATTTGAGCCGCAAAACCTGTGTATATTAAATATGGCGTCATTTCAGCCTTAACCCTCTGGAGTCTGAGGTGTTTTCTGGGCACTGGAGGTGTTCTGACATGCTCTGACATTTGTGCTTTTTTCAGTTATTTATAAACATGTTAATGGCAAAGGTGTAAATTCACTCTATATAGCACAAACAGGGCTACCAAAATATGTGATCACCATGCATGTATATTTTTTTATTTTTAAGAGAATAATGCTTATGCGTGGTTATTGAAAAAATTAAAAATGAAAGTTGCTGAAAGAAGACCTCAAAACTCATAATAAATATGCATGAATAAGACTTTTGAGAAATGGATGTTCTTCCTTCGAGTTCTGGCTTCAAAATTATGTGAAAATAGTCTTGCTTTATCGTTCAGATAAAACAATACATTGATTTAAATTGATGTAAACAGGTTTTGCTTGGAAAGCCATTATGCGAGTGGGCGTGAACGAGGAGTGGTTTACACCTTGGAATACAAAATGTCCCACCCATTATGCATAATGACTCTGCATAATTAGCCATTCATTCAGGTGTGACTCTGACTGACTGAGCCACAATGCAAGGACAAAAAATTTGAAGACGACTTATATTGACCATTTAAGATTTTGCTTACATCTATCTTGTAAATAGGTTTTGCTATTTTATTAAAAAGGTTACAATTACAATAATAATTAAAATTTCAACAATATTTGAAGTGTACTCTTTCTTTGTAAAAAAAAAAAAGATTATAGGCCTACATTTTAGGCCTATCTATGTATTCATTAGTTTGAATATAGCCAAAATTGGAACAGCTAACATCTTAGTTGATGACTTTATTTTATATATATATATATAAAAATTGCTAAACAAAAGCTTATTTGATATATATATTCAGTATATTCTACAGTAAAAACTGTACTCAAATCTAGTCAACAAAATGTTGTCTTTCATATTTCGCCTGACTGTAACGTTGTTTTTATGAAATATTAGGGCATATAAATGTTAATTTGCAGTTTAATACGTATTACTTATAATACAAATAGCCTACATTTTATTTCAACATATTTCAGTCGATTTTTACTCATGTCAGTAGGCTATAGTAATACAGTTTGCTAAAACATCATCATTCATTCACACACGCGATTTAAATTTAAACTGTCTTTTTGCGAGCTGTGGTAAACAGCGCGCATCTCTGCCGTTCATTCATCAAAAACAGAAACCCGATTCACGTGAGAAGAAAAAAAAACTTACAGTATTCCTCAGCTCGCTCCTCGATATACCCGCACTTCTGAGGTAGGCTACTTTTTTCATCAAAAGCTTATGTGGCAGTATATTCTACAGTAAAAACTGTACTCAAATCTAGTCAACAAAATGTTGTCTTTCATATTTCGCCTAACTGTAACGTTGTTTTTATGAAATATTAGGGCATATAAAATTGCAGTTTAATACGTATTGCTACGTACAAATACAAACATATAGCCTACATTTTATTTCAACATATTTCAGTCGATTTTTACTCATAGTAATACAGTTTGCTAAAACATCCTCATTTATTCACACACGCGACTTAAATTTAAACTGTCTTTTTGCGAGCTGTGGTAAACAGCGCGCATCTCTGCCGTTCATTCATCAAAAACAGAAACCCGATTCACGTGAGAAGAAAAAAAAACTTACAGTATTCCTCAGCTCGCTCCTCGATATACCCGCACTTCTGAGGTACTTTTTTCATTATTGTTATTGCTCACAGCGCTGCTGAGACGGTGTTAAAGTAATGATCTGAATAAACTGATATGTGGGCGTTCACAGGTTTGCTTGGATTGCCTCATTCATTTGCGTTTGAATAGCGCGCGCTCTCCGTAGGCGGAGTCACATTACATTTGAATTAGCTCTAATGAGGTCGACTGGAATCGCTCTCTTTTAATACAGATTTCACAACATGAGAATATTTGTTTTTTATATAAATTACTTCATTTAAGAGAAGAGAATTCAAGCTTCATGCCTGTATGTCTGTTTGCCTGTTTGACTGAGTATTCGCTGAGTTATTGTTCATTTTCGGACGCGTTTCAGAATGGACGACACTGGCAGATAGAAGGCAGAACTCGCATCACGTTTATTTTTCTTTATTTGGCAAAAAGCACAACACTTTGTTTTTATTGTGAGTATACACAAAAATAATACACATTTAACAGAATCGATTGATGTATGAAACTTGTTTTGTAAAATCAAAGTCAAAAGAGTATTTTGGGTCTCAATTCAACTCATAAGGAAAAAAGCGAGCAGATCACGCCGGCGTGATCTCCGACCTCTGAGGGTTAATAAGCCTGTTAACAAGCAGAATCACTGAAGGAAAGACGAGAACAGAAAAAGAGACGAGCAGAAACACAAGAACTACAACTGACTTCAGCCATAGTCTTAGATGAAATCAACTGAAGAGAAGACATTAAATCTCTCAAGATCTCAGCAGAGGATTAAACAACTCCACAAACAGCATTACCAGCTTCACTTATTACTAACCAGACTGACTTTATTTCTGTCAGACGTCTTCAGAAGTTCTTATTGAGAATTAACAGAGGTTTAGCTCTAATGTGTTTCATTTAAAGTCACCATAACAGTGATCGGTGTTTCCACAAGTTGGGCTCTTAACTCTTATTATATCTTTTGTCTTTTTTGGCTGCTGTGACAGTGTGTTTGTCAAACACATTTGCAGCAGCAAAGAAAGCTAAAGTGAAATGAGATCAGGTGATGATGGTTACCTGTTGATGGATTTATAATCATCATGAAACAGCCTGATTCACTGAGATTTTTATAATCTAACAATTGTGTTGTACCATTAATATTGTCACGTCACAAACCCTGTGTTATTGCAGCATGAGATCCAGCAATATTATAACAATCAGTTAGATTTTAACAAACATGAGCATGCAAAAGTCAGTTTAATATGACACACACAGACATCAACAATCAGCGTATGAATCTCAACGATGGTGACAATCAAAAGTACCTTGCTGCAATGCATGCTGGGTACCAGCATAGTACAAAACTCCCAGCATGCATTGCAACATGAATAAATTATGCAGCTGAATTGTCCTATAATTTTGTTTAATTCTAAATATTTGGTTTTATTTTTTGCTGTTGTTTTTCTTGTGAATTAGTAGCTTTTCAGTGATGTTCTGAATTGATCTGTTTATCTAAATATTTGTGATTGTCACCATTGTTGAGATTCATACGCTGATTGTTGATGTCTGTATGTGTCAGCATAAGCTTAGTTGTTGATCTCATGTTTATTAAAAGATTTAAACTGACTGTTATAATATTGCTGGATCTTATGCTGCAGTAACAGGGTTTGTGATGTGGAAATATGAATGGTACAACACAATTGTTAGATTCAAAAGACATCAGTGAAACAGGTTATTTTATGATGATTATAAATCCATCAACAGGTAACAATCATCACCTGATCTCATTTCACTTTAGCTTTCTTTGCTGCTGCAAATGTGTTTGACAAACACAGTCACAGCGGCCAAAAAAGACAAAAGATATAATAAGAGTTAAGAGCCCAACTTGTGGAAACACTAATCACTGTTATGGTGACTTCAAATGAAACACATTAGAGTTAAACCTCTGTTAATTCTCAATAAGAACTTCTGAAGGCGTCTGACAGAAATAAAGTCAGTCTGGTTAGTAATAAGTGAAGCTGGTAATGCTGTTTGTGGAGTTGTTTAATCCTCCTCTGCTGAGATCTTGAGAGATTTAATGTCTTCTTTTCTCTTCAGTTGATTTCATCTAAGACTATGGCTGAAGTCAGTTGTAGTTCTTGTGTTTCTGCTCGTCTCTTTTTCTTTTCTCGTCTTTTCTTCAGTGATTCTTCTTGTTAACAGGCTTATTAAGGCTGAAATGACTCCATATTTAATATACACAGGTTTTGCGGCTCAGATAAGGTCCAGTTCTGGTTTATTTCTTTGCTCTTGGCTGATATGTGGCATTGCTATGGCCTACTTGTGGCCCAGATCTGGCAAACAGGAGTGATGCACCCAAGTGCCATTATTCCACGCTGCATGTGGGCCAGATCTGCATTCCACAAGTTCCAGATGTGGGCCGGATCTGGGCCAAAACAATGTTGCTATCTGGGACAGACACTGAATAACTTTGTTACCTGTATGTGACTAAGAGGTTCTTAAAGCTGCTCATTTGTACACCCTAAGATTTGATACACTTGACTTGTGGTTTAGTTTTCTTTAAAAGTTCTTCTTGGGGCTAATATCCAACTAGGTGGATGTTCATGAAAATATTTTCCTAAAGATGTCGGTATATTGAACCATATTTGCACAAAATATTATTTTGTGTTAATAAAATTTCAAAATTGTGTTATATTTTCCTTAGTTTTTTGTATATTTTCTGTCCTAAAGAGCCTATATTATGATTTTATTTTACTTTATTTAATTATATATATATATATATATATATATATATATATATATATATATATATATATATATATATATATCATAAAAGAGATCTAAAGCAATAGAAATGTCAATATAATACAGTTTATCAATGTTGAGATTTATTTAGCATAATTATATTTTTTCAGTTTAAATGTAAAATTTGTCATTTTCATACCTTAAGCTACCTACATGGCACTGCTATCATGCATTTTTGTGGTCAGGGGGCATGCCTGTTTTGAAAAATAAACATTAGAATTGGTGCCCTTTTTGATACCAATTTTCTGCCCGCCTCACGGACTATATTTCATATTCACCACTTGCAAGATGAATTTTCACACCATTATATAGCTTTACCAGGTCCTCATGCGATCTTCTCCACCTTCTGAGAGTTCACTTTGCTTCGCAATGGCAAGAAGGCAAATTGAAGCTAATTTTGACCTGTACTTTGGATTAATGTTTCCCAAAGTGTAGTAAAACATGAGCAATTTATTCTTTGACGCATGGGGATGTGCAAATTTTGATTTCATCCGAATAAAGGATTATCTGTAAAGCAGAGGGTCTAGAAGAAAATAAAGGGTGTGACAGCATGAGTTCAGTGTGGGATAATCTATGTAGTGGAACTAACGTGTACTACATAACATAATGTTACATGGTTTAGATCCTGAGTACTGTTTATGCCCAGGAGGGGGCATTGTTGGGTAGTTCAATAAGTGCGAGGCTTGGAAGAGGCCACCGAGGTGTGTGTGCTTTTTGGACTCACGCAATAAACTAGAGAATATGACATTTAGCATCTATGATGTCATAAAAATATCCACCACTGCATTTCTGGGATCCACCATTTATCATGGCAAAGATTTTTGGATGAGACAGTAACTGTTCTAAACTCTTTATCAGGGGTATATAATGGAAACATCTGTTTTTTATGGCGAGAGCTCTTCGTTTATCTCTTTTCTGACAACATGCTGCCAATCCAACTGTAACCTCTTCTGCTTCCACAAAATTGAAATTTTCTTTTTATGACACTGTCCTGTCTATATGATGTTGAAACGGCAGCAAATGGATCTTTAAAGGAGTCAAAGAGTCCCAAAGCTTCTTGCTGAAGTTCACTTCCTGCATGTCTGTTGAATACTGTTTGTAACTGAGTCCTCAAGCTGCTCAGTAACTGAGCTTGATACTCTTGAACCGCTGCCACAACATCATTCACACCGCTCCAGAAAGAAAAAGAACATTAATTAGCAGGGAAATACACTGAACATTACAACATCACTGAATGAGAACACTGATAGATCATTAATGTGTCTCAGCAACAAAGTTCTTTTAACAGTTTTAATAGTGGCCAATACTACTTTTAGAGCTATAATTTATGGGGCATTTTGTAAGGTATATTGTATTTATAAAAATAAAATAAAAACAGAAGATTAGTATATATATACACACACTGTAAAAGGTTGGAAACGTACTCGGTTACCTAATGTAACCTCGGTTCTTCAAGATCTGAAGCCAAAAATTATCCTTAATTTTGTATTCATTGTCAACGCAGTGCGGCAACCGGCAGACCAAGGCAGGCTGTATAAGCGTGCTCATTGGCTGCTCGGCGGCAACTGCTTAAGCCTATCAGTGAGCCTCGTGAAACGTGGCCTCCAATGAGGGCTTCGCGCTCTCCACACCCTTCTAACCGTCAAGATGGGTGTGGCCAGTGTGTATATAACGAGGGCTCACAGGCTGAATATCTGGTTTTCGTAGTCTGAAGTGCAAAAGCTCGTGGCGCGACACGGCAGGTTATGCAATACTCGTTCCCGCTTCTAGAGAGAACCGAGGTTACATTAGGTAACCGAGTACGTTCTCTTACGAGAGGTTCTCTCGTATTGCGTAAGTTGCTTACGCTACGGGAATCCCTTGTCAGCGCCGTGCGCGCCGAGCATCCAGCACATGAATCCCAGGGAGACCGGGGAAAAACATTCTGCTGGAACAGGTGGCCGGTCGGAGAGATGGGCCAACACAGTACAAAGCACTTCACTCAGTGTTTAAAATAGAGCGGCGCGGCCGGTCTATAAGTATATATCAGTGCAAAACAGTGGGGCCGGCAGCGCAAGCCCACACAGTACATAAGCACACATTAAGGTAAGAAAAGAGCGACATCATCAGTCTTTTACGAAGAGAATAACCCCCCGCACAACAGAGTGGAAGACGGGCGGCCAGCAGCGCGGGCCAGCACCGGTTAACAGCGCGTAACGGGGAATGAGAAACAGAGCGGCCCAGCCGGTCTGAGTATAAAACACTTCACCCTAAGTACCATACCAGAAATATCGCCAGCATGTGAACGTAGTCTGCACATAAGCGACTGGGCAGAGCATACATGTCACTTATACTGACAGCAATTTAGCCTGTAAGACGGGAACTTCCAGGTTATAAAACCTCACGAATGTCGATGGGGAGGCCCAGCCCGCCGCCATACAAATATCGTGGATAGAAATTCCACTGGACCAGGCCCACAAAGAGGCCATGCCTCTAGTAGAGTGGGCTCTGATACCCAGAGGGCACTGCAGGTGTTTGGAGGCATAAGCTGCTGCAATCGCGTCCACTATCCACCTGGACAGGCTCTGTTTCGAGGCGGCGAGACCCTCGGTGCGTCCGCCGAAGGAAACAAAGAGCTGCTCGGAACGCCTGAAAGCGGCGGAGCACATGATGCAAACTCTCAGCGCCCTGACAGGGCATAGGAGGTTATCACTGTCCCCATTATTGGATGCTGGCAGAGCCGAAAGGGAAATGATTTGTGCCCTAAAAAGGGTTCCAATCGCTTTGGGGATGTAACCGTGTCTCGGTCTGAGAATGACTTTCGAGTCGTTCGGTCCGAACTCAAGACATGCAGGGCTAACAGATAGCGCGTGCAAATCACCCACTCGTTTGACTGAAGACAGAGCTATCAGAAAAACGGTTTTGAGCGACAGGTACTTTAAATCCACGGATTCAAGCGATTCAAAGGGAAAAGCCTTCAGGACCTCCAGGACCAAGGACAGATCCCAAATAGGAACCGAGGGGGGCCGCGGGGGATTCATCCGTCTAGCTCCTCTGAGGAAGCGGATAATAAGCTCGTTCCTTCCTATTGCCTGGCCGCGCGTCGTCTCAGCGAACGCTGCAATAGCCGCCACATACACTTTGAGCGTGGAAGGGGACCTGCCCTTGTCCAACAGCTCTTGTAGGAAGGAGAGCACCCTTGGGACCCCACATGCGCGCGGATCCAAGCTCTTAGTAGCGCACCATTTAGAAAACACCGACCATTTAGACTGCGTGATCGTGTTCACGACCCCTTCTGGCAGGTCAACGGGTATCCGTTAAATACCCATGCATGCAGAGACCATCGTTCAGGATGGGGATGCCAGATCGATCCACCGGCTTGAGAGAGGAGATCCTTTCTCACCAGGATCGGCCATGGGGATGAGTGCGACAGCCTCACTAGCTCTGGGTACCAGGTTTGGTTCTCCCAACGCGGGGCTATAAGAAGCACTGGGTGGTGCGTTTCCCTGATCCTCGTAATGACCTGTGGTAACAGGGAGATCGGGGGAAAAGCGCACAGCGGGAGGCTGGGCCATGTCTGGGAAAGCGCGTCCTCGCTTTTCTTGAAAAATTTCGGGCAGTGAGCGTTGTCTCTCGACGCAAAGAGGTCGACCTCCGCTCTGCCGAATAGGCGCCAGAGAAACTGGACTGTCTGGGGGTGCAGGGACCATTCTCTCGGGGGAATGATGTCTCTGGACAGTCTGTCTGGACCGACATTCAGGTGGCCCGGCACGTGCGCAGCTCTCAGTGAGCGCAACGAGCGGTGAGCCCACACGAGAAGGCGTTCTGTCAGCTTGCACAGGTTCCTGGATCTGACACCGCCCAGTCGGTTCACATAGGATACCACGGACATGTTGTCTGAGCGGACTAGCACATGGTGATCCTGTATGAATGGGAGGAAGTGCTTGAGCGCGTTCTCGACCGCTATCATCTCCAAACAGTTTATGTGGAGGCATTTCTCCTGGTCTGACCACAGGCCAAAGACCGGTTTGCCCTCGAAAAGAGCGCCCCAACCTGAGGTGGAAGCGTCCGTCGAGATAACTTTGCGGTGTGAGATGGCTCCCCTTGTCACTCCCCGCTGGTACCAGTCGGCCGCTAACCAGGGCTTCAGTGCTGAAACGCAGCTCTGAGTCACTCTGATTCGAATGCCGCCAGAAGCCCAGGCTCTGTGAGGCACTCGGGCATTCAGCCAGCGTTGTAGCGGGTGCATACGTAACAGAGCCAGCTGAAGCACTGCTGCAGCTGAAGCCATACAACCCAGCATCCTCTGAAATGTTTTGAGAGGTACGGTGCTGCCCGGCTGGAAGGACGCGGCCAGGTGTCGAATGCAGCGCGCGCGCTGTGTTGACAGGCGGGCCGTCATTGCCGCAGTGTCCAGATCCAAACCCAGAAAAGAGGTTGATTGACTAGGCACTAATGAGCTCTTGGTTCAGTTGACCGTGAGCCCCAGGCTGTCCAGGTGGCTTAGAAGCACTGTTATGTGCGCGATGAGTTCGGCCTCTGACTGTGCTAGAATTAGCCAATTGTCCAAGTAGTTCAGAATTCACATTCCCCGACCCCTCAGGGGAGCGAGAGCCGTGTCCATGCACTTCGTAAATGTACGGGGTGCCAACGACAGGCCGAAAGGCAGGACGGTGTACTGATATACCTGACCGTCGAAGGCGAATCTCAAGAATGGCCTGTGACGGGGTATTATCTGGATCTGAAAGTACGCGTCTTTTAGATCGAGAGATATAAACCAGTCCCTCGGGCGAATTTGCGCGAGAATTTGCCTTTTTGTGAGCATTTTGAATGGTCTTCTCATAAGAGCCTTGTTCAAACGTCTTAGATCCAAAATTGGTCTGAGAGCTCCGTCCTTCTTGGGAACGAGGAAATAACGGCTGTAAAAGCCCGACTCGCTCATAGAAGGGGAAACCGGTTCTATAGCCCCTTTGCACAGAAGTGTAGCTATTTCTGCTCGAAGTAGATGTGCTACTTCTCCATTCACTCTCGTCTCGGTACGCGCCTGAAAGCACAGGGGGCGGCAAGCGAACTGCAGAGTATAGCCTTTTTTTTACTGTGCTTAGCACCCATTCTGATGCGCCTGGAATAGCTTCCCACGCTTTTGAGTATGAAGCCAGGGGCAGAATGGCCTCCGGGCTCTGATCGCCGCGCGTCGCGGGCTCGAGAGCTCGAAACGGAGGGGTGGGCGCAGCGCGCGCGCTCTTGGTGCTTAGATACGGCGGATCGCACGTAGCGATAGCTGGCCGTTTTACACACAGTGTCCCGGTAGCTTGGACGGGGAACATATAGTGTGAGGCGCGACGCGCGAGGGATGCATCGGGGGCGAAATGTTCATTAGTATGTGTGAGCGCTCGAGGGCGGGCACAGGACTTACATTTAAAACATGCCCCGTCGTGAGAGGCCGTGTGACAGAGCGGGCAGTGAGTAGGTGTGGGCACGGTGAGGTGGACACGTGACCTACTTTTAACACTCAAGCGCTCATATGGGCAGATATGAGACTGCCTCGCTTGATTTTACGCTACGTGAATGTAGTTCCGGACAATGCTATATCATTCCGTGTCAGCAAAGCTTGTGAGTCTGTGTCAGTTAAGCAAACGCATCAGGAAACCTCCGACAATCCCAGTGTTTTTAGAGGTCTTGTGGATTTTATTGCTTCCCTTGACACTATCATGCAGGAACATCTTGAGCACACCACTGTTTTTAAGAGTACCTCTAAAACCATTCAGAACGAGTTATACTGGAAAGTTAAACTCATAGTAGTGTTCTGTTATATTGACTCCGCTAACACTGTTAAAGGGAAACTGAAACGAAATAGGAAGTAAAGGTGATATAACAGACGTGTTATTTTTATTTGTGGTAGGACACTTAAAACTGCTGAAGTAGTTACAAGGGGGGAAAACAGTGATGTTAGTTTGTTGTTTTGTTACTAGGGCACAGCCATCTTGAGCTTCAACGGTCCGTGACGTCACTGGCATGAGAGGCAACCTTGACCGTTCCACTCACCCCTTCATTGTTATCGTGATGTTAACCTTCACCGTAGATCACCTTGCTAAATTAATCCGACATCGAGGATGCTATCCAATATAAGCAATATCCATCGATGACACCCGCAAGTAGGGATGGGAGATATTAACAAAAATTAATATCTCGATATTTTTTTTTCAATATCTCGATATCGATGTTCAGACGATATTTTTGCAATCCTTCAAAGAAATATGTGCAAAGTGGCAAAGAAGGTCCAGTTGGTCTTTTGACTTGCTGCATTTGACCTATTATTGTATAGAATTACTAGTACATAAAGATATGAGACATTATTGATTTAAACATGAACCAAGTTACTGTACTAAATATTTATTGTAATACAAGAACAGTGCTTTTTCAGTACAATATATGTACGTAATAAATTAACTTTGTGCTTTGCAAACAGTACTCTATTAGTAAAAGAGTTTGTAATCGTTTTCCACTTTTCGCTTTTTTTGTCATATGGTGTTTTCTTTGTGAATGTTTCTGCCAAGGTCTGTTGTGTCTTTTTTTTTGTACCATGTTTGTAGCAGCAGTGCTGTTTTCTTCAGCACGAAGCCTTTCATACTCTTCAAACTGTGCTTTGTGCGTGGTACGGAGATGATGGAAGAGGTTGGTTGTGGCGCTCTGCTTTACGGCGATCTGCTTGCGACAAATTCTACAGATGGGCGACGTTTGTTGCTTGTCTTTTTTGTCAAAACCAAACCATCTCCAGGCTAAAGAAGCTGACCCACGTCTCGTTGTTAGCTCTTCTGGCACTGGTTCTGAGGATGACTGTGTATTTTCGCTTTCTTCGCTCATTTTTGTGTTATTGCACTCGAAGCTAGATAAGTGATTGATGAGCAACATACGCACGGCACGCTGTAATGACGTAAGACGTCAGGGGCACTGAGGCATTATGGGCAGTTCCCCATATCATGTATTGATAAAAATGTTTTACTTTGTACTAAATTTTTTTTTTTTCTAGAATTTAAAAGAAGCCCTGCTCGGAGGCTATTCCGGTGGATCTCTTGGGAAAATGTATTCCATCTTTTGGACTCATCATTATACAACGCTATTTTCTAATGATGCAATCACGGAGCTCGCCACTTGAGGACGCCACAGACATTTAAGAAACACTTTTTAACTTCAGACTTCAGTTTTCTACGGAAGCCCTGAAACGCAACGTTAAAAAAAAAATCTGTAAAAAATAAAAATTCTAGTAGTTCGAGATTAAAGTCGAAACGTTTCGAGATTAAAGTCAAACTTTTCGAGATTAAAGTCGAAACGTTTCGAGAATAAAGTCGAAACATTACCAGAATACAGTCTTCTGTAGAAGTTGCGTGTGTGTGCACTCATAACGGCGCGCGTCCACTGGTGCATAGGGCGTGTTTCCAATTCTGATTTTTTTTGTGTGTGTGTGTGTGTCTGTGTCTGTGTAAAGAAATGCACTTGTGAAATCGAACTGCCTCGGACATAAATCTACACAAAATAGTAGCTTTTTACTTTTATCTGGGCTTTCAACAAAAAGAAAATTCGACAGGTGCCAATCTACCAACATGCATTACCATGGCGTTGCCTATAGACGAGCACAGACTCCGCCGGAGTAGGTTCACAATCTGGTCGAAACTTTATTTGGCAGTGTTTTTGACGTGTTTTCGTGCTCGTCTATAATAGGCAACACTATCTGGGTCAAGAACACTTAACAGTAACCACACTGATTCCCTCTTCACCGTAAATACGTTCTGGATACATTTTAAGTGCATCATTCTGTATTCAATAATTTGGCCGGATCCCGTGATTTCCTCAAATATAATAACCACTGGTGGTGGTTGAGGAGAGATTCCCTGAAATTATTGTAAGGGAATCATTTCAGGTTTGATTTGATTTCCTCCTCTACCACTTTCTCCTATACCACACTTTGACTATAATGTCTGCACTCTTATCCTCTAGAAATAAATAGTATTGATGACTGATGCAATGTTAAGGTCTCCTCTATAACGTTAGTGTTAAACGTATTGCACCCTTATACATTGTAGTACGGTATTGACTACCTGTATTGTTTTATTTGGAGGTATACGGTTATGTACGTGATGACGTTAAGTTTTACGTCACATGCTTCTAAGTTGAGAAAATAGTGAACTGATGTTATGTTCAAGTGAAGCTTGCTAAATAAAAATCCTGCCAAGAGGATAAACAGCACTGAACAGCGTTTTGTTTGTTTTTCCTGCACGCGAGTGAGGGTGAATTGCGCACTCGGATGCTCAACAGGTTATGGGCCCAGGCACGGAAACAAACGAGCGTGAGTAAGACAGACGCGACGTATTACGCGTTCTATGAAGCTAGCGATGAAGCTTAAACTGAAGTGACATAAGAAGAAAAGTCGGCGAAAATGGCAAACAGAGTGGTAAACAGAGCGGTAGGAGTCCTAGCAACACAATCTTTGTTTGATGGATCCGAAGATAAATATGATCTTTGGGAAACGAGATTCTTAAGCTGTTTACACACTCTAAAGTTAAAAGAGACTATTTTGCATGAGCCCACTGATGCTAACGCAGAACAGCTAGCTGAAGACAGACGGAAGAATGCTGATTGTTATGCTGAACTTGTAAGACTGATAGATGATAAAAGCCTATCACTGATAAGACATGAAGCTGCTGACGATGGCAGGAAAGCCCTTAAAATACCGAAAGAGCATTATTCAGGGAAAAGCAAGCCACGGATTATAAATATGTACACATCCTTAACTAAGCTACGCATGGCAGACAACGAGAGTGTTACTGACTACTTGATAAGAGCAGAAAACATCATCACAGCACTGAGAGATGCAGGTGAAGCCATGAGTGATGGATTAACCATAGCAATGATTCTCCGTGGATTACCAGATTTTTTCAAGCCGCTAGCCATCCACATAACACAGAATGAGGACGACGTTACGTTCACAGATTTTAAGAGAAGACTGCGGATTTACGAAGAGGCGGAAAAAATGAAAGGATCTGAATCCACATATAATGTGATGAAGACACAGACGAGACAAGGAAAAGGTCCTGTCAGGTACCACACTAAAGAAAGAAAAGAGGAAGACACAAATGTGACATGTTACAAATGTGGAATAAAGGGACACAAACCGAGAAAATGTTACAAGAGAGTGTGGTGCAATCATTGTAAAAATAGTACACACGCGGAGTTCCTGTGCAAGAAAAAGGGCGACCAAGATGGCATCAGAAAGGTTACAGACGAACACGATAATGACCAAGACCATCTCTTCAAAGCTGAACACTCAGAAAAACCACAGAACAAAGTGAAGATGAAAGGCATCATGGTAGACGCTGGAGCGACATCTCATATTGTTAGTGACATCACAAAATACAGAAGTTTTGATAGCTCATTTCAACCAGAGAACCATTCAGTGGAATTAGCCGACGGAACGAAGTGCAGTGGAATGGCGCAACAAAGAGGAACGGCAGTGATTTATCTCATAGATGACGATGGAAAACAGCACACTGCACAGCTACGGGACGCACTATACATGCCTTCATATCCCCATGACATTTTCTCGGTAGCTAGAGCAACAAATGGAAGAGCAACAGTCATTTTCAAAAGAGGAGACAGCCACTTGATTACCAAAAATGGAAGCAGGTTTGATATCCATGAAAGTGGAAACTTGTACTATTTGCCAACACTAGAAGAGGGCGTTGACCAGTGCAAAGTGTGTCATGATTTACATGGCATGAAATTTTGGGACATTGTAACCATGAAGATGTACAGAAGCTACAAGGTGTAGTAAGAGGCATGGAGATAAGAGGAAACAAAATGAGACAGGAACAGTTATGTGAAGTGTGTACAAAAGGAAAATTCACGCAGACAAGAAACCGGGAGCCAGACAGAAAGGCAAAGAAACCTCTTGAACTGATTTACACGGATCTGGCCGGTCCCATGCCAACACAGAGCAAAGAAGGACACCGATATGCACAGTCGTTCACAGATGACTATTCAGGTACTATGTTTGTGTACTTCTTGAAAACTAAAGGAGACACAATACAAGCTACTGAAAAGTTTTTAGCTGACATTGCACCTTTTGGAGAAATCAAGTGCATTCGTTCAGATAACGGCACTGAATTCATGAGTCGAGATTTCCAAACGCTGTTGACAAGGAATAAGATTAGACATGAAACATCTGCACCTTATTCGCCACATCAGAATGGCACAGCGGAGAGAGGATGGAGAACACTTTTTGATATGAGCAGATGCTTGCTGATAGAGAGTGAGCTACCAGACGAGTTGTGGAACTACGCAATGCAAACATCAGCCTACGTGAGAAATCGGTGTCACAGTAGATGTACAAAGAAAACACCATACGAGTTATTCATAGGCAAAAAGCCAGATGTTTCAAAAATGCAGAAATTTGGATCAATCTGTTTTGCTTACAAACAAGAGAAAAGCAAACTGGACTCAAGATGCGAACAAGGTGTTTTTATAGGCTACGACAAGAACAGCCCAGCCTATCTAGTGTACTATCCTAACAACGGAAAAGTCCAAAAACACAGATTGGTGAAGTTCACAACACAGACAACCAGTGAAAGAGAAAAACAAACATCTGAGACACACACAAGATATGAAAACATGGATCAAAATATCTTCAGCAAAGTCTCGGCTCTACGAAAAGGGAGTTAGATTTGGTCTCTTGTACCCTGCGAGTCTCCGTGTTACTCACGAAGGGAAAACACACTTGTTCAGCACGCCAGAAGAAGCCAATGAGTTCTACCGTTCTAATTGGGGTGAAGAATAGTGTGCAAAGACACTCCTTTTGCCCCTCGGGTAAGAAAAAAAAAAAATAAATAAATAAATAATTCATACGGTTTCATAGACTCTAATAAAAAAAAATAAAAAAAAAAAATAAAAAAAAATTCATACCGTAACTATGTTCCAACCCGAGGTTGCGCTGGACTTATGGTTATAAATATCGTACATTAAAAAAAAAAAAAAAAAAAAATTCTCTCTCTCTTTTTCTGGCTGGATAGCATAAAACCTTTTTGAAACTAGTTTTATAATAAGGGGGCTGCACCTACTTCGTACATGACTTCAATTGTTGGTTCGCATTCTTTGGAAGTTTTTCGTTAGGCTATGTTTTATCTGCGATCATCCTCAGTTGGGGATTTAGATCTAGGAATAGTTTTTTTTGTTTTTGTTTTTTGGTTGGGGGTTGGTTGGGTGGGAGGGAGGGAGGGGCGGTTGGCAGGATTGTTTACTTCTGGTTTCTGTTATCTTATTTTTGTCATTTACAATCCATGGCTACAATTTGTTTTAGATCAAGACCCATGCATACTTTTAATTTATGTATCATACAGTTAATATAGGTGATGAAGATAGAGGCCATCCTGTGAGACTTATGACATGGAATGTCAGGGGTTTAAATGGTCCTGTTAAAAGAGCTAAGGTTTTCTCCCACCTTAAATCTTTCAAACCAGATATATTGTTCTTACAAGAAACACATTTAAGATTGGGTGATCATAATAGAATTCGTAAGATATGGGTTAGTCAAATTTTTCATTCCAAATTTAATAGCAGATCAAGAGGTGTGGCAATTTTAATTAATAAGAAAATACAGTTTATACCTTCTGACACAATCTGTGACCCTAATGGCCGTTACATTATTGTCTCTGGGTCTCTTTTTCAAGTCCCAGTGGTTTTAGTTAATGTTTACGCTCCCAATTGGGACGATGTTCAGTTTGCAAATAGTCTCCTTTCAATAATTCCCAAGCTTGATACACATCATTTGTTATTCGCTGGGGATTTAAATTGTGTTTTCGATCCTGAGCTGGATAGATCCAGCACTTGTAGTAATGTTTCTGATATGGCAATGGCCTTTTCTCTATTTATGAAACAGAACGGCTGTGTAGATCCTTGGAGATTCTTAAACCCGTTGACTAGACAATTCTCCTTTTATTCCCATGTCCATCATTCCTTTTCTAGACTAGATTATTTTTTTGTAGACAACTTGTTTATATCAATGGTTAAGAAAGTTGACTACTCAGCTATAGTTGTATCCGATCATGCACCTGTGGTGCTGGACCTGCACTTCCCTTTGAACATCAGAGAACGACCAATCTGGGCATTTAATCCATTATTACTATCCAATGATAAGTTCTGTAACTTTGTCTCATCTAGTATAGATAATTTTCTGGAATATAATAAAACAGATACAGTGTCTTACTCATTGCTCTGGGAGACTTTAAAGGCTTACTTGAGGGGTCAAATAATTTCTTATACATCGTATGCTAACAAAGAACGTAAGAAGGAACTGCAAACACTCTCACAATCCATATTAGAGTTAGACAGACGATATTCTGAATCTCCCACAGCTGAATTACGTAAAAAAAGAGTTGACTTGCAGACAAAATTTAATTTTTTATCCACTTCTCACGCAGAACAATTAATAATGAGGACGCGTGGTCTTTACTATGAATATGGAGACAAATCAAGTCGGCTCTTGGCTCATCAGCTAAAACGTCAAACTGCCTCCCGTCTTATTTCTCAGATAAAGGACCCAAATCAAACCTTAGTTAGCAACCCAAAAGAAATAAATCAAATTTTCAAAAACTTTTACTCCTCATTATATACTTCTGAATTCCCTTCAGATACAACGGAAATGGAAAATTTCTTAAACAATTTGGATATTCCTTCTTTGCAATCAGATAGTGCAGTAGATCTAGATCGTGACCTCGAGATTGAAGAAATTAGTAGGGCCGTTAAGGCAATGAAGAGTGGTAAGTCTCCAGGCCTTGATGGGTATCCCATCGATTTCTATAAAAAATTTAAGGAGAAACTTGCACCAATTCTTTTTGAGGTTTTTAAAGAATCTTTGGAAGCAGGCTCTCTGCCTCCAACTTTTTCGCAAGCATCTATTACACTCCTCCTTAAAAAGGATAAAGACTCTACCCAGTGTGAATCGTATCGTCCTATATCTCTTTTAAATACAGACATCAAAATTTTAGCTAAAGTATTGGCATTTCGTTTAGAACACGTCCTCCCCTCGATAATCTCGGACGATCAGACAGGATTTATTAAAGGTCGCCATTCTTTCTCTAATATTCGTAGACTTGCTAACATAATGTATCTTTCTGATACTTCTCTGCACCCGGAGGTAGTTATCTCCTTGGATGCTGAGAAGGCGTTTGATCGAATTGAATGGCCATACTTGTTTGCAGTCTTAAAAAAATTTGGTTTTGGTACTATTTTTATGTCTTGGATCAAATTAATATATCATTCCCCCTCAGCATCAATTCGGACTAATTATTCTCGATCAGACTTTTTTCCATTATCGCGAGGGACCCGTCAGGGATGCCCTTTGTCCCCACTTCTTTTTGACATTGTGATTGAACCTCTTTCAATAGCTTTGAAAACAGCCACAGCGTTCCAGGGAGTTAGGAGGGGGGGGTATTGAGCATTGTGTGTCTTTATACGCCGATGGCCTTTTGCTTTATATAAGTGACCCCATATCTAGTTGTCCTTCAATTATATCATTATTAGGTCGGTTTGGTACCTTTTCGTGATATAAATTAAATTTCCAAAAAAGTGAATGTTTCCCCATTAATGATTTGGCATTACAAATTCAACAAGAATCATTACCCTTTCGTCTTTCTCCAAATGGCTTTAAATATCTTGGAATTCATATGACCCGCTCCTTTTATTCTTTGTTTGAAACCAATTATAAAGCTCAGCTCAAAGAAGTGAAGGCTGAGTTAGAAAGGTGGCGTAGTCTTCCTCTTACTTTAGCTGGAAGAATAAATTCAGTGAAAATGACAATTCTTCCCAAGTTTCTTTATTTGTTTCAGTCCCTACCGGTTTTCTTGCCCAAATCCTTTTTCCGTTCAATTAACCAAACTATTTCGTCTTTCATTTGGGAAAATAAGATCCCCAGAGTTAACAAACATACTCTTCAGAGGACCCGTGATACAGGTGGTTTAGGCCTCCCAAGTTTCACTCATTATTACTGGGCATCAAATATTCAGAAAATATTATTTTGGCTTCATTGCCCAGAAACAAATTGGTGTTTAATTGAAGCACAAACATGTCACTCTTCTTCTCTCCCTGCTTTAGTGTATTCTTCCCTACCTTTGAAAGCTTCTCGATTCACATCAAACCCTGTAGTTCTTTCCACTCTTAAGATCTTTAATCAGTTTCGCTGTCACTATAAATTTACATCAGCGTCAGTTTTGGGTCCTATTTACAAAAATCATTTATTCCCTCCCTCTACAACAGACTCATCATTTAGACAGTGGGTAACTTCTGGGCTAATATGCATTAAAGATTTATATACTGAAGGTTTATTTAACAGTTTTGAGAACCTCTGCAGACTGTTTGACCTCCCAAAAAGCCATTTTTTTAGATACCTTCAGATTCGTAATTTTGTTAAGAACAAATTTCCACCCTTCCCTGATTTCCCTCCTATCTCGCCCTTAGATAGTCTTACTCTCAATTTTAATAATAAAGGATTGATTTCCATATTATATTCCAAGCTCATGTCTTTGAAAGGGTACAATCTGGATAAAATTAAATCCAAATGGGAAGATGAACTGGGCATAAAGTTATCTGAGGTTTTTTGGAGGGAGGCGCTTAAAAGGGTCCACTCATCATCATCCTCTGTTAGGTTAGGGCTCATACAATTTAAAGTGCTTCACAGGGTTCACTTGAGCAAAGAATGGTTGGCGAGAATATATCCCAGGTTAGATGCAGCCTGTGATAGATGCTCTTTCTCCCCAGCCAGTCTGACACATACTTTTTGGTCTTGTTCCTCTCTAAATAATTACTGGGAATTGTTTTTTAAAGCTATCAGTGAGGCCCTTGGGGTGACATTGCGGCCTTGTTCCTCAATAGCTATTTTTGGATCTCCCAGTGACACTATAACAATTACACTAACTGCAACCCAGAGGGACATCATTAATTATACCTCTTTACTGGCCCGCAGAAGAATTTTGCTAAGTTGGAAATCCCCTACCCCTCCATCTGCTACAGTTTGGTTAGAAGATGTGATGTTTTTTTTTAAATTAGAAAAGATAAAATTTACATTAAGGGGATCTGTGGACAGATTTTATTTCAAATGGGAACCTATTTTGTCATATTTTAAAAATCTGAAAGAATTACCTAGTTAACCTATTTTCCATGTATCCCTCTCTTTACACCTTTTTGTGACGCTGTATCTGCTGTTTAGATCTCAGTGTAGTTTGTCTCACAGAATGGCAAAATTATTATTATTATTTTTATCTCTCTCTCTCTCTCTCTTATGTATGCATTTATACTGTAATAGTGATAACTTTTATCATCAGCACTTTTGTTTTGGATGGTATGCATGGGTACATGCCTTGAGTATTGGATACTTGGATACTGACTTCCTGCTTTGCTACTGTTCGGACGCTTTTGCCTACTGCTCCGCACTTTGCTCTATCGCTTTCGTTATTATTACATTTTATCACCTAATTTTAACACCTAATTTTAACTTCAGTGAATCAGCACAGTGCTCAGAACTGTTATGGATCTGTGAAGGAGAACTCAAATGCAGGATGACAATTAACAGCTTTATTGATAAACAGATAACACGACGAGGTAGGAGAAGGTAGCAATCCAAACAATAGGTAGAGATGAGACAATGCCAACAGCAGAGCAGCAGATGTAATGAGGTATCCGTAGGCCGGAGTGAAGAAATGGCAGATCAGAGTGAGACCAGAGGTAACCAGCCAAAGCCAGACAGGAACTTCTTACAGCTTGACTTCTTACAGCTTGACACTCAGGTATCTCAGGCTCAGAACAAGGCTGCTCGCTGGACAGGATTAAGACAGGACTGGAACAGAGAACAAGACGGACAAAGCCAATGGCAGTAACCAGAGCACTGACAAACTTCTACAACAAAACACTAAAGACTTGAGAGAAACCAGACTTGAGCAAAACGATACTGAGACAACATAGTACTCTGTGGTACAACAATTAACGAACTGGCAAATACAAGAGGGAAAGAGCAAACATATAAAGGGAGCTAAGAACATGAGGAACAGGTGAGCACACTCAGACAAACAAGGACTTAACGAGACGACAGGTGCTAACACTCAAACAAGGACTCAACTAAACAAGGGGGCGTGGTAACGGGAAACAAGGAGGAAAGGACAGAGGAGCACATGGCAAACACAAACAAAGACACAGCCATGTGTTAAAGCACAACACAAACATAGAGACATGAAACAAAGACAACACAGACAAAGCTGACAGGGCAGAACCCTGACAGTACCCCCTCTCTAATGGACGCCTCCAGGCGTCCAAAACAGGCATAGTAGTCCACGGGGGCAACAACTGGGGAGGTGGGTGGGGTGAAAACATTGAAGTCCCAAACTGACCAGGGAACACAGAGGGAGGGACGGGGCGGTTGGGAACAGAACCGGGAAAAAAGTTCAAGGCTGACAAAGGTGCCAGCTTAGGGGAACCATAACCAGGAAACACAGAGGGTGGGATGGGGGGAATGGGAACTTGATTAGAGGCACTCTGGGAACCAGGAACTGGCCTAGCTGGTCTGGGCCTCCAAGGGGGCTTGACAGGTCTGGGGGCGAAGACAGGGCTGGTAGGATCGGGGAAAGTCTTGGAAACAGGTAAGGGGACTGACTCGGGGACGCCCTCCTGGTCTGTGCAGACGTGCACGGGGACACCCTCCTGGGCTGTGCAGACGTGCACGGGGACTGACTCGGGGACGCCCTCCTGGGCTGTGCAGACGTGCACGGGGACACCCTCCTGGGCTGTGCAGACATGCACGGGGACTGACTCGGGGACGCCCTCCTGGGCTGTGCAGACGTGCACGGGGACACCCTCCTGGGCTGTGCAGACTGGAGCAGAAGGCTTGAAAACAGTGCTTTCTGTAGCTTCAGCGGGCTTTGGGACAGCCCTTTCAGTAGCATCAGCGGGCGCTGGGACAGCATCTTCAGTAGGATCAGCGGGCGCTGGGACTGCACTTTCAGTAGCATCAGCGGACTCTGGGACAGCGCTTTCAGTTGCATCAGCGGGCTCTGGGACAGCGCTTTCAGTCGCATCAGCGGACTCTGGGACAGCGCTTTCAGTCGCATCTGCGGACTCTGGGACAGTGCTTTCAGTAGCGTCAGCGGACTCTGGGAAAGCGCTTTCAGTAGCGTCAGCGGACTCTGGGACAGTGCTTTCAGTAGCATCTGCGGACTCTGGGACAACGCTTTCAGTCGCATCTGTGGGCTCTGGGACAGCGCTTTCAGATGCATCAGCGGGCTCAGGGACAGCGCTTTCTGTCGCATCAGGGGGCGCTGGGACAGCGCTTTCTGTCGCATCAGCGGACTCTGGGACAGCGCTTTCAGTCGCATCTGCGGACTCTGGGACAGCGCTTTCAGTAGCGTCAGCGGACTCTGGGACAGCGCTTTCAGTCGCATCTGTGGGCTCTGGGACAGCGCTTTCAGATGCATCAGCGGGCTCAGGAAACGCCCTCTCTGTAGCAGCAGCGGGCTCGGGAAACGCCCTCTCTGTAGCGGCAGAGGGCTCAGGAAACGCCCTTTCTGTAGCGGCAGCGGGCTCGGGAAACGCCCTCTCTGTAGCGGCAGCGGGCACGGGAAACGCCCTCTCTGTAGCTGCAGCGGGCACGGGAAACGCCCTCTCTGTAGCGGCAGGGGGCTCAGGAAACGCCCTCTCTGTAGCAGCAGCGGGCTTGGGAAACGCCCTCTCTGTAGCAGCAGCGGGCTCGGGAAACGCCCTCTCTGTAGCGGCAGCGGGCTCGGGAAACGCCCTCTCTGTAGCGGCAGCGGGCTCGGGAAACGCCCTCTCTGTAGCAGCAGCGGGCTCGGGAAACGCCCGCTCATTAACAGCAGTGGGCTCAGTTAACGCCCTCTCAATAGCAGGCTTGGAACTAGTGGACAAGACAGGATTAACAGGCATCTCTAGGATCTTGACAAGACTAGTTAGAAGTTCAGATAAAGCCTCTGCAGCAATGACAATAGGCATCTTAGGACTGGGATCAGTAAACATAACAGGACTGGTAGAGGTTGTCTCTGTGGGAATGACATCGCTTATCAACGGCATGGGAATAGAACTCACTTGGCTTGACACCTCAGAAACCATTGGATCTGGGGCTTGGGAATGGAGAAATGTAGACTGTTCAGCACGTACCCCTCTCCTCTTTCTCTTGCGACGAGCTGATACTGCTTGCTGGGCTCCTTCTGTAGTATCTGTAGCCAACTCGGCCAACCCAGGCGGAGAAGCAGTAACCCTCGTAGAATCAGCACTGACTGAAACAGATTGAACAGGCTCTGAAGACACAGGATAGTTCTCGTTAGTAACAGGGAAAACAGAGGTTAAGTCGACAGACTCAGAGATGACTGGAACAGGCATAATTGACTGAGGGAAGACATCGGTTGACTTGGCTGTGTCATGGAGAACAGATGGAGACTCAGATCTTGAATTGACTGGCGTTATTGTCTGAGAGGTGATAGCAGTAGATTTGACTGTGTCTTGAATAACAGGTGGTACCTCAAATCTTGAAATGACTGGAACTGGCATATCTGTCTGAGAGACGACAGCAGTTGATTTGGCTGTAGCTTGAATAACAAATAGTGAGTCAGATCTTGAAGTAATTGGCATAGTTGACTGAGAGACGACAGCAGTTGACTTAGCTGTGTCTTGAATAACAGATAGTAATTCAGATCTTGAAGTGATTGGCATAGTTGACTGAGAGATGGCAGCAGTTGACTTAGCTGTGTCTTGAATAACAGATAGTGAGTCAGATCTTGAAGTGATTGGCATAGTTGACTGAGAGATGGCAGCAGTTGACTTAGCTGTGTCTTGAATAACAGATAGTGAGTCAGATCTTGAAGTAATTGGCATAGTTGACTGAGAGATGGCAGCAGTTGACTTAGCTGTGTCTTGAATAACAGATAGTGAGTCAGATCTTGAAGTGATTGGCATAGTTGACTGAGAGATGGCAGCAGTTGACTTAGCTGTGTCTTGAATAACAGATAGTAATTCAGATCTTGAAGTGATTGGCATAGTTGACTGAGAGATGGCAGCAGTTGACTTAGCTGTGTCTTGAATAACAGATAGTGAGTCAGATCTTGAAGTGATAGGGACTGACCTGGATTTCTGAGAAGTGGTGAGGGTTGGTTTGACTGGCTCTGAGGTTGATGTGGTGAACTGGACTGCCCTATTCCGTCTGGATCTCAGTCTTCTCGTAGAAGCCAAAGGAGGATCATAAATGTGACGAGACAGGCGGGGAAAGTTGAAGGCAGATGCAGGTGGGCTTGGCGGCATTCCCCACTTACTGCGATTACCAAGGTAACTAACGAAACCCCAGAAATCCAGAACACGGAGAGAATCCATCTCCCATGCAGGCAAGGGGTCATCCAGGCAGGAGTTAAAGATATCCTTGAGAGCTGCATCATTATAATCTAGCCCCCTAGACCAGGTCCAAAACATCTGGGCAAAGCCCCCAACTCCTAAGCCATCCTGGCGAAGAGCGGTGAGACTACAATGACGGGCCAATCTCTCTTGCATGTTGGCGGGTGGCAGGACCTTGATGCTCATCCTGCTGAGTCCTGTAGTGGCCAGTTCGTTCTGTTATGGATCTGTGAAGGAGAACTCAAATGCAGGATGACAATTAACAGCTTTATTGATAAACAGATAACACGACGAGGTAGGAGAAGGTAGCAATCCAAACAATAGGTAGAGATGAGACAATGCCAACAGCAGAGCAGCAGATGTAATGAGGTATCCGTAGGCCGGAGTGAAGAAATGGCAGATCAGAGTGAGACCAGAGGTAACCAGCCAAAGCCAGACAGGAACTTCTTACAGCTTGACTTCTTACAGCTTGACACTCAGGTATCTCAGGCTCAGAACAAGGCTGCTCGCTGGACAGGATTAAGACAGGACTGGAACAGAGAACAAGACGGACAAAGCCAATGGCAGTAACCAGAGCACTGACAAACTTCTACAACAAAACACTAAAGACTTGAGAGAAACCAGACTTGAGCAAAACGATACTGAGACAACATAGTACTCTGTGGTACAACAATTAACGAACTGGCAAATACAAGAGGGAAAGAGCAAACATATAAAGGGAGCTAAGAACATGAGGAACAGGTGAGCACACTCAGACAAACAAGGACTTAACGAGACGACAGGTGCTAACACTCAAACAAGGACTCAACTAAACAAGGGGGCGTGGTAACGGGAAACAAGGAGGAAAGGACAGAGGAGCACATGGCAAACACAAACAAAGACACAGCCATGTGTTAAAGCACAACACAAACATAGAGACATGAAACAAAGACAACACAGACAAAGCTGACAGGGCAGAACCCTGACAAGAACGCTTGGATTACTATAAAAAAGCAGAATTAGTTTCATTCCTTCAGAATTCACTGAAGCTTACATTCCGAGGAAGAGAAAACTGAACTGCTTACATTCCGGCGGAAGAGAAAACATTCACAAGGATAAGAGAAAATGCGTCCTTTTGATTCTACTAGTACTAACTGCCAAAAACTTTTACAAAGGATTACAGTTCTTGAAACAAAGCTAATGGTAGGATCAAACCAGACGGAACCCACAACAGAGTTTCATCAAGGACAAATACAGCGCACAGCCGGTGAGTGTCATGAATTTAATGCTCCTCAACAGAACATACCTAGTGCAGAGAAACAAGCCGATCGACCTACAAACCGTTGGTTCAAAGAGGGGGCAAAACCCAAAAATAGAGACATTAGACTCTCTCAGGCAAAAATAGTTTCATCTACACCATACACAGCTACAAGGATTACAAACACTGGTCGTCTTCCACAACCTATTCATCTTAAGAACAGATTTGAAGTATTATTGAATGAGGAATGCTCAAATTTGTTAAATGTGGATGAACACAGACAGCCAGGAGCTCACTCTGATACCAACAGGCGCTCAAGGTCAAGCAGACAGCGGCACTCAGCTCAGAGCGCAGCCGAGGTCAAAACATTGATAGTTGGGGACTCTACGATCAGAGATATCAGCTCGAAAGATACAACTACATGCTGCCTTCCACAAGCAACAACCTCTGACGTAAACAGAGAAATTCAAAACATTTTGATGAAACATAAGACAGCAAATCGACTCATCATACATGTGGGGAAGAATGATATCCATAAAGAGCAGTCAGAACAGCTTAAGAAGGATTTCAATGAACTTTTTGAAACACTCAAAAGACTGAAAGTACAAACATTCATCAGTGGACCACTTCCAGCTAGAGGAAGTAACAGGTTCTCACGGTTGCTTGGGCTTAATTCATGGCTGCAAAAAACCTGTAATATAAAAGGAGTGAACTTCATAGACAACTTTAACCTTTTCTGGAATCAGAGGCCACTGTTTCAACAAAATGGCCATCTTCCAAACAAACTGGGTTCAAGAGTGCTAAAGGACAATATCCTTTTCTCCATTCACCATCCTTCTGCCAATCCAATCTACCAGAATGGCACACACTCACCTGGACACAGTTTGAATGACCACAGGACTTCACTTCAGGACTTGAATGGACATGCGGCTGACACATCTCACAAAGACAATGATAACACCATGCAGCCAAAACAACTTCTGCTCACGGACACAACTTCAGCTGAGCCCTGCCCACTGAGCTCACCAGAGTCAGACTGTGACATATTAGAAATGTCACAAGATTCAGCTCCCAAGGACAGCATATTACAGCCTCGAATAACAACAGATTCAGCACCCAAGAATGACCAGGGAAGCCAGGACAGCATATTACAGCCTCCAATAACAACAGATTCAGCACCCAAGAATGACCAGGGAAGCAAGGACAGTACATTACAGCCACCAGTAACAACAGATTCAGCACCCAAACACGACCAGGAAAGCCAAGACAGCATATTACAGCCTCCATTAACACCACAGCCACTCTCACCGCTATCACTATCTTCTACATCCCCATTGATGTGTTTCTCAGAGAAAATGGAAAAAATAGTGTATGCTGGAACCCAATTCGCTGGAAGCCCCCAGATATCAACCAGAAAAACATCACTACCACCAAAGTCTATGGGCGCAGCTCGCCCTCTCCCCCCTCCCCCTCTTCCTCCTCCTCGAGCATTAAGGCCCCTTCCACAACGCCAGGGCCCACAACTTCCACCGTCTGCTCGAGGTGTTACAAAATCAACCGATACCAGCTCCAAGTGATTTGTGCCGGGTCCCCGCTGTGATAACAGTAACTTTCTCAAATGTTTACAGAACAAGCGGGAACCCAGTGTTCCTGTATCATCTGTTCATTCACATGTTAGAAAGTCTAAGGCCTTTAAAAGCCGTCCAGCAAACCCATCTAATCTGGTGCCTATCACACGACAAACTAAGATTGTGGACACAAAAAGCAAGACTGTTAAGTTAGCACTTTTAAACATCCGCTCACTTAAAAATAAATCACTTCTAGTCAATGACTTTATAAGCACATACAACCTGGACTTTATATTTCTAAATGAAACTTGGCTAGAAGCCAGCTGCAGTGCAACAATCCTCAATGAAACATCTCCTCCGAACTTTACCTTTATGAGTGTCTCCAGAGCTGGAAGGAGAGGTGGGGGTGTAGCTGCTCTTTTTAAAGATGTCTATCAATGTAAGCAAATATAATTTGGTAATTACCCGTCTTTCGAATATCTGGGTATTGTGTTAAAAGGTGCTCCACGGATTTTACTTATCACTATTTACAGGCCTCCAAAATACTCTTCAGCCTTTGCTGAAGACTTTACAGAACTGTTATCAATAATTTCCTCAGAGTTTGACAGTTTCACTATTGCTGGAGATTTTAACATTCACATAGATAATGCAGAAAATAATATGGCAAAAGAAATCAATACTGTTTTAAAAACTTTTGATCTGATTCAACATGTACATGGGCCCACACACAATCGTGGACACACTCTAGATTTACTTATCAGTAAGGGTCTAAACATTTCATTGAATGATATTAAGGATGTCGCACTCTCTGATCATTACTGTATTTTCTTTGATTTATTTGAAATTCTTCAACACAAATGGATACTTTGATAATTTTCAATCTGGCTTCCGATCGCATCACAGCACAGAGACGGCGCTCATAAAGATAATAAACGATGTTCGCTTAAATACAGATTCAGGCAAATTATCAGTTCTGGTTCTACTCGACCTCAGTGCTGCATTTGACACTGTCGATCATAACATACTTCTTGACAGGCTGGAAAACTGGGTGGGGTTTTCTGGGACAGTTCTAAAATGGTTCAGGTCATACTTAGATGGGAGAGGTTATTATGTGAGTATAGGAGATCATAAGTCTGAGTGGACGCCCATGACATGCGGAGTCCCTCAAGGCTCAATTCTTGCGCCACTCCTGTTCAACCTGTACATGCTCCCAATGAGCCAAATAATGAGAAAGAACCAAATCTCTTACCACAGCTATGCAGACGACACTCAGATCTACTTAGCCCTATCGCCTAATGATTACAGCCCCATTGACTCTCTGCTTCAATGCATTGATGAAGTCAACAGCTGGATGTGCCAAAACTTTCTACAGTTAAACAAAGACAAAACTGAAATCATTGTGTTTGGAAACAAAGATGAAGTTCTCAAGGTGAACGCATACCTTCACTCTAAAGGTCAAACAACTAAAAATCAGGTCAAGAATCTTGGTGTGTCTTTAGAGTCAGACCTTAGTTTCAATAGTCATGTCAAAGCAATAACTAAATCAGCATACTATCATCTGAAAAATATTGCAAGAATTAGATGCTTTGTTTCCAGTCAAGACTTAGAAAAACTAGTGCATGCTTTCATCACCAGCAGGGTGGATTATTGTAATGGACTCCTCACTGGCCTTCCCAAAAAGACCATAAGACATTTGCAGCTCATACAGAACGCTGCAGCCAGGATTCTTAGCAGAACCAGAAAATATGATCATATCACACCAGTACTCAGGTCATTACACTGGCTGCCAGTTACTTATAGGATTGATTTTAAAGTATTATTACTAGTATATAAATCATTCAATGGCCTAGGACCTCAATACATTGCAGATATGCTCACGGAATACAAACCCAACAGATTACTCAGATCATTAGGATCACATCAGCTAGAAATACCAAGGGTTCACTCTAAGCAAGGAGAGTCTGCTTTTAGCTATTATGCCAGCCGCAGCTGGAACCAGCTTCCAGAGGAGATCAGATGTGCTCCTACATTAGTCACATTCAAATCCAGACTCAAAACACATCTGTTTAACTTTGCATTTAATGAATGAGCACTGTGTCACTGTTTGTCCGACTGTTTATACTGTCTTATTTTAGTCTTTATTCTAAACTGTTTTAATTATTTTAAGTTCTTTCTCATTTCTTTATTTTAAACTGTTCTTTATTCTAAACTGTTTTAATTATTTTTAGTTCTTTCTTGTTTCTTTATTTTAAACTGTTTTGTATATTCTTATTTCTTCTGATTATTTTTAATAGTATGTAAAGCACTTTGAATTACCGGAAATGTGCTATATAAATAAACTTGCCTTGCCTTGCCTTGCCTTGAGAATGTGTAGTGACACAATGGTTATATTTTGCCTTTGTAACCAGACGCTATCTTACTCTGTTGTATTTAAGCTGCCCAGGGAAGGGATGTTTGGGGGTTGAGGGGCGTTGTTATAGTTAAAAATAGGAGGAAAAATGTAACTTTCATGGTTTCACTGTATATTGCTTTACTCCTTTCAATAAAAAAAAAAAAAAAAAAAATATATATATATATATATATCTTCAGCAGTGAAGTCAGTGCTGCCGATAATGTGGAGGATGAACCAGATCACGGTGTTCAAAGTGATGTTTCAGAGGCTTTGCCTGAACAGGCTGCTCCCAATCAGTCAGGTAGAGCTACAGAATCCGAGACCAGAAAGAACCCCCCAAGAACAAGGAAGAAGTCAGCTTATCTACAGGATTTTGAAACTGAGGATGCTGAAGACAAACTGCAAACATGCATAGATTTTTGCTATAGAGCAGTATGTGATATACCTCAAACCTACCAGGATGCCATAACATCTACGAAATCCAAGCAATGGAAGGATGCTATGGACAAAGAAATGCGATCATTGGAGGAGAACAAGACCTTCACACTCACTAAATTACCACCAGGAAAACAACCAGTAGGAGGAAGATGGGTTTACGCACTCAAAAGAGACATTGACGGATCTGAAAAATACAAGGCAAGATTTGTGGCAAAAGGATACAGTCAGAAACAAGGGACTGACTATGATGAGACATTCTCACCCACAGCTGACATGACAAGTGTGAGAGTAGTTTTGCAGAAAGCAGCACAAGAAAACCTTATCTTGCACCAAATGGACGTTGAGACAGCTTACTTGCATGCGCCTATAGATCATGAAATCTACATGGAACAACCGGAGGGTTATGAGCAAAAATCTGAAAAAGATGGAAAATTAGTATGCATGCTAAAGAAATCTCTCTATGGCCTTAAGCAATCTGGCAGAAACTGGAATGCTTTGTTACATGTATGTTTGACAGAGAACGGTTTTACACAGAACCCAGCTGACAATTGCGTGTACACTAAAGAGAAGCCAGATGAGAAAGTAATCCTGATAGTATGGGTTGATGATTTAATCCTAGCTGCTAACAGTGAAAGTGTTCTGGAAAGTGTAAAAGAAATGCTTACACAAAACCATCTGCTGTGCTCATCTACTTTTCTGTAGTATGCATTATAAGCATTGTGTTTACTGAGTTTGATAATATCGTTTATATCTTTTAATATCAGTCTAATGCATTTCAGTGCACAAGGGTTTCGTGACATCATCGAAGTCCCATTTCATTGGCTAGCTGCCAACCAATAAAACTGCTCCTTTGAACCCCCCGCTCCCGCCCCCTTTCTCTCTCACCGCCTCTGAGTTTCAAGTGCACAAATTAGTTTTGCACCTGATATATCATGAAAAGAGTAGCAAAAGTCAAGGCGCGAAATTTGAAATTGCAGTGACAGATTTGAGAAGTTGCAAGTGCCTATTTGAGGTAGTACTGCGAATGTGAACGTAAGATTAAACGCAAAATATACATTACAAGTTTGTGTCTGTCGTTGTATTTCTGTGAATGGCATTTTACACATTTGTGTCTACTTGTCTGCAGCTTCAGATTCAGAATACAGGTTTGTGACAATTGTATGCGAGTGCAAATTTCAACATTCAACTTCAGATTTTTATTTTACAGGTTTTCACATTGGAGCTGTGAGTGTAAATGTTCATGTACAAGTACGAATATGTATTGTACAAGTTCTCAAATTCACATTTACGTGCTCTCGAGTTTTGCTACTGATTTACCTTCATACTTTCCCTTCCTGTCACCATTCACTCTGGAACCGCAATTCCCATAATCCTTTGTCTGTTCCCATCACTCGTGACTGCACTCAGCTGTTCCCTATCACATTGTTAGTGTCTGTGTATAAATACCCTGTCTGTTTCAGTTCATGTCACGGAGTCATTGTTGTTTGTCACGCTACTCTTCTGAGGTCTGTTACAAGTCTGTTCTTGTTTTGTTTCTTTTTTATTTTGTGTATTTGTTATTGGACTGATTAAAATGGATTTCGACCCTTGCATGGATGATACGATTCTGATTACTTGGATTTTGACCTTTGCATGGATGACGACGGATTGGATTGCCCTGATTGTAATATTGCTACATTTGGATCCACCCATTTCTCTGTATTGTCCCGTGACAAAATTTGATTTGATAACTGAGTATCAAATCATCATATTAGAATGATTTCTGAAGGATCATAAGACACCAAAGACTGGAGTACTTGCTGATGAAAATTCAGCTTTGCATCACAAAAATAAATTACATTTTAAAGTATATTAAAAAAGAGAACCATTATTTTAAATTGTAATAATATTTCATAATATTACTGGTTTTTTTTTTTTTTTTTTTTTTTTCTTAACTGCAGGCTTGATGAGCATAAGAGACTTCTTTCAAAAACATTAAAAATAGTAAAGTTTCCAAACTTTTGACTGGTACTGTATATATATATATATATATATATATATATATATATATATATATATATATATATATATATATATATATATATATATATTGCTGTATGTAAGCACAGTATGATAAAAATCGAATTTGTTGGCTTTTCTTACTAAACTACTTAACGTTAAGCCAAAAAAATTAGTTTCTGCCATGATTTTAATTTAGAACGTACCATGTAGTACTTACTTACCTTATCACATTCTATTGCAATGACACTTAAATGTCAGGGCAAATATACTGTGTAATTAAAACGTTTTTTTTTGTTTTGTTTTCTTAATAAGAGTACCTTTCTCTGTAATTACTGTGCAAATAGTGTTGTTTCGTATTGTTACATAGTAAGTAGTGTTTGTTACCCGTTTCAACTGTGTAGTTACAGGGTAAGTGTTATAGTACGGGACGACAATGCGCGTTTGCTTATCACACATGGATGCGCAGCAGCACACAACCCTTTTTATAATATGAAAAATTTAAGGATTAAAATGTAAAAGATTATTATTGAGTCTCTTGGACATAAATGAGGACCGATTACGAGACAAAGCACAAGAACATATTTTGCCAGAAATGTGATAAAAACTTTTATGTACAACAGACGTACAATTTTTGTCTGGAATATATTAACAGAATAGGTACCTGTTAGTTTTAAAATAATTACATTATAAATAATTTGCTTGTATATCTGGTTGTACCCCTTTATTACCCAAAACTTAACATATTGTTCCCTTATACCTACACGGAGGTACACTATAATTACAGAAACGTACACTGTAATTTTGGTTTACTTACGAAGTTCTTTGCAGGTTGTATATCAGGGCCCGGTTTCCAGATAACGCTCACTCTTAGCCTGCTAAAAAGACTCGAAAGATATATCTTACCAAATTTGTTTATTTTCCTTAGTGTGTTCCCCGAACTATACCTTAGAAAGCTGCTTAAGATATACCTTCTTAAGTGCGACGTGACCCGGCGCTGTCCGTGGCCATGGTGCTGAATTGTTTGAAATCGATGGCTCGACAATCAATTATTCTCTCGTGCAGGGGCTGTTTTTGTGAAAAAGCTGTCATCTTTATAAAAGAAGCACTTCAGAAATAGTTGAAATTGCAATTTATTATAATTATTGGATATTATAAAAAATAATCCAAACTATAATAGCCTATAATAGCCTAACCTACATATTTTAAAATTGTAACATATAGCCTATTGCTGCCACAATAACCTTTTCAAAAATTTACGTGCCGCCTTTTCTTTCCCATTTTTGTTCGCTGAGGTGGAGCTGCAATGAAATATTGTTCTTGTGTAAATACTTTCCAGCATTTCAGTAATAAAAGTTTACATCTTGCGTACGGTGCTCGGCAGTGATCAAAAAGGATTCAAACCGTGAATTTTGAATCTCTTGTAAACTCAGAGATTTGGATTCGGACGGCAATTAAATTACCACACGACCTGTTTGTCAAAAAACAGAAGGTACTAATTTGGCCAGGGATTTTTACGCGGATTGGGTGAGAAAAACACTGATATTATGGATTCGGACGGCACTAAAATCACCGACTTACCCCTGTACATTTTTAAAATACCGGACGAGCCCATGAGAAACAATATTAGCGTCCGAATAGGACTTAACTGACAGTAGCCTATGCTTTCACTGGCCTTTAAAAGAGCGTTTTAATTCAATTAATAATATTGTATAATAATATAATTAAAAATCTAACAACAATCAGAGTAATGACAATTTTATTCTTTGCATGAAAACACTTGAATTAGCCTAATTTAATACTGTCTGGGTGTATTAAAACTTCAGAATTATATTCATTTAGACCTGCAACAACGCTAAGAGAGAGCTACGAATGGTCCAGACCAACCTTACGAAAGTGTGACTTACAGAAGATATACTTAGCGTACGAACGTTTCGGGAACCGTCCCATAAGGTTAAGAGAGTGGTTAAGCAATAGGTTAAGAACCACTTAGAGATAAGAATGCTTTGGGAAACCGGGCCCTGCTTGTTACCCCTTTATTACCCAAAACTTAACATATTGTTCGCTTATGCCTACACGGAAGTACACTATAATTACAGAAATGTACACCATAATTTCGGTTTACTTACGCAGTTGTTTGCTGGTCGTAATATAAAGTGTTACCATATTTTTTTCAAACATGTTATTTGTGTCACTTCTGTATTTGAGTGGAATATGCCACTCAATGTTTTGTAATACCAGTGCTACTCTATGTTGTTTATCATGCAAAGTCGCAAACTGCCCATTCTAGGAAAGACACAAAATAAATCTCTCATGGGTCACTACGAATAACGCATTAACAGTCGCAACCGTTACTGTAAACCTTTATTTTTGCATGATGATGCTGCACGGACACACGCCGGTCGGTGTCAGTGTAGCCGGTCGATTTAGACAATTGAATTGAATTTTATATTTTTGTTATGGGTAAGGAGAAATGTTGTATAAACTGTTAACTTCAGCAAAACTTGTTTTCAATGTTCTATTTTCAATGGTTCCAGTCGGGTGTTCCTATCAATTGTTGTATGTGGGGCCTTAATTTGTGGGACAACAAAGGAAAATATATCGCTTCTCCTTTAAGCGTTCGCGCGCAGACGCATGGTGTATGCGGACTGGGAAGCAGAGGAATGAGAGAGTAGGCCTTGTGATGTCTGTGTACTAATATTGCCTCACTACTCTGTTTAAGGAAAATAAATGCTACGTGTCCATCATCACATTCATTGTGTGGTCGTGTTTCCTTGGTGTCCGGAGGGTACCACTTGAAGTCTGCTACATCAGTATAAGTGTAACACTGGCCAACACAAGATTCTCATCTGTGGAGACATTTGTCAGTCAATCACGGGTTAATCATATAGCCCACAATATCATTCAGAATCTGCCCCACCTAAATTAATTATCAGGAGCCGCTTTAGCAATGGAGTATTACTGGAGTAATGATGCTGAAAATTCAGCTTTGATTCACAAAAGATAAATTATATTTTAAAGTATATTAAAATATAAAATTATAATTTTATATTGTAATATTTCACACTATTTTTTTTCTGTATTTTTGATCAAATAAATGAAGGCTTGAGCATAAGAGACTTCTTTCAAAAACATTATGCGTGTAAATATACACACACACACACACACACACATACATACAAGCTGTTTCTTTTACTGATACTTACCTGTGAGAGGTGATGTTTCTCTCTAGCAGTCATTACAATAGAAGTGGGATGTCTGGATAGCACATCATCACTTGATAATTCATCATTCTAAACACAAAGAAAACATAAAAATTTTAAATACTTGAATGTATTTAATTGGGTTACTAATTGGGTTAATAATTAGGTTACATAAGAGACTACTGCTATGATATTAACAACATAAGAACTAAGTTATTAATTTATAATCGCTGGTTTATTAGTTATTGATTATGGTCGCTGGTGAGACATATCCTGGTGAGACATATCCAGGTTTAAGTAAGACACCTGCTCCTCCATTTGGCCTGAAACGGATGCCGTGGTGGTTACGGCTAAAATGGTGCCTTCAAAGGGCACTGAAGTTTTTAATCATTATCAACATATTTTTGATAAAAATAACTATAAAGAGTTCCAAATGACACTTATTTTTGAGCCCCACACTTTTAAGCGCTTCAAAGTTCTAACTAGAGCAGGGGGCAGAGTTAAAAATGAACTTTGTCTAGCCTTAATTTACTGAAGGCTACGGATGTTAGGTAAATGTTTATTAAATTAATTCACAATATGTACACATTCATTATTAATGATGAATTATGCCTAATATGATGAAAATGGCTGTTATTTCTTTCTTCCCCTCTCACATTAAATCACATGTATTATATAGGCCTATTTTAAGTTCAAAATGGTGAAATTAGAAAAAGGTTGATTACTTTGCCTGATTATTTTTGTCATTGTTTAACATTTCTCAAAACAGCTGTCAAATATGAAATGTTTAGTTTAGCTACTTGCACCTTATTTAGCACTTTATGACCGTTATCAGCTGGAACTCGCTCTCAGCGGCTCCTGTGAACATACTATTGTCCTAACATAGACTATTATTGTTATTGTCCTAACATAGACTATTGTTTTAACTCTGGTTTAACCTGCTGTGCGTCTGTTCACTGTCCATCATGTGCTCTAACACCTGCAGCATCAGCTGGTTCATTGACTTTGAACTGGTGTATGAATGTGAAAGAAAGAATGAAAGATGGATTAGTTAGAAAGAAAGAAAGAAAGATAGATTAGAAAGAAAGAAAGATGGATTAGTTAGAAAGAAAGAAAGAAAGAAAGAAAGAAAGATTAGAAAGAAAGGAAGATGGATTAGTTAGAAAGAAAGATTAGCTAGAAAGAAAGAAAGAAAGAAAGATGGATTAGTTAGAAAGAAAGAAAGATAGATTAGAAAGAAAGATGGATTAGTTAGAAAGAAAGAAAGAAAGAAAGAAAGATTAGTTAGAAAGAAAGAAAGAAAGAAATAAAGAAAGATGGATTAGTTAGAAAGAAAGAAAGAAAGAAAGAAAGAAAGAAAGAGAAAGAAAGAAAGAAAGATGGATTAGTTAGAAATAAAGATATATTAGAAAGAAAGAAAGAAAGATAGATTAGTCAGAAAGATAGAAAGATGGATTAGTAAGAAAGAAAGAAAGAAAGAAAGATGGATTAGTTAGAAAGAAAGATATATTAGAAAGAAAGAAAGAAAGATAGATTAGTCAGAAAGATAGAAAGATGGATTAGTTAGAAAGAAAGAAAGAAAGAAAGAAAGAAAGAGAAAGAAAGAAAGAAAGAAAGATAGATTAGTCAGAAAGATAGAAAGATGGATTAGTAAGAAAGAAAGAAAGAAAGAAAGATGGATTAGTTAGAAAGAAAGATATATTAGAAAGAAAGATAGATTAGAAAGAAAGAAAGATGGATTAGTTAGAAAGAAAGAAAGAAAGAAAGAAAGATTAGAAAGAAAGGAAGATGGATTAGTTAGAAAGAAAGATTAGCTAGAAAGAAAGAAAGAAAGAAAGATGGATTAGTTAGAAAGAAAGAAAGATAGATTAGAAAGAAAGAAAGATGGATTAGTTAGAAAGAAAGAAAGAAAGAAAGAAAGATTAGTTAGAAAGAAAGAAAGAGATAAAGAAAGATGGATTAGTTAGAAAGAAAGAAAGAAAGAAAGAAAGAAAGAAAGAAAGAAAGAAAGAAAGAAAGAGAAAGAAAGAAAGATGGATTAGTTAGAAATAAAGATATATTAGAAAGAAAGAAAGAAAGAAAGAAAGATAGATTAGTCAGAAAGATAGAAAGATGGATTAGTAAGAAAGAAAGAAAGAAAGAAAGATGGATTAGTTAGAAAGAAAGATATATTAGAAAGAAAGAAAGAAAGATAGATTAGTCAGAAAGATAGAAAGATGGATTAGTAAGAAAGAAAGAAAGAAAGAAAGAAAGAAAGAAAGAGAAAGAAAGAAAGAAAGATAGATTAGTCAGAAAGATAGAAAGATGGATTAGTAAGAAAGAAAGAAAGAAAGAAAGATGGATTAGTTAGAAAGAAAGATATATTAGAAAGAAAGAAAGAAAGATAGATTAGTCAGAAAGATAGAAAGATGGATTAGTTAGAAAGAAAGAAAGAAAGAAAGATAGATGGATTAGTTAGAATGAAAGATAGATTAGTTAGAAAGAAAGATAGATTAGTTAGAAAGAAAGAAGGATTAGTTAGAAAGAAAGAAAGAAAGAAAGAAAGAAAGAAAGAAAGAAAGAAAGAAAGAAAGAAAGAAAGAAAGAAAGAAAGATGGATTAGTTAGAAATAAAGAAAGAAAAATATATAAGAAAGTTAGAAAAATATATAAGAAAGAAAAAGATAGATAGATAGATAGATAGATAGATAGATAGATAGATAGATAGATAGATAGATAGATAGAAACAGTTTGAAGATAGATAGATAGATAGATAGATAGATAGATAGATAGATAGATAGATAGATAGATAGATAGATAGATAGATAGATAGAAAAGGTTGGAAGGTAGATAGATAGAAACAGTTTGAAGATAGATAGATAAATAGATAGATATAAAAGGTTGGAAGATAGATAGATAGATAGATAGATAGATAGAGAGAGAGAGAGAGAGAGAGAGAGAGAGAGAGAGAGAGAGAGAGAGAGAGAGAGAACGATTGATTCGTTATAAAAAAAAGATAAAAAAGATGGAAATGCCATATTTCGCCGGCTTCAAATGTCCAGGCTAATGTCCATCCCTTAGCTCTGTGTCCAGGCTACAGAGCTAAGAGGTGGGTTTTGATTGGTCCGTCCGTGTTCATTCAGGGTTTTGATTGGATATTGAATCTACTGGAGATAGAACCTTATAATCCCAACTCGGTTTATGTTTTGTGAGATGGAACCTTTTTATTTTATTAATAACTACTAACAAAATATTTTTTTTTTACAAAAATAACACCACACAGGCATTAATAAACACCTAATGGATCAGATTATGTCAAAAACTCAGTTTCGACCAAAAGTGGAGATAGAACCTTATAATTCTAATCTCACGATGAGTTATTGACCACATTTTTCCCGAGTGTAGTTCATTGTAATGAAATTGTGTTTTCCTCTTTTGTGCACTTTTACATAATACACCAACACTTGTATCTGTTCCCAAGAAAGTGGTGGCTGAAATATGTGCAGTAAGTGGACATTTTCTAACTTTCCAAAAGAAAGAAAGTATAAGACTTTGTAATGTCTATTTGTTTCCATTGCACTGGACAGTGAATAAACCCTCTCAGATAACTGTCATATGGAGGAACTAGCCTACCTGCAAGTGCATAAATAACTTTACTTAATTTATACTTGTATGCTTTATGGCTGCAATATAAGTTGCAGGATTCCACATCTACAGAAAGGCCTACAGAAGAGTCTGCACAGACAGAGGAGACATATGCCTACAGGTGGGCAGTGTATAGCCAACTTTTCCTTTTTATTTGTTGCATGAGGCATGTGTCTAATATCTCTTGTTGCAGGCACTTGACCACTGGCTTTTCTTTACAAAGAACAATTGAAATAAAACTATTTTGAATAATAAAAATAAAAAAAAAATATTTGTCTTTTATTAAACATTTAATGAAAGGTGTTGTTTTTTGTTTTGTTTTTTTTGGCAATGTTGTGTAATATGGCACATGCAACAATGTCACAGGCCCTGTCAGGTGTGCAACCCTCAGACTTTTCAGACACTGACATCTTCCCTTTAGTTAGCCAAAGTTCATTTCATTGTGTGCCCTTGTCCTGGCTAGAGCTGCATTGTAACTGGTTTGGGTCAGGGAATGGGGTCATAAAACACCTGTATGCAGGCAGGAACATGTCATAATCACCTATGAAAAAATGCAGTTCTGTTAGGATCAGCATAAGTGTATGTAATACAGTGAGCTTGATATTTAATTGTGGAACTTTCCTTACCACTTTCAAATAATGTGCATAAATGTGAATCTCTGAAAATTCTTAAGTCATGCACAGATCCTGGCCATTTTTCTTTCACATTTGTGATATGGAAGATTTTAGTTAACTGCCTTTTTTTATTTGATTACTAATCTGGAATATTTAGAATCACAATAGTAACTGGGCTGCACATTTACATTGTGAACCCCCTTTCTGTTCACATAATCCCCTTCGTTGAAGCCTTGATGGCAGCCTCCACTTTAAAATGAAAATTCTGTCATCATATACTCACCCTCGTGTTGTTTCAATCCTTTATGAATTTCTTTCTTCTGCTGAACAGAAAGGAAGATATTTAGAAGAATATCAGTAACCAGACAGTTTCTGGTCTCATTGACTTCCATACACTGTAAAAAAACTTTCCCCTAATGGGATTCTTCTGGACTTTTTTTCCTTACTCAGGACATAATGAGGATACAAAATTATTTGAGTTTGCTTCTGTTGCAATTTGTTCAACCTTTTTTCATAAAATGACTGGACTATGTTTGTGCTTATTTAAAAAGAACTTTGATATCTCTCCCTTTCTTTTCATGTTTAATTGAACCTGTTAAAAAATGACAAATTTATAATATGATTCCAATCATATTCATATTCTAATCATCATCCAATTACCAACATTTTTATCTTAACTCTTTCTCGCCAGTGTAAAAAAAAAAAGGTGTTTTTGGTCATTTTCACAATTTCATGGTGTTCAACAATTTCAATAATGTTTTATTCTAGCTTCGTGCGTCTTTTTTTTATCAACACTTGAATGTTGGCAAGTTTCATAAAAAGCAACATGAGCAAAAAGCTGAGAAAATCGCATTTTTATCAAAGACTACATCTAGATCAGATTCATAATGATGATCAAAACACAGTAAATCGAGTCCATCAACACCCTACACCCATACAGCTTCATAGTCCTATAGTGATCGCATTATGATATCGCTTGTTTCTGCTCTTCTTTGCCTGCGTTTTGATCTCCTATCCACACATTAGCTAGAACATTTGTATACTGTAACGTACACACGGCAAGTACTGTATATGCGTGTATTAAGCCTAATGTAGGCTATTCGGAGCAAACCACCCTGATGCTAAACCTTAAAAACTTACTTCAAATATGATGTTTTCTTATTCGGTGAAGTTCGGTATCTTGCAACTATCTCTCGTCCTCTGCTCGTCCGTTTGAAAACGTCTCGGGTTACGTCTGTAACCCTTGTTCCCTGAGAAGGGAACGAGACACTGCGTCGTTAAAAACGACTCTTTGGGGACGCTCCCTGAGCGTGCGCCTCTGAAGTATGAACGAAACTATTCCAATCCTGATTGGTGTTGCGTCATGACGTAACATGTGACGGCATACCTGGAAGTATAAATACACGCCGGCACACACACACACTAGCCTCGTGATGAAGCAAGTCGCTCCCAGGCATGAAGGGGTGTGGCAAGGCGACGCAGTGTCTAGTTCCCTTCTCAGGGAACAAGGGATACAGACGTAACCCGAGACGTTCCCTTTCGAGGGAACTCGCACTGCGTCGTTAAAAACGACTCTTTGGGGAACGAATGCCCACTATGCCACGCATCAAAATGCCTGCCCCTGTGTGAAACTCAAAGGCACAAGCTAGGGCGAGAGCACCCGTGCACCGGGCGTGTTAGGGAGGTGCAGACTATAAAATCTGATAAAAGTGTGTGGGCTAGCCCAACCGGCTGCCTCACAGATCTCCTGGAGGGGTACCCCTGAGTAAAGGGCCCTAGAGGATGCCATACCTCTAGTGGAATGGGCCCTAATGGCCAAAGGTGAAGGCAGATTGCGCACCTGATAAGCCGAAGAAATAGCCTGTACAATCCAATTACTGATTGTTTGCTTGGATGCAGGGAGCCCCTTCTTAGGTGACCCAAAACACACTAACAGTTGGTCCGACCTCCGCCAAGAAGAGGACCTCTCAAGGTAAACACTCAGTGCCCTGACAGGACAGAACACATGGAGTCTCTCTTCTTCTGCCGACACATGTGGTGGAGGATGAAATGCCTGCAGGACGATAGACCTAGCCATGTTAGAAGGCACCTTAGGCACATAGCCAGGCCTTGGATGAAAAATGGCCTTAACTCCTCCCGGGGCAAACTCCAAGCAAGCTGGTGACACTGCCAGGGCTTGGAGATCTCCCACCCTCTTAAGCGAGGTAATGGCTAAGAGAAAGGCCATTTTAAACGTCAAGTCCTTAGGTGAAGCCGACTGAAGTGGTTCGAAGGGGGCCAGGTATAACCCTTCAAGAACCACCGCCAGGTCCCAGGCAGGAACTCTGGTCCTGGTTGTCGGTCTCATCCTCCATGTACCACGGAGAAAACGTATGACCAGCTGGTTCCTCCCCAGCGGCCCATCACTTAGTGGTGCATGGAAAGTCACAATGGCAGCCACGTACACCTTAAGTGTGGAAGGGGTGAGACCAGCAGAGAAACGATCTTGAAGGAATTCCAGAACTGAAGCCACTGGTCAGTTAACTGGGTCTAACTCGTGTTCTCTACACTAAGTGGAAAAGACATTCCACTTGAGGCCATATAATCTACTCATGGAAGGAGCTCTGGAGCTAAGTATTGTCTCAACTACTCCAACTGAAAGACCAGCATCTATGTACTGTACCCCCTCAGGGGCCACACCCACAACTTCCACAGCTCTGGGCGAGGGTGGAAAATTGTGCCTTCCACCTGAGACAACAGATCCCTCCTCAGAGGAATCTGCCATGGCGGGCCTATCAGGAGTGCTATTATGTCTGAGAACCATACTCGGGCCGGCCAAAACGGGGCTACCAGAAGTAGACTGATTCCCTCTCGACGGACCCTCTCCAGAACCCCCGGGAGCAGAGCAATCGGGGGAAAAGCGTACAGACAAAGCCTCGGCCATGCCTGCACCATGGCATCCAACCCTAGTGGGGCTGGATGTGTGAAGGAGAACCAAAGTGGACAGTGGGACGTTTCTCGAGACGCAAATAGATCCACTTCCATTGGTCCAAACCTCTGCCATATCAACTCCACTCCCCGGGCCTCAGCCCCTGCCTCAAATGAAGTCTCCATTCCCCGGGCCTCAGCCCCTGCCTCGACAGGATATCTGCTCCCTGATTCTGAACCCCCGGGACATACATCGCTTTGATGGACAACAGCTTGCCCTGGGACCAGAGGATAATCTGATGCACCAGTTTGTATAGAGGGCGCGACCTGAGACCCCCCTGTCGATTCAGATAAGCGACCACCGACGTATTGTCTGTCCGTATCAAGACGTGGTAGCCCTTGATGTCTGGGAGGAAGCTCCTCAAAGCTCTAAACACAGCCAACATCTCTAGGCAATTTATATGCCAAGAACGATGATGGTCCTGCCACAGACCCCTGGCAAAGCGGCCGTCCGTGACCGCGCCCCAACCAGTGAGGGAGGCGTCTGTCGAAACGGTCTTCCGGCAACATGACGCTCCTAACACTGGCCCTTGGGAAAGGAACCAAGGTTTCTTCCATATTAACCCTCTGAGGTCGGCAAACGCGCGGGCGCGTTTTGCTGGATTTTCTCCACATTGTAGCACTATAAACTTAAATTACTCCGTCATTTATGGTCATACAGAAAAGAAATATAAAAAAGGAATCTGTGATATTTCTACTTTTGTATGTGTCCACTTACAATCAAAACAAAACTGCTTTTGTAAAATAAAGAAAATACAGGGTGTGCGTTCTGCCTCTCCGTCGCGTTGAACTTTTTTTTCTTGAGCACGTCTATAAACTGAAACAAAACTCAGCGAATACTTGTCACACATTTATGAGCCATATACCTTTATAAACATTTAAGTGTGTATTTTTAAATGATCGGATTCAAACTGAAAACAAATATTCTCTGTTTAAGTAATTTGTATGAAACCAAGATGTCCAGCTTCTCAAACGCTTCCTAATTATTTTTTAATTTACCACGCCCATTCGCGCAAAAGAGATTCACATGCAAATCTCCACATGGAACGCGATCGCGCTCATTAGGCCTACCTCAAAAACAAAACACCAAAACACTTCACAAGTCTCTGCTTTTAGACGCGCCTGAGCTTACATTGGATTTACATCAGAAGAAGAAGAACGCGATTTGAAGACAAGAAAGATGTAAGGTAAGAAATTCTTACATATTAGTTTGCTGTTGTTGGATAAATTTCACATTACAGTTGAACTGTTGCTAGATATATGGTGAATATTATAATATTTAGACCGTGTTTACTGTTACTGTGTTTGTGGATATCTGCTCAAACGTAGATATGTATATGGTAACCATAATGTTTTATATTTTAGGCGATCGCGTTTGAATGTATCATATTTTGGATCATGATCGTGTTTAAGTGTATCATATTTTGCAGCGTGATCGCGTTTAAATTTATCGTATTTTGCAGCGCGATCGCGTTTGAAAAGCAAACGGCTTCATGTTTTTTCTATTATCTCATTTTTATATCATCATAACGAATGGAAACGTTTGAAGTAACATGATAATCAATATATTTTTCTCTAGCTTAGTTGTTACTGAAATCTTTTGGAAGATTTATACTGCTATAGGTATAAATATAAGTATATTTATCCAGCACTGCGCACAGCTTATGCCTACAAGGCACAACAAACCTGGTGTTCATTATATTATATATTGTTGGAAACATTTGTGTGTGTGTGTGTGTGTGTGTGTGTATGTGTATTCTGTGAATTTTAAAAAGCTATTTTAACCAGAAAAATCTAAAATTTATTCTCAAAATCTCAACAATGGTAACATGTTTCATGCCGCAATGCATCCTGGGAGCCATGAGTTTTATACTATTGTGGCTCCCAGCATGCATTGCAGCATGAAGCATGTCACCATTGTTGAGATTCATAAGCTGATTATTGATGTCTTTGTTTAAAAAAAAAAAAAATCCCCTATTATGTATTTTAAAAATTCAAAATGTCCAATCTGTAGCAAGAGAGTATTGTTAGTGAATATAATCTATTAACATCAAATGACCACTTTTGGACAGTGACGATATAAGCTCATTTTTTTTACTATCTGCTGTTAAACACTATATCACCTGATCATCTTTGTTTTTGGTTTTCTTTGTAACAAATTACATGTTTTGGTAAAAGCTGTTACAAAAACCACAAACTCGCAAGAAGAGTCAAACTGCCCAACTGAAGGAAACACTCATCACTATAATGGTAATCATACATTTTCAATAAATCATCAACATCTAAACCTCTGTTAATTCTTAATAAGACCTTCTGTAGATGTCTGACAGAAATAAAGTCAGTCTGGGGTGCGTTTCCCGAAAGCATCGTTGGCCAACTATGGTCGCAAGTTCCGTCGTTACCAATAGAGTTCAATGGACATTGCGATGAACTTGCGACCATAGTTGGCCAACGATGCTTTAGGGAAACGCACCCCTGGTTAGTAATAAGTGAAGCTGGTAATGCTGTTTGTGGAGTTGTTGAATCCTCCTCTGCTGAGAACTTGTTAACAGCAGATGTTCATCATTAATGCCCAATCATCACTTAATTAATCACTTAAGTATCACATTAACTTTAACTCTGATTCAGAGTTATTTTAACTCTCTGTAGAGAGGGACCAAATGTTCTCTGAACAGAGTTAATTTTACTCTGGGGATTTTGCTGTGCAGAATGACAGTGCCTGATAGCTCCTAATAGGGCCGTTAGGCCGTCTTTGTCTTTCTCAGGTGTGAAAAGCTGGTACATATTAATGACCTCCACATAAAGCTTTTTTTTCACACAAAAAACGTCGTAAAATTTTTAAATAAATATATTGTCTTATCTGAATGAGCAGTCGGGGTGATTTTCACATAGTTTTAGAGCAAATATTCTAGGCTACGTGATACAATTTTCAAAAGTCTTGTGAAGAAATAATCAGTATGGGTTTCATGGCCTTATTTCAGTGAGAATTGTTTTTTGTATTTTCACAAACCACGCATAAATGTCATTATCTCAAAACTACAAACTTTTACATACATGCTGCTGATATATTATTGTAGCAGAGTTTGTGCTGAATACAGTGTAATTAGGCTTTAGCCATGAAAATGTCACAAGTAACAGAAATAACCAGAAATGTCAGAGCATGTCAGAACACCTCCAGGGCCCAGAAAACAGCTCAGACCTCAGAGGGTTAATAGGGACCGAAGGCATCTGCGTGTGACCCTGATAGTACCGAACGGATTTCCCCTCTGGGAAAACCACTTGGCTTTCAGCTAGGGCTGGGCGGTATATCGAGTTTGTACGATATATCGATATATTTTTTTGAAACGATATGGAATGAGGCAATACCGTTTATATCGATACAGTAGTTTGATACGAGCACATCTGAAAAATGCGGAAGACGCAGTGTGAGCTGCCGCAGTGAAAGTACATAGTACAATTTGTCCTAAACATGACACAAGCTTATATTAAGGGCTTCAAAATAACTGGTAAGATATAGTTAACAAGTTTAAAGCAGCTTGCCCTGTCAGCTGCTTACTGACAGATACTGTTGCTGACTGACAGATAAATACTTGCGCTGTTTAATGCGTTTGAGATGTGTTGCTTTCCTCAGTGCTTAACTTACATTTCACAGGTATATTCTCCATCTGTAAATGTTAGAAAGTCAAACAAATATGTCCATTTCACTATCAGGAGAGGACGAGCTTCTGCAATTGAATCTCCACTAATATTCAAGCTTCCGTGAATGAGCGACGCCACGCGCATGCGCGCCAAACAGACGGAGCACAATAGAATAGTAGCGCAATAATTCTGACTAAAATATACATGTTGCTAAAATATTTGTTGTTGGAAACAATAAATATGCCATATGGGGAATTTTAAACCTACAAGTATATTTTTATGAAAGTGACCATTATAATGGGGTAATCAAACGCAGGCTAACAGTTTAAGTTCTTTTGTTTTTATTTTCATTTTTAGTTTAGCCTTTAGTCAATTTAAAAACAAAAGCATTATTTTTGTTAGAATGTAATGTGATTTTAACTACCTTTTTGCACATAATATATTGCATAGCCTACATTACATTCACTATATTTGTTTCCATATCCTCCAATATCAACATTGTTTGTAGGATATCATTGGGCAGGATGAAAATGGCATGTTTTTTAAATAAATACAGATTTTCTTTATCCAAATGGAAAAATGTAGAAAGTACCGAGATATATATCGTATATCGCCATTTAACCCAAAAATACCGAGATATGATTTTTTGGCCATATCACCCAGCCCTACTTTCAGCCACCACTGAAGGGGCCTCATGTGTAACAGGCCCAAAGGTATTATGTTGGATGCCGCTGCCATGAGGCCCAGCAGTCTTTGAAATTGCTTTACAGTGATGGCCTGGCCTAGCTTTATCCCGGACACCATGGCCAGGATGGACTCGATACGCGCGGGAGACATATGTGCCCGCATCGTAACCGAATTCCATACTACGCCCAGAAACGTAGTTTTCTGAGCTTGGCTTTCAGCCACCACTGAAGGGGCCTCATGTGTAACAGGCCCAAAGGTATTATGTTGGATGCCGCTGCCATGAGGCCCAGCAGTCTTTGAAATTGCTTTACAGTGATGGCCTGGACTAGCTTTATCCCGGACATCATGGCCAGGATGGACTCGATACGCGCGGGAGACATATGTGCCCGCATCGTAACCGAATTCCATACTACGCCCAGAAACGTAGTTTTCTGAGCTGGTTCCAACACGCTTTTCTTCGTGTTGAGTCTCAACCCCAAGTTCCGAATGTGGCCAAGGACGACATCTCGATGCCGAACTGCCATTTCTCGAGACTGGGCCAATATGAGCCAGTCGTCGATATAATTCAGTATACGGATGCCCTGAAGCCTCAGTGGAGCCAGAGCTGCATCCATACATTTGGTGAACATGCGGGGAGAGAGTGCTAGGCCGAACGGAAGAACCCGATATTGGTACGCTTCGCCCCCAAAAGCGAACCTCAGGAACTTCCTGTGACAAGGAAGGATGGAGACATGGAAATACGCATCTTTTAGATCTATCGTGACAAACCAGAAACCGCCTCCTGAAACCTGTCAACGACGGTAGTGACTGCGTCACCGAACAGGCCAGAAGGCGATAGCGGTGCGTCCAGCAGAAAAGATTTGTCTTGTTCTTTTATTCCCGACAGATTTAGCCACAGATGTCTCTCCGTGGCCACCATAGCTGCCATAGAGCGGCCAATAGCACGTGCCGTCTCTTTAGTGGCCCGAAGAGACAAATCTGTGGCTCTTCTCAGTTCCGCAATATCAGCGGGAGTCGGTCCCTCGCCCTCATCCAGGTCTTTAAGGAGGTCGGCCTGGTACGCTTGCAAAATCGCCATTGAGTGCAAGCACGTACCAGCCCGACCAGCCGCCATATAAGCCCGGCCAACCAGTGCAGAAGTTTCTCTGCACGGTTTGCTGGGCAGCGCCGGGGCTTTAAGCAAAGATGCCGCTTCAGGAGAAAGATAACTCGCAAGAGCTTCCTCGATTTGCGGCATCTTGCCATAACCTAACTCTCTCGCACCCACCACATTACTATAATCACATGATGTTGGTTATGAGATGCGAGACGAGTGTGGTTTTTCCCAGGATCTTGAGATCTCTTTATGCAGATCTGGGAAAAATGGTAAACCCCGGCGCTGAGGCTGTGAACGGTGCTGCAGGAATCTCTCATCTAATTTACTTTGACAAGGATCATCCTGCTTATTTTGTGGCCAGCAGATGTTGAGTCTGGCCACAGCACGCGTTACAACCTCTATTAACCCTCTGGGGTCTAAGGTGTTTTTGGGGTCCTTGAGATGTTCTGACATGCTCTTACATTTGTGCTTTTTTCAGTTGCTTATTAACATATTAATGGCAAAGGTTTAATTACACTCTATTTAGCACAAACAGGGCTACCATAATATGTGAGCAACATGTATATACATGTTTCTATTTTTGAGAAAATAATGTTTATGCATGGTTATAAAAAAAAAAAATGAAAATGTCTGAAATAAGGCCACAAAACACACACTAAATATGTGTCAATAAGACTTCTGAATAATGCATTTTGTCGCCTAGAGTTTTTTCTTCAAAATGATGTGAAAATCATCCTTCTTAATCATTCACATAAAACAATACATTGATTTTAATTTTGTACGACACTTTTTGTTTGGAAAGTCAATATGCGGGTGGGCGTGATTCACACCTGAGGAGACAATGGGCCCCCGCATAATGAGGCTGCATACGTAATGAGCCTTTCATTCGGGTGTGTGACTGAGCCATAAGAAAGAATGCAAGGACAAAATATATATATATATCTAATTGGTTCACAGTTGTTGTTTTTTCCACAAATTGTGCTTGCAAATTGTATTATATCCAAGGTAAACATTTCTAGTAATTGTGCAGTTAATTGTTCTCATACTGTATTTTCAGATTTGGAATATATTCTCTACCCAAATGTGTCACTAATAAAGCATAATAAAATTATTTAAAGAGAAGGCTTATATTGACCTTTTAAGATTTTGTTTACATCTATCCTTGTATATATATATATATATATATATATATATATATATATATATATATATATATATATATATATATATATATATATTTTTTTTTTTTGCTATTTTATTAAAAAGGTTATACAATTACAACAACAATTAAAATTGTAACAATGTTTCCAGTGTAATCATTCTTTGTCAAATCTAAAGTATACATTTTATCATACGTAATTCAACTCATATGAGCAGAAATTGGCAACATTATAAGCTTATTTGATGTGGCAGTATTTTGCAGTAAAAACGTTATAATCTATCCGATTTTTACTCATCTCAGTATAGCAATAGAGTTTGGTAAAAGCTGTTCACACTCACACACAGAAACGCGATTTATTTTTAAACAGTATTTTTGCCAGCTTTAGCTACATAACAGCACGCATCTGTGCGTTCATTCATTCAGCGTGTACAGACACTTGCGATTAGAACAAAGCAGATATAGAACTGACCTATTCCCAGAGGTGGGTAGAGTACCCAAAAACTGTACTCAAGTAAAAGTACAAGTACTTATAGAAATATTTACTCAAAGTAAAAGTAAAAGTAATTAAAGCTGCAAGCAGCATTTATCGGGGTTCAAGCAGTTAAGGCCTTTAAGGCCTTAAAGCACAAAAGCTTTAAAATCTATTAAGTTTTATTTAGCAAGCATGTAACCACTGACATAATAGATGGAAAAGACCATTTACAGCCAATACAGGCAATGTAACATAGGAAATACATGGTTTTAAAGCTGTTTAACATTTATAGGATTTCTATACATTTCTGCACTGGTTTGGTTCCGATCGGGCGAAAAACCTAGGACTAGTTAGTAAAAGTACGTTGTTGACAAAATTCAAAATGGTGGAAAATTTATCATGGCGGAAATTAACATTATCTAAATCTCGAAGATCGGATCAGATCGGATCGAATAATGATAATCGATTCAAGATCTTGAGAATCGGAATCGAATCGATTCTTGAAATTTGAATCGAAACCCAGCCCTACACAACACTGTGTAGCATGTAGTGCGCAACTTGACTTGATGTGCTACACCTAGATATAGTATTCGGTAGGGCATAATTAAATCAGAAGCAAGGATCATCTACTGGAGGGAGGAAATGGTGCAACAGGAGAGCAAATAGTTGACAATTTTGTTCTGATTCAAAGAGAAAATTATATTGATAAATTAAAAAGTTCTCTTTGTAGTTTGTTTCAGAAAGATGAGTGACAAATAAGAACAATAGAGAGTTAGTAAATGAAAACAGACATCACCGACTTGTTTCTTTTTAATGATTCAACAGCCTAAAAGCTTCGATTAAATTAGGTGAAGTTCGAAAGTGGAGCTTAAAGTTAAAAATAATTACCACCTAGTTTCATCACATCTATCTTTTTAACGAATCAGTGTTTTTGAACATGTTTGTACATGTACGGTTTAATGACTCAAAGACAATCCGTTGCTGTAACAATGTGATTGTGCACTGAGTGACAGCCTTTCAATGCGCAGAGACGCTGTTTAGTTTTCGCTACATTCGTTACAAAAAATGTCCTTGATTTTTGTGCATGCTATACACATCGTAACACTTATTTATATAGCAACACATATATATAAAAAACAAAAACAAACAAAAGAAAATTGTAGTTATCCTACCAGTTGATGGTTTCAAATTACAGTTCAAATGGGAAACAGGTCCATGGGCACTGGTTAGCATTTGTGCATGTAATTGCATCCACTAGGCAGGCGATTCACCTTCACAGGATTATTTATGGCACAAAACAGGATACACTTGCCGATCACGTTCACATAGGGAAAAAAAATAGAGAACAAGAAAACGCAGCCTTGGAAAACACAAGGCAAACGTACCATAATTAATTTCTGACTCAACATTTCAGTAACAAATGACATGCACAGCTCAAATGACACATTAATCCAAATTTATTTAACACATCGATTCGACACTCATAAAACAGTCACTGTCACAACTCATGATACAAAGATGTTAGCTACACGCGGTAGCTTTAGCACACGGCTAACTAGTTCAGCTCGCGCTGTGACTGCGGCCTAGTCAACTCAGCTCATATCAAATCATTTCTGAAATAGATATCTGTCATAAGATAACATATGACAAAAAAAAGTCACTCACCAAAACGAGACTGCATCACATATTCAATTAAAGAAGATTGTTCAATAAAGATTATCACACTATAAATCTTTACTCCGATTTCACCTTTTACACCTTTCTCTGACGACAAGTTGATGCATCCAAAGTTTCCAAGTGCACACAATCACAGTTCCCGATAGATTATGATGATCATTTAGTACAAGGAGTTTCTGAAGAAAGTTTCCGTGCTGCTGTCTCATCTGATCTATTCTGTTCTCTCATCATGCTGACAGCAGCAGCGCCTGCGCGAACAGTGGGCGGGCCTTAAGAATATGCCGCTACTGTTGGCTCTCAGGGGTGGCAGTCACTGCAGCACAATCAGTGATTGGACGAATCGCGTGTTTTTGCCCAGTGGTTTTTACCAGTGCATCAAGTAAATAAAAAAAAAATGGATGTAATTGAAAAAATAAATTTGTCCAGAACAGAGCGACAGGACTGAATTTAAACTGTTATAGAAGAGCTAATATACTGAGAATGAACTGGTGAAGGATTGTCTCTCTGCTTTATTTTATAAGAAATATTTCTGTGTCTAGAGTTCCTAATGCGCTGTACTCTCAACTTTTGTATAATAGTACTAGTCATATTTTTTTACACCAGGCATGAATAAAAGGAATGTTTTTTATTTCCTGTTTCGAAAACCACTGGAAACCAACGGACAGTAATGTATAGAGGAATGAAAATATGGAATCATTTACTATTGATATCACACATTTTTACAAGAAAAATTAGTTTAAAAAAAATATTTAAAGGAATATTTAATGGCAAAATATATTAAATTGTTGATTTTGATATTTGGAATGGATGATGGGTTAGTGCGTTTCATTGACTTGACTTTTTATTGTTGTTGATTAAATGTAGTTTTGTATGATTTACTTTTTGGGACCCCAGGAAGAGTAGCCACTGCCTAGAAAGAGGCTAATGGGGATCCAAATAAACAAATAAACTTATAACATTGATGGAAAATACCATTTACAGCCAATACAGGCAATTTACTGAGGAAAGTTTTTTTGACAGTTATAGCACCACATCTTGCCTGATCTCCACCACTTCAAGTGTCCTCAAAGTGTGCCCATGCATGTCTGTCAAATTTGTTGTAAATATCTCATTTTGTTTTGAAGTTTAGACACTTCTGTTTATGAGAGAATAAAAATGATCCATGGGTGACAATGATTTAAAAATTTTATTTGTTTATTTATTTTTGTCAGTTCCTATCTTAATTGTGACATTTGGCCGTTATTGTTTAGCTATTGATCTATGTTTTCAAATTTCAAGAAATTTGGACTATCGGTTTCGAAGATAATTGCAAGTTTTTTAAGTGCTTAATGACAATGATACACAAACTATAAGGAGAAACCTGGCATATTGTGTATTGTTGGACTCGGGAAGGATTGAGGATTTCAAAGGACTAACGGTTGGGTGCGTATATAGCCATTTTCATAAATTTTTTTCCATGTTGTAGCGCCACCAAGTGGCCAATCGTCGCGATTTTTTTCAAGTAATCTCAGATTGAGCTCATAAACACGTTTCCCAAGATTAGCGAAAATATCTCTTTCCATTCACGAGTTATAATTGTTTTAGTAAAAGTGGCCCTGGTGCCATCAAACATTTTGATTTCCCTTAGCGACCGTGAATTTAAATTAAGAATTTTTTTGATGATTATTGATAGTCTCTGTCCAGAGAATATTTCTGCATTGGTTTGGTTTCAATCGGGCAAAAAATCTAGGAGTAATTCGCAAAAGTAGGTTTTTCAAAAAAACTCAATTTACTCAAAATTGGCGCCTGAAGGGCAAGCAAATCTGAGGCATGCATCTGGTCCGCCTCGAGCCAAGGATTCCAGCGATATAAGACACTTGAGCCTACGCCTCACGGTTGATGAGTTATGAGCCGTTTCGTACTTTTGCCCGCTGTAGCGCCCCCGTCAGGCCGATCGGGGTGGGCCTTGGTGACGCTGTAGGCGGTGTGAGTACTATCAGCCCCCAAAGTTTCAAGTCTCCACGACTTACGGTTTGGTCTGCCCGATCAGTTTTATGTCTGAATGTTGCATCATGGGAAAATTAACAATTACAATAGGTGTTCAGCACTGAAGTGCTTGAACCCCTAATAAGTGGCTAAAAAAGGGCCACAAAAAGGCCTCTAAAAAAAAAACTATAGGGTCTAGGCGCTTGCCGTCTGCGCTGCTGCGTTCCAAAAACTTTATCCAGCCTTCTAACATGTGCCTCGGAGAGGAAAAAGAACGTTTGTTGCCCTTTTAGCTCATTTATCATGGAAATGTGGTGCATTTTTTTTTTTACCTTTTAAACTGTGACACCCCCACTGATGGCCCGATCTCCATAAAAGTTTGCACGCTTCTTTAGAATAATATGGCGCATGTGCTCAGCTAATTTGGTGAAGCTCTGCTCTTTTCCCCCCATTTTTCAGTCATTTAAATGTCATTTTGCATAGGGTAATACAGAGGCCTTCTCACCTTTATGACAGTTAAAGCGCCACCAATGGCCCGACGTCCATGAAAGTTTTCAAGCTTCTTCAGGATCACGTGACGCATGCGCATGCCCGATTTTGTGAGCTTGTATGCAAATCAGACAGCAAGATGGCCGCTTTCAGCCATTTCATGTGTTTTTTCCATAGAAATACATCATTTTGACACCCTTTTAACAGTTATAGCGCCACCAAGTGGCCAGTCGCTGCGCCCTTTTTCACGTGACCACAGAATGAGCTCGTACATGCGTGTGCTGAGTTTGGTGCAAAAATCTCGTTCCGTTCACGAGTTATAGCCAATTAAGCAAAATGGGCTCCTCCCACTTCGAACATTTTGGCGGCCCTTAGGGACCGTGAAGCGAAATTTACACTTTTTTTTGATAATTATTGACAATCAGACTCCAGAGAATCTTGCCGCACTGGTTTGGTTCCGGTCGGGCCAAAAACCTAGGACTAGTTCGCGAAAGTAGGTTTTTGGAAAAACCCCAAATACCCTAAAATTTTCCCAGGGTGACGAGCAAATCCGAGGCATGCATCTGGTCCGCCTCGAGCCAAGGATTCCAGCGATATAAGACACTTGAGCCTACGCCTCACGGTTGATGAGTTATGAGCCGTTTCGTACTTTTGCCCGCTGTAGCGCCCCCGTCAGGCCGATCGGGGCGGGCCTTGGTGACGCTGTAGGCGGTGTGAGTACTATCAGCCCCCAAAGTTTCAAGTCTCCACGACTTACGGTTTGGTCTGCCCGATCAGTTTTATGTCTGAATGTTGCATCATGGGAAAATTAACAATTACAATAGGTGTTCAGCACTGAAGTGCTTGAACCCCTAATAAGTGGCTAAAAAAGGGCCACAAAAAGGCCTCTAAAAAAAAAACTATAGGGTCTAGGCGCTTGCCGTCTGCGCTGCTGCGTTCCAAAAACTTTATCCAGCCTTCTAACATGTGCCTCGGAGAGGAAAAAGAACGTTTGTTGCCCTTTTAGCTCATTTATCATGGAAATGTGGTGCATTTTTTTTTTTACCTTTTAAACTGTGACACCCCCACTGATGGCCCGATCTCCATAAAAGTTTGCACGCTTCTTTAGAATAATATGGCGCATGTGCTCAGCTAATTTGGTGAAGCTCTGCTCTTTTCCCCCCATTTTTCAGTCATTTAAATGTCATTTTGCATAGGGTAATACAGAGGCCTTCTCACCTTTATGACAGTTAAAGCGCCACCAATGGCCCGACGTCCATGAAAGTTTTCAAGCTTCTTCAGGATCACGTGACGCATGCGCATGCCCGATTTTGTGAGCTTGTATGCAAATCAGACAGCAAGATGGCCGCTTTCAGCCATTTCATGTGTTTTTTCCATAGAAATACATCATTTTGACACCCTTTTAACAGTTATAGCGCCACCAGGTGGCCAGTCGCTGCGCCCTTTTTCACGTGACCACAGAATGAGCTCGTACATGCGTGTGCTGAGTTTGGTGCAAAAATCTCGTTCCGTTCACGAGTTATAGCCAATTAAGCAAAATGGGCTCCTCCCACTTCGAACATTTTGGCGGCCCTTAGGGACCGTGAAGCGAAATTTACACTTTTTTTTGATAATTATTGACAATCAGACTCCAGAGAATCTTGCCGCACTGGTTTGGTTCCGGTCGGGCCAAAAACCTAGGACTAGTTCGCGAAAGTAGGTTTTTGGAAAAACCCCAAATACCCTAAAATTTTCCCAGGGTGACGAGCAAATCCGAGGCATGCATCTGGTCCGCCTCGAGCCAAGGATTCCAGCGATATAAGACACTTGAGCCTACGCCTCACGGTTGATGAGTTATGAGCCGTTTCGTACTTTTGCCCGCTGTAGCGCCCCCGTCAGGCCGATCGGGGCGGGCCTTGGTGACGCTGTAGGCGGTGTGAGTACTATCAGCCCCCAAAGTTTCAAGTCTCCACGACTTACGGTTTGGTCTGCCCGATCAGTTTTATGTCTGAATGTTGCATCATGGGAAAATTAACAATTACAATAGGTGTTCAGCACTGAAGTGCTTGAACCCCTAATAAGTGGCTAAAAAAGGGCCACAAAAAGGCCTCTAAAAAAAAAACTATAGGGTCTAGGCGCTTGCCGTCTGCGCTGCTGCGTTCCAAAAACTTTATCCAGCCTTCTAACATGTGCCTCGGAGAGGAAAAAGAACGTTTGTTGCCCTTTTAGCTCATTTATCATGGAAATGTGGTGCATTTTTTTTTTTACCTTTTAAACTGTGACACCCCCACTGATGGCCCGATCTCCATAAAAGTTTGCACGCTTCTTTAGAATAATATGGCGCATGTGCTCAGCTAATTTGGTGAAGCTCTGCTCTTTTCCCCCCATTTTTCAGTCATTTAAATGTCATTCTGCATAGGGTAATACAGAGGCCTTCTCACCTTTATGACAGTTAAAGCGCCACCAATGGCCCGACGTCCATGAAAGTTTTCAAGCTTCTTCAGGATCACGTGACGCATGCGCATGCCCGATTTTGTGAGCTTGTATGCAAATCAGACAGCAAGATGGCCGCTTTCAGCCATTTCATGTGTTTTTTCCATAGAAATACATCATTTTGACACCCTTTTAACAGTTATAGCGCCACCAGGTGGCCAGTCGCTGCGCCCTTTTTCACGTGACCACAGAATGAGCTCGTACATGCGTGTGCTGAGTTTGGTGCAAAAATCTCGTTCCGTTCACGAGTTATAGCCAATTAAGCAAAATGGGCTCCTCCCACTTCGAACATTTTGGCGGCCCTTAGGGACCGTGAAGCGAAATTTACACTTTTTTTTGATAATTATTGACAATCAGACTCCAGAGAATCTTGCCGCACTGGTTTGGTTCCGGTCGGGCCAAAAACCTAGGACTAGTTCGCGAAAGTAGGTTTTTGGAAAAACCCCAAATACCCTAAAATTTTCCCAGGGTGACGAGCAAATCCGAGGCATGCATCTGGTCCGCCTCGAGCCAAGGATTCCAGCGATATAAGACACTTGAGCCTACGCCTCACGGTTGATGAGTTATGAGCCGTTTCGTACTTTTGCCCGCTGTAGCGCCCCCGTCAGGCCGATCGGGGCGGGCCTTGGTGACGCTGTAGGCGGTGTGAGTACTATCAGCCCCCAAAGTTTCAAGTCTCCACGACTTACGGTTTGGTCTGCCCGATCAGTTTTATGTCTGAATGTTGCATCATGGGAAAATTAACAATTACAATAGGTGTTCAGCACTGAAGTGCTTGAACCCCTAATAAGTGGCTAAAAAAGGGCCACAAAAAGGCCTCTAAAAAAAAAACTATAGGGTCTAGGCGCTTGCCGTCTGCGCTGCTGCGTTCCAAAAACTTTATCCAGCCTTCTAACATGTGCCTCGGAGAGGAAAAAGAACGTTTGTTGCCCTTTTAGCTCATTTATCATGGAAATGTGGTGCATTTTTTTTTTTACCTTTTAAACTGTGACACCCCCACTGATGGCCCGATCTCCATAAAAGTTTGCACGCTTCTTTAGAATAATATGGCGCATGTGCTCAGCTAATTTGGTGAAGCTCTGCTCTTTTCCCCCCATTTTTCAGTCATTTAAATGTCATTCTGCATAGGGTAATACAGAGGCCTTCTCACCTTTATGACAGTTAAAGCGCCACCAATGGCCCGACGTCCATGAAAGTTTTCAAGCTTCTTCAGGATCACGTGACGCATGCGCATGCCCGATTTTGTGAGCTTGTATGCAAATCAGACAGCAAGATGGCCGCTTTCAGCCATTTCATGTGTTTTTTCCATAGAAATACATCATTTTGACACCCTTTTAACAGTTATAGCGCCACCAGGTGGCCAGTCGCTGCGCCCTTTTTCACGTGACCACAGAATGAGCTCGTACATGCGTGTGCTGAGTTTGGTGCAAAAATCTCGTTCCGTTCACGAGTTATAGCCAATTAAGCAAAATGGGCTCCTCCCACTTCGAACATTTTGGCGGCCCTTAGGGACCGTGAAGCGAAATTTACACTTTTTTTTGATAATTATTGACAATCAGACTCCAGAGAATCTTGCCGCACTGGTTTGGTTCCGGTCGGGCCAAAAACCTAGGACTAGTTCGCGAAAGTAGGTTTTTGGAAAAACCCCAAATACCCTAAAATTTTCCCAGGGTGACGAGCAAATCCGAGGCATGCATCTGGTCCGCCTCGAGCCAAGGATTCCAGCGATATAAGACACTTGAGCCTACGCCTCACGGTTGATGAGTTATGAGCCGTTTCGTACTTTTGCCCGCTGTAGCGCCCCCGTCAGGCCGATCGGGGCGGGCCTTGGTGACGCTGTAGGCGGTGTGAGTACTATCAGCCCCCAAAGTTTCAAGTCTCCACGACTTACGGTTTGGTCTGCCCGATCAGTTTTATGTCTGAATGTTGCATCATGGGAAAATTAACAATTACAATAGGTGTTCAGCACTGAAGTGCTTGAACCCCTAATAAGTGGCTAAAAAAGGGCCACAAAAAGGCCTCTAAAAAAAAAACTATAGGGTCTAGGCGCTTGCCGTCTGCGCTGCTGCGTTCCAAAAACTTTATCCAGCCTTCTAACATGTGCCTCGGAGAGGAAAAAGAACGTTTGTTGCCCTTTTAGCTCATTTATCATGGAAATGTGGTGCATTTTTTTTTTTACCTTTTAAACTGTGACACCCCCACTGATGGCCCGATCTCCATAAAAGTTTGCACGCTTCTTTAGAATAATATGGCGCATGTGCTCAGCTAATTTGGTGAAGCTCTGCTCTTTTCCCCCCATTTTTCAGTCATTTAAATGTCATTTTGCATAGGGTAATACAGAGGCCTTCTCACCTTTATGACAGTTAAAGCGCCACCAATGGCCCGACGTCCATGAAAGTTTTCAAGCTTCTTCAGGATCACGTGACGCATGCGCATGCCCGATTTTGTGAGCTTGTATGCAAATCAGACAGCAAGATGGCCGCTTTCAGCCATTTCATGTGTTTTTTCCATAGAAATACATCATTTTGACACCCTTTTAACAGTTATAGCGCCACCAGGTGGCCAGTCGCTGCGCCCTTTTTCACGTGACCACAGAATGAGCTCGTACATGCGTGTGCTGAGTTTGGTGCAAAAATCTCGTTCCGTTCACGAGTTATAGCCAATTAAGCAAAATGGGCTCCTCCCACTTCGAACATTTTGGCGGCCCTTAGGGACCGTGAAGCGAAATTTACACTTTTTTTTGATAATTATTGACAATCAGACTCCAGAGAATCTTGCCGCACTGGTTTGGTTCCGGTCGGGCCAAAAACCTAGGACTAGTTCGCGAAAGTAGGTTTTTGGAAAAACCCCAAATACCCTAAAATTTTCCCAGGGTGACGAGCAAATCCGAGGCATGCATCTGGTCCGCCTCGAGCCAAGGATTCCAGCGATATAAGACACTTGAGCCTACGCCTCACGGTTGATGAGTTATGAGCCGTTTCGTACTTTTGCCCGCTGTAGCGCCCCCGTCAGGCCGATCGGGGCGGGCCTTGGTGACGCTGTAGGCGGTGTGAGTACTATCAGCCCCCAAAGTTTCAAGTCTCCACGACTTACGGTTTGGTCTGCCCGATCAGTTTTATGTCTGAATGTTGCATCATGGGAAAATTAACAATTACAATAGGTGTTCAGCACTGAAGTGCTTGAACCCCTAATAAGTGGCTAAAAAAGGGCCACAAAAAGGCCTCTAAAAAAAAAACTATAGGGTCTAGGCGCTTGCCGTCTGCGCTGCTGCGTTCCAAAAACTTTATCCAGCCTTCTAACATGTGCCTCGGAGAGGAAAAAGAACGTTTGTTGCCCTTTTAGCTCATTTATCATGGAAATGTGGTGCATTTTTTTTTTTACCTTTTAAACTGTGACACCCCCACTGATGGCCCGATCTCCATAAAAGTTTGCACGCTTCTTTAGAATAATATGGCGCATGTGCTCAGCTAATTTGGTGAAGCTCTGCTCTTTTCCCCCCATTTTTCAGTCATTTAAATGTCATTCTGCATAGGGTAATACAGAGGCCTTCTCACCTTTATGACAGTTAAAGCGCCACCAATGGCCCGACGTCCATGAAAGTTTTCAAGCTTCTTCAGGATCACGTGACGCATGCGCATGCCCGATTTTGTGAGCTTGTATGCAAATCAGACAGCAAGATGGCCGCTTTCAGCCATTTCATGTGTTTTTTCCATAGAAATACATCATTTTGACACCCTTTTAACAGTTATAGCGCCACCAGGTGGCCAGTCGCTGCGCCCTTTTTCACGTGACCACAGAATGAGCTCGTACATGCGTGTGCTGAGTTTGGTGCAAAAATCTCGTTCCGTTCACGAGTTATAGCCAATTAAGCAAAATGGGCTCCTCCCACTTCGAACATTTTGGCGGCCCTTAGGGACCGTGAAGCGAAATTTACACTTTTTTTTGATAATTATTGACAATCAGACTCCAGAGAATCTTGCCGCACTGGTTTGGTTCCGGTCGGGCCAAAAACCTAGGACTAGTTCGCGAAAGTAGGTTTTTGGAAAAACCCCAAATACCCTAAAATTTTCCCAGGGTGACGAGCAAATCCGAGGCATGCATCTGGTCCGCCTCGAGCCAAGGATTCCAGCGATATAAGACACTTGAGCCTACGCCTCACGGTTGATGAGTTATGAGCCGTTTCGTACTTTTGCCCGCTGTAGCGCCCCCGTCAGGCCGATCGGGGCGGGCCTTGGTGACGCTGTAGGCGGTGTGAGTACTATCAGCCCCCAAAGTTTCAAGTCTCCACGACTTACGGTTTGGTCTGCCCGATCAGTTTTATGTCTGAATGTTGCATCATGGGAAAATTAACAATTACAATAGGTGTTCAGCACTGAAGTGCTTGAACCCCTAATAAGTGGCTAAAAAAGGGCCACAAAAAGGCCTCTAAAAAAAAAACTATAGGGTCTAGGCGCTTGCCGTCTGCGCTGCTGCGTTCCAAAAACTTTATCCAGCCTTCTAACATGTGCCTCGGAGAGGAAAAAGAACGTTTGTTGCCCTTTTAGCTCATTTATCATGGAAATGTGGTGCATTTTTTTTTTTACCTTTTAAACTGTGACACCCCCACTGATGGCCCGATCTCCATAAAAGTTTGCACGCTTCTTTAGAATAATATGGCGCATGTGCTCAGCTAATTTGGTGAAGCTCTGCTCTTTTCCCCCCATTTTTCAGTCATTTAAATGTCATTTTGCATAGGGTAATACAGAGGCCTTCTCACCTTTATGACAGTTAAAGCGCCACCAATGGCCCGACGTCCATGAAAGTTTTCAAGCTTCTTCAGGATCACGTGACGCATGCGCATGCCCGATTTTGTGAGCTTGTATGCAAATCAGACAGCAAGATGGCCGCTTTCAGCCATTTCATGTGTTTTTTCCATAGAAATACATCATTTTGACACCCTTTTAACAGTTATAGCGCCACCAGGTGGCCAGTCGCTGCGCCCTTTTTCACGTGACCACAGAATGAGCTCGTACATGCGTGTGCTGAGTTTGGTGCAAAAATCTCGTTCCGTTCACGAGTTATAGCCAATTAAGCAAAATGGGCTCCTCCCACTTCGAACATTTTGGCGGCCCTTAGGGACCGTGAAGCGAAATTTACACTTTTTTTTGATAATTATTGACAATCAGACTCCAGAGAATCTTGCCGCACTGGTTTGGTTCCGGTCGGGCCAAAAACCTAGGACTAGTTCGCGAAAGTAGGTTTTTGGAAAAACCCCAAATACCCTAAAATTTTCCCAGGGTGACGAGCAAATCCGAGGCATGCATCTGGTCCGCCTCGAGCCAAGGATTCCAGCGATATAAGACACTTGAGCCTACGCCTCACGGTTGATGAGTTATGAGCCGTTTCGTACTTTTGCCCGCTGTAGCGCCCCCGTCAGGCCGATCGGGGCGGGCCTTGGTGACGCTGTAGGCGGTGTGAGTACTATCAGCCCCCAAAGTTTCAAGTCTCCACGACTTACGGTTTGGTCTGCCCGATCAGTTTTATGTCTGAATGTTGCATCATGGGAAAATTAACAATTACAATAGGTGTTCAGCACTGAAGTGCTTGAACCCCTAATAAGTGGCTAAAAAAGGGCCACAAAAAGGCCTCTAAAAAAAAAACTATAGGGTCTAGGCGCTTGCCGTCTGCGCTGCTGCGTTCCAAAAACTTTATCCAGCCTTCTAACATGTGCCTCGGAGAGGAAAAAGAACGTTTGTTGCCCTTTTAGCTCATTTATCATGGAAATGTGGTGCATTTTTTTTTTTACCTTTTAAACTGTGACACCCCCACTGATGGCCCGATCTCCATAAAAGTTTGCACGCTTCTTTAGAATAATATGGCGCATGTGCTCAGCTAATTTGGTGAAGCTCTGCTCTTTTCCCCCCATTTTTCAGTCATTTAAATGTCATTTTGCATAGGGTAATACAGAGGCCTTCTCACCTTTATGACAGTTAAAGCGCCACCAATGGCCCGACGTCCATGAAAGTTTTCAAGCTTCTTCAGGATCACGTGACGCATGCGCATGCCCGATTTTGTGAGCTTGTATGCAAATCAGACAGCAAGATGGCCGCTTTCAGCCATTTCATGTGTTTTTTCCATAGAAATACATCATTTTGACACCCTTTTAACAGTTATAGCGCCACCAGGTGGCCAGTCGCTGCGCCCTTTTTCACGTGACCACAGAATGAGCTCGTACATGCGTGTGCTGAGTTTGGTGCAAAAATCTCGTTCCGTTCACGAGTTATAGCCAATTAAGCAAAATGGGCTCCTCCCACTTCGAACATTTTGGCGGCCCTTAGGGACCGTGAAGCGAAATTTACACTTTTTTTTGATAATTATTGACAATCAGACTCCAGAGAATCTTGCCGCACTGGTTTGGTTCCGGTCGGGCCAAAAACCTAGGACTAGTTCGCGAAAGTAGGTTTTTGGAAAAACCCCAAATACCCTAAAATTTTCCCAGGGTGACGAGCAAATCCGAGGCATGCATCTGGTCCGCCTCGAGCCAAGGATTCCAGCGATATAAGACACTTGAGCCTACGCCTCACGGTTGATGAGTTATGAGCCGTTTCGTACTTTTGCCCGCTGTAGCGCCCCCGTCAGGCCGATCGGGGCGGGCCTTGGTGACGCTGTAGGCGGTGTGAGTACTATCAGCCCCCAAAGTTTCAAGTCTCCACGACTTACGGTTTGGTCTGCCCGATCAGTTTTATGTCTGAATGTTGCATCATGGGAAAATTAACAATTACAATAGGTGTTCAGCACTGAAGTGCTTGAACCCCTAATAAGTGGCTAAAAAAGGGCCACAAAAAGGCCTCTAAAAAAAAAACTATAGGGTCTAGGCGCTTGCCGTCTGCGCTGCTGCGTTCCAAAAACTTTATCCAGCCTTCTAACATGTGCCTCGGAGAGGAAAAAGAACGTTTGTTGCCCTTTTAGCTCATTTATCATGGAAATGTGGTGCATTTTTTTTTTTACCTTTTAAACTGTGACACCCCCACTGATGGCCCGATCTCCATAAAAGTTTGCACGCTTCTTTAGAATAATATGGCGCATGTGCTCAGCTAATTTGGTGAAGCTCTGCTCTTTTCCCCCCATTTTTCAGTCATTTAAATGTCATTTTGCATAGGGTAATACAGAGGCCTTCTCACCTTTATGACAGTTAAAGCGCCACCAATGGCCCGACGTCCATGAAAGTTTTCAAGCTTCTTCAGGATCACGTGACGCATGCGCATGCCCGATTTTGTGAGCTTGTATGCAAATCAGACAGCAAGATGGCCGCTTTCAGCCATTTCATGTGTTTTTTCCATAGAAATACATCATTTTGACACCCTTTTAACAGTTATAGCGCCACCAGGTGGCCAGTCGCTGCGCCCTTTTTCACGTGACCACAGAATGAGCTCGTACATGCGTGTGCTGAGTTTGGTGCAAAAATCTCGTTCCGTTCACGAGTTATAGCCAATTAAGCAAAATGGGCTCCTCCCACTTCGAACATTTTGGCGGCCCTTAGGGACCGTGAAGCGAAATTTACACTTTTTTTTGATAATTATTGACAATCAGACTCCAGAGAATCTTGCCGCACTGGTTTGGTTCCGGTCGGGCCAAAAACCTAGGACTAGTTCGCGAAAGTAGGTTTTTGGAAAAACCCCAAATACCCTAAAATTTTCCCAGGGTGACGAGCAAATCCGAGGCATGCATCTGGTCCGCCTCGAGCCAAGGATTCCAGCGATATAAGACACTTGAGCCTACGCCTCACGGTTGATGAGTTATGAGCCGTTTCGTACTTTTGCCCGCTGTAGCGCCCCCGTCAGGCCGATCGGGGCGGGCCTTGGTGACGCTGTAGGCGGTGTGAGTACTATCAGCCCCCAAAGTTTCAAGTCTCCACGACTTACGGTTTGGTCTGCCCGATCAGTTTTATGTCTGAATGTTGCATCATGGGAAAATTAACAATTACAATAGGTGTTCAGCACTGAAGTGCTTGAACCCCTAATAAGTGGCTAAAAAAGGGCCACAAAAAGGCCTCTAAAAAAAAAACTATAGGGTCTAGGCGCTTGCCGTCTGCGCTGCTGCGTTCCAAAAACTTTATCCAGCCTTCTAACATGTGCCTCGGAGAGGAAAAAGAACGTTTGTTGCCCTTTTAGCTCATTTATCATGGAAATGTGGTGCATTTTTTTTTTTACCTTTTAAACTGTGACACCCCCACTGATGGCCCGATCTCCATAAAAGTTTGCACGCTTCTTTAGAATAATATGGCGCATGTGCTCAGCTAATTTGGTGAAGCTCTGCTCTTTTCCCCCCATTTTTCAGTCATTTAAATGTCATTCTGCATAGGGTAATACAGAGGCCTTCTCACCTTTATGACAGTTAAAGCGCCACCAATGGCCCGACGTCCATGAAAGTTTTCAAGCTTCTTCAGGATCACGTGACGCATGCGCATGCCCGATTTTGTGAGCTTGTATGCAAATCAGACAGCAAGATGGCCGCTTTCAGCCATTTCATGTGTTTTTTCCATAGAAATACATCATTTTGACACCCTTTTAACAGTTATAGCGCCACCAGGTGGCCAGTCGCTGCGCCCTTTTTCACGTGACCACAGAATGAGCTCGTACATGCGTGTGCTGAGTTTGGTGCAAAAATCTCGTTCCGTTCACGAGTTATAGCCAATTAAGCAAAATGGGCTCCTCCCACTTCGAACATTTTGGCGGCCCTTAGGGACCGTGAAGCGAAATTTACACTTTTTTTTGATAATTATTGACAATCAGACTCCAGAGAATCTTGCCGCACTGGTTTGGTTCCGGTCGGGCCAAAAACCTAGGACTAGTTCGCGAAAGTAGGTTTTTGGAAAAACCCCAAATACCCTAAAATTTTCCCAGGGTGACGAGCAAATCCGAGGCATGCATCTGGTCCGCCTCGAGCCAAGGATTCCAGCGATATAAGACACTTGAGCCTACGCCTCACGGTTGATGAGTTATGAGCCGTTTCGTACTTTTGCCCGCTGTAGCGCCCCCGTCAGGCCGATCGGGGCGGGCCTTGGTGACGCTGTAGGCGGTGTGAGTACTATCAGCCCCCAAAGTTTCAAGTCTCCACGACTTACGGTTTGGTCTGCCCGATCAGTTTTATGTCTGAATGTTGCATCATGGGAAAATTAACAATTACAATAGGTGTTCAGCACTGAAGTGCTTGAACCCCTAATAAGTGGCTAAAAAAGGGCCACAAAAAGGCCTCTAAAAAAAAAACTATAGGGTCTAGGCGCTTGCCGTCTGCGCTGCTGCGTTCCAAAAACTTTATCCAGCCTTCTAACATGTGCCTCGGAGAGGAAAAAGAACGTTTGTTGCCCTTTTAGCTCATTTATCATGGAAATGTGGTGCATTTTTTTTTTTACCTTTTAAACTGTGACACCCCCACTGATGGCCCGATCTCCATAAAAGTTTGCACGCTTCTTTAGAATAATATGGCGCATGTGCTCAGCTAATTTGGTGAAGCTCTGCTCTTTTCCCCCCATTTTTCAGTCATTTAAATGTCATTTTGCATAGGGTAATACAGAGGCCTTCTCACCTTTATGACAGTTAAAGCGCCACCAATGGCCCGACGTCCATGAAAGTTTTCAAGCTTCTTCAGGATCACGTGACGCATGCGCATGCCCGATTTTGTGAGCTTGTATGCAAATCAGACAGCAAGATGGCCGCTTTCAGCCATTTCATGTGTTTTTTCCATAGAAATACATCATTTTGACACCCTTTTAACAGTTATAGCGCCACCAGGTGGCCAGTCGCTGCGCCCTTTTTCACGTGACCACAGAATGAGCTCGTACATGCGTGTGCTGAGTTTGGTGCAAAAATCTCGTTCCGTTCACGAGTTATAGCCAATTAAGCAAAATGGGCTCCTCCCACTTCGAACATTTTGGCGGCCCTTAGGGACCGTGAAGCGAAATTTACACTTTTTTTTGATAATTATTGACAATCAGACTCCAGAGAATCTTGCCGCACTGGTTTGGTTCCGGTCGGGCCAAAAACCTAGGACTAGTTCGCGAAAGTAGGTTTTTGGAAAAACCCCAAATACCCTAAAATTTTCCCAGGGTGACGAGCAAATCCGAGGCATGCATCTGGTCCGCCTCGAGCCAAGGATTCCAGCGATATAAGACACTTGAGCCTACGCCTCACGGTTGATGAGTTATGAGCCGTTTCGTACTTTTGCCCGCTGTAGCGCCCCCGTCAGGCCGATCGGGGCGGGCCTTGGTGACGCTGTAGGCGGTGTGAGTACTATCAGCCCCCAAAGTTTCAAGTCTCCACGACTTACGGTTTGGTCTGCCCGATCAGTTTTATGTCTGAATGTTGCATCATGGGAAAATTAACAATTACAATAGGTGTTCAGCACTGAAGTGCTTGAACCCCTAATAAGTGGCTAAAAAAGGGCCACAAAAAGGCCTCTAAAAAAAAAACTATAGGGTCTAGGCGCTTGCCGTCTGCGCTGCTGCGTTCCAAAAACTTTATCCAGCCTTCTAACATGTGCCTCGGAGAGGAAAAAGAACGTTTGTTGCCCTTTTAGCTCATTTATCATGGAAATGTGGTGCATTTTTTTTTTTACCTTTTAAACTGTGACACCCCCACTGATGGCCCGATCTCCATAAAAGTTTGCACGCTTCTTTAGAATAATATGGCGCATGTGCTCAGCTAATTTGGTGAAGCTCTGCTCTTTTCCCCCCATTTTTCAGTCATTTAAATGTCATTCTGCATAGGGTAATACAGAGGCCTTCTCACCTTTATGACAGTTAAAGCGCCACCAATGGCCCGACGTCCATGAAAGTTTTCAAGCTTCTTCAGGATCACGTGACGCATGCGCATGCCCGATTTTGTGAGCTTGTATGCAAATCAGACAGCAAGATGGCCGCTTTCAGCCATTTCATGTGTTTTTTCCATAGAAATACATCATTTTGACACCCTTTTAACAGTTATAGCGCCACCAGGTGGCCAGTCGCTGCGCCCTTTTTCACGTGACCACAGAATGAGCTCGTACATGCGTGTGCTGAGTTTGGTGCAAAAATCTCGTTCCGTTCACGAGTTATAGCCAATTAAGCAAAATGGGCTCCTCCCACTTCGAACATTTTGGCGGCCCTTAGGGACCGTGAAGCGAAATTTACACTTTTTTTTGATAATTATTGACAATCAGACTCCAGAGAATCTTGCCGCACTGGTTTGGTTCCGGTCGGGCCAAAAACCTAGGACTAGTTCGCGAAAGTAGGTTTTTGGAAAAACCCCAAATACCCTAAAATTTTCCCAGGGTGACGAGCAAATCCGAGGCATGCATCTGGTCCGCCTCGAGCCAAGGATTCCAGCGATATAAGACACTTGAGCCTACGCCTCACGGTTGATGAGTTATGAGCCGTTTCGTACTTTTGCCCGCTGTAGCGCCCCCGTCAGGCCGATCGGGGCGGGCCTTGGTGACGCTGTAGGCGGTGTGAGTACTATCAGCCCCCAAAGTTTCAAGTCTCCACGACTTACGGTTTGGTCTGCCCGATCAGTTTTATGTCTGAATGTTGCATCATGGGAAAATTAACAATTACAATAGGTGTTCAGCACTGAAGTGCTTGAACCCCTAATAAGTGGCTAAAAAAGGGCCACAAAAAGGCCTCTAAAAAAAAAACTATAGGGTCTAGGCGCTTGCCGTCTGCGCTGCTGCGTTCCAAAAACTTTATCCAGCCTTCTAACATGTGCCTCGGAGAGGAAAAAGAACGTTTGTTGCCCTTTTAGCTCATTTATCATGGAAATGTGGTGCATTTTTTTTTTTACCTTTTAAACTGTGACACCCCCACTGATGGCCCGATCTCCATAAAAGTTTGCACGCTTCTTTAGAATAATATGGCGCATGTGCTCAGCTAATTTGGTGAAGCTCTGCTCTTTTCCCCCCATTTTTCAGTCATTTAAATGTCATTTTGCATAGGGTAATACAGAGGCCTTCTCACCTTTATGACAGTTAAAGCGCCACCAATGGCCCGACGTCCATGAAAGTTTTCAAGCTTCTTCAGGATCACGTGACGCATGCGCATGCCCGATTTTGTGAGCTTGTATGCAAATCAGACAGCAAGATGGCCGCTTTCAGCCATTTCATGTGTTTTTTCCATAGAAATACATCATTTTGACACCCTTTTAACAGTTATAGCGCCACCAGGTGGCCAGTCGCTGCGCCCTTTTTCACGTGACCACAGAATGAGCTCGTACATGCGTGTGCTGAGTTTGGTGCAAAAATCTCGTTCCGTTCACGAGTTATAGCCAATTAAGCAAAATGGGCTCCTCCCACTTCGAACATTTTGGCGGCCCTTAGGGACCGTGAAGCGAAATTTACACTTTTTTTTGATAATTATTGACAATCAGACTCCAGAGAATCTTGCCGCACTGGTTTGGTTCCGGTCGGGCCAAAAACCTAGGACTAGTTCGCGAAAGTAGGTTTTTGGAAAAACCCCAAATACCCTAAAATTTTCCCAGGGTGACGAGCAAATCCGAGGCATGCATCTGGTCCGCCTCGAGCCAAGGATTCCAGCGATATAAGACACTTGAGCCTACGCCTCACGGTTGATGAGTTATGAGCCGTTTCGTACTTTTGCCCGCTGTAGCGCCCCCGTCAGGCCGATCGGGGCGGGCCTTGGTGACGCTGTAGGCGGTGTGAGTACTATCAGCCCCCAAAGTTTCAAGTCTCCACGACTTACGGTTTGGTCTGCCCGATCAGTTTTATGTCTGAATGTTGCATCATGGGAAAATTAACAATTACAATAGGTGTTCAGCACTGAAGTGCTTGAACCCCTAATAAGTGGCTAAAAAAGGGCCACAAAAAGGCCTCTAAAAAAAAAACTATAGGGTCTAGGCGCTTGCCGTCTGCGCTGCTGCGTTCCAAAAACTTTATCCAGCCTTCTAACATGTGCCTCGGAGAGGAAAAAGAACGTTTGTTGCCCTTTTAGCTCATTTATCATGGAAATGTGGTGCATTTTTTTTTTTACCTTTTAAACTGTGACACCCCCACTGATGGCCCGATCTCCATAAAAGTTTGCACGCTTCTTTAGAATAATAAGGCGCATGTGCTCAGCTAATTTGGTGAAGCTCTGCTCTTTTCCCCCCATTTTTCAGTCATTTAAATGTCATTTTGCATAGGGTAATACAGAGGCCTTCTCACCTTTATGACAGTTAAAGCGCCACCAATGGCCCGACGTCCATGAAAGTTTTCAAGCTTCTTCAGGATCACGTGACGCATGCGCATGCCCGATTTTGTGAGCTTGTATGCAAATCAGACAGCAAGATGGCCGCTTTCAGCCATTTCATGTGTTTTTTCCATAGAAATACATCATTTTGACACCCTTTTAACAGTTATAGCGCCACCAGGTGGCCAGTCGCTGCGCCCTTTTTCACGTGACCACAGAATGAGCTCGTACATGCGTGTGCTGAGTTTGGTGCAAAAATCTCGTTCCGTTCACGAGTTATAGCCAATTAAGCAAAATGGGCTCCTCCCACTTCGAACATTTTGGCGGCCCTTAGGGACCGTGAAGCGAAATTTACACTTTTTTTTGATAATTATTGACAATCAGACTCCAGAGAATCTTGCCGCACTGGTTTGGTTCCGGTCGGGCCAAAAACCTAGGACTAGTTCGCGAAAGTAGGTTTTTGGAAAAACCCCAAATACCCTAAAATTTTCCCAGGGTGACGAGCAAATCCGAGGCATGCATCTGGTCCGCCTCGAGCCAAGGATTCCAGCGATATAAGACACTTGAGCCTACGCCTCACGGTTGATGAGTTATGAGCCGTTTCGTACTTTTGCCCGCTGTAGCGCCCCCGTCAGGCCGATCGGGGCGGGCCTTGGTGACGCTGTAGGCGGTGTGAGTACTATCAGCCCCCAAAGTTTCAAGTCTCCACGACTTACGGTTTGGTCTGCCCGATCAGTTTTATGTCTGAATGTTGCATCATGGGAAAATTAACAATTACAATAGGTGTTCAGCACTGAAGTGCTTGAACCCCTAATAAGTGGCTAAAAAAGGGCCACAAAAAGGCCTCTAAAAAAAAAACTATAGGGTCTAGGCGCTTGCCGTCTGCGCTGCTGCGTTCCAAAAACTTTATCCAGCCTTCTAACATGTGCCTCGGAGAGGAAAAAGAACGTTTGTTGCCCTTTTAGCTCATTTATCATGGAAATGTGGTGCATTTTTTTTTTTACCTTTTAAACTGTGACACCCCCACTGATGGCCCGATCTCCATAAAAGTTTGCACGCTTCTTTAGAATAATATGGCGCATGTGCTCAGCTAATTTGGTGAAGCTCTGCTCTTTTCCCCCCATTTTTCAGTCATTTAAATGTCATTTTGCATAGGGTAATACAGAGGCCTTCTCACCTTTATGACAGTTAAAGCGCCACCAATGGCCCGACGTCCATGAAAGTTTTCAAGCTTCTTCAGGATCACGTGACGCATGCGCATGCCCGATTTTGTGAGCTTGTATGCAAATCAGACAGCAAGATGGCCGCTTTCAGCCATTTCATGTGTTTTTTCCATAGAAATACATCATTTTGACACCCTTTTAACAGTTATAGCGCCACCAGGTGGCCAGTCGCTGCGCCCTTTTTCACGTGACCACAGAATGAGCTCGTACATGCGTGTGCTGAGTTTGGTGCAAAAATCTCGTTCCGTTCACGAGTTATAGCCAATTAAGCAAAATGGGCTCCTCCCACTTCGAACATTTTGGCGGCCCTTAGGGACCGTGAAGCGAAATTTACACTTTTTTTTGATAATTATTGACAATCAGACTCCAGAGAATCTTGCCGCACTGGTTTGGTTCCGGTCGGGCCAAAAACCTAGGACTAGTTCGCGAAAGTAGGTTTTTGGAAAAACCCCAAATACCCTAAAATTTTCCCAGGGTGACGAGCAAATCCGAGGCATGCATCTGGTCCGCCTCGAGCCAAGGATTCCAGCGATATAAGACACTTGAGCCTACGCCTCACGGTTGATGAGTTATGAGCCGTTTCGTACTTTTGCCCGCTGTAGCGCCCCCGTCAGGCCGATCGGGGCGGGCCTTGGTGACGCTGTAGGCGGTGTGAGTACTATCAGCCCCCAAAGTTTCAAGTCTCCACGACTTACGGTTTGGTCTGCCCGATCAGTTTTATGTCTGAATGTTGCATCATGGGAAAATTAACAATTACAATAGGTGTTCAGCACTGAAGTGCTTGAACCCCTAATAAGTGGCTAAAAAAGGGCCACAAAAAGGCCTCTAAAAAAAAAACTATAGGGTCTAGGCGCTTGCCGTCTGCGCTGCTGCGTTCCAAAAACTTTATCCAGCCTTCTAACATGTGCCTCGGAGAGGAAAAAGAACGTTTGTTGCCCTTTTAGCTCATTTATCATGGAAATGTGGTGCATTTTTTTTTTTACCTTTTAAACTGTGACACCCCCACTGATGGCCCGATCTCCATAAAAGTTTGCACGCTTCTTTAGAATAATATGGCGCATGTGCTCAGCTAATTTGGTGAAGCTCTGCTCTTTTCCCCCCATTTTTCAGTCATTTAAATGTCATTTTGCATAGGGTAATACAGAGGCCTTCTCACCTTTATGACAGTTAAAGCGCCACCAATGGCCCGACGTCCATGAAAGTTTTCAAGCTTCTTCAGGATCACGTGACGCATGCGCATGCCCGATTTTGTGAGCTTGTATGCAAATCAGACAGCAAGATGGCCGCTTTCAGCCATTTCATGTGTTTTTTCCATAGAAATACATCATTTTGACACCCTTTTAACAGTTATAGCGCCACCAGGTGGCCAGTCGCTGCGCCCTTTTTCACGTGACCACAGAATGAGCTCGTACATGCGTGTGCTGAGTTTGGTGCAAAAATCTCGTTCCGTTCACGAGTTATAGCCAATTAAGCAAAATGGGCTCCTCCCACTTCGAACATTTTGGCGGCCCTTAGGGACCGTGAAGCGAAATTTACACTTTTTTTTGATAATTATTGACAATCAGACTCCAGAGAATCTTGCCGCACTGGTTTGGTTCCGGTCGGGCCAAAAACCTAGGACTAGTTCGCGAAAGTAGGTTTTTGGAAAAACCCCAAATACCCTAAAATTTTCCCAGGGTGACGAGCAAATCCGAGGCATGCATCTGGTCCGCCTCGAGCCAAGGATTCCAGCGATATAAGACACTTGAGCCTACGCCTCACGGTTGATGAGTTATGAGCCGTTTCGTACTTTTGCCCGCTGTAGCGCCCCCGTCAGGCCGATCGGGGCGGGCCTTGGTGACGCTGTAGGCGGTGTGAGTACTATCAGCCCCCAAAGTTTCAAGTCTCCACGACTTACGGTTTGGTCTGCCCGATCAGTTTTATGTCTGAATGTTGCATCATGGGAAAATTAACAATTACAATAGGTGTTCAGCACTGAAGTGCTTGAACCCCTAATAAGTGGCTAAAAAAGGGCCACAAAAAGGCCTCTAAAAAAAAAACTATAGGGTCTAGGCGCTTGCCGTCTGCGCTGCTGCGTTCCAAAAACTTTATCCAGCCTTCTAACATGTGCCTCGGAGAGGAAAAAGAACGTTTGTTGCCCTTTTAGCTCATTTATCATGGAAATGTGGTGCATTTTTTTTTTTACCTTTTAAACTGTGACACCCCCACTGATGGCCCGATCTCCATAAAAGTTTGCACGCTTCTTTAGAATAATATGGCGCATGTGCTCAGCTAATTTGGTGAAGCTCTGCTCTTTTCCCCCCATTTTTCAGTCATTTAAATGTCATTTTGCATAGGGTAATACAGAGGCCTTCTCACCTTTATGACAGTTAAAGCGCCACCAATGGCCCGACGTCCATGAAAGTTTTCAAGCTTCTTCAGGATCACGTGACGCATGCGCATGCCCGATTTTGTGAGCTTGTATGCAAATCAGACAGCAAGATGGCCGCTTTCAGCCATTTCATGTGTTTTTTCCATAGAAATACATCATTTTGACACCCTTTTAACAGTTATAGCGCCACCAGGTGGCCAGTCGCTGCGCCCTTTTTCACGTGACCACAGAATGAGCTCGTACATGCGTGTGCTGAGTTTGGTGCAAAAATCTCGTTCCGTTCACGAGTTATAGCCAATTAAGCAAAATGGGCTCCTCCCACTTCGAACATTTTGGCGGCCCTTAGGGACCGTGAAGCGAAATTTACACTTTTTTTTGATAATTATTGACAATCAGACTCCAGAGAATCTTGCCGCACTGGTTTGGTTCCGGTCGGGCCAAAAACCTAGGACTAGTTCGCGAAAGTAGGTTTTTGGAAAAACCCCAAATACCCTAAAATTTTCCCAGGGTGACGAGCAAATCCGAGGCATGCATCTGGTCCGCCTCGAGCCAAGGATTCCAGCGATATAAGACACTTGAGCCTACGCCTCACGGTTGATGAGTTATGAGCCGTTTCGTACTTTTGCCCGCTGTAGCGCCCCCGTCAGGCCGATCGGGGCGGGCCTTGGTGACGCTGTAGGCGGTGTGAGTACTATCAGCCCCCAAAGTTTCAAGTCTCCACGACTTACGGTTTGGTCTGCCCGATCAGTTTTATGTCTGAATGTTGCATCATGGGAAAATTAACAATTACAATAGGTGTTCAGCACTGAAGTGCTTGAACCCCTAATAAGTGGCTAAAAAAGGGCCACAAAAAGGCCTCTAAAAAAAAAACTATAGGGTCTAGGCGCTTGCCGTCTGCGCTGCTGCGTTCCAAAAACTTTATCCAGCCTTCTAACATGTGCCTCGGAGAGGAAAAAGAACGTTTGTTGCCCTTTTAGCTCATTTATCATGGAAATGTGGTGCATTTTTTTTTTTACCTTTTAAACTGTGACACCCCCACTGATGGCCCGATCTCCATAAAAGTTTGCACGCTTCTTTAGAATAATATGGCGCATGTGCTCAGCTAATTTGGTGAAGCTCTGCTCTTTTCCCCCCATTTTTCAGTCATTTAAATGTCATTTTGCATAGGGTAATACAGAGGCCTTCTCACCTTTATGACAGTTAAAGCGCCACCAATGGCCCGACGTCCATGAAAGTTTTCAAGCTTCTTCAGGATCACGTGACGCATGCGCATGCCCGATTTTGTGAGCTTGTATGCAAATCAGACAGCAAGATGGCCGCTTTCAGCCATTTCATGTGTTTTTTCCATAGAAATACATCATTTTGACACCCTTTTAACAGTTATAGCGCCACCAGGTGGCCAGTCGCTGCGCCCTTTTTCACGTGACCACAGAATGAGCTCGTACATGCGTGTGCTGAGTTTGGTGCAAAAATCTCGTTCCGTTCACGAGTTATAGCCAATTAAGCAAAATGGGCTCCTCCCACTTCGAACATTTTGGCGGCCCTTAGGGACCGTGAAGCGAAATTTACACTTTTTTTTGATAATTATTGACAATCAGACTCCAGAGAATCTTGCCGCACTGGTTTGGTTCCGGTCGGGCCAAAAACCTAGGACTAGTTCGCGAAAGTAGGTTTTTGGAAAAACCCCAAATACCCTAAAATTTTCCCAGGGTGACGAGCAAATCCGAGGCATGCATCTGGTCCGCCTCGAGCCAAGGATTCCAGCGATATAAGACACTTGAGCCTACGCCTCACGGTTGATGAGTTATGAGCCGTTTCGTACTTTTGCCCGCTGTAGCGCCCCCGTCAGGCCGATCGGGGCGGGCCTTGGTGACGCTGTAGGCGGTGTGAGTACTATCAGCCCCCAAAGTTTCAAGTCTCCACGACTTACGGTTTGGTCTGCCCGATCAGTTTTATGTCTGAATGTTGCATCATGGGAAAATTAACAATTACAATAGGTGTTCAGCACTGAAGTGCTTGAACCCCTAATAAGTGGCTAAAAAAGGGCCACAAAAAGGCCTCTAAAAAAAAAACTATAGGGTCTAGGCGCTTGCCGTCTGCGCTGCTGCGTTCCAAAAACTTTATCCAGCCTTCTAACATGTGCCTCGGAGAGGAAAAAGAACGTTTGTTGCCCTTTTAGCTCATTTATCATGGAAATGTGGTGCATTTTTTTTTTTACCTTTTAAACTGTGACACCCCCACTGATGGCCCGATCTCCATAAAAGTTTGCACGCTTCTTTAGAATAATATGGCGCATGTGCTCAGCTAATTTGGTGAAGCTCTGCTCTTTTCCCCCCATTTTTCAGTCATTTAAATGTCATTTTGCATAGGGTAATACAGAGGCCTTCTCACCTTTATGACAGTTAAAGCGCCACCAATGGCCCGACGTCCATGAAAGTTTTCAAGCTTCTTCAGGATCACGTGACGCATGCGCATGCCCGATTTTGTGAGCTTGTATGCAAATCAGACAGCAAGATGGCCGCTTTCAGCCATTTCATGTGTTTTTTCCATAGAAATACATCATTTTGACACCCTTTTAACAGTTATAGCGCCACCAGGTGGCCAGTCGCTGCGCCCTTTTTCACGTGACCACAGAATGAGCTCGTACATGCGTGTGCTGAGTTTGGTGCAAAAATCTCGTTCCGTTCACGAGTTATAGCCAATTAAGCAAAATGGGCTCCTCCCACTTCGAACATTTTGGCGGCCCTTAGGGACCGTGAAGCGAAATTTACACTTTTTTTTGATAATTATTGACAATCAGACTCCAGAGAATCTTGCCGCACTGGTTTGGTTCCGGTCGGGCCAAAAACCTAGGACTAGTTCGCGAAAGTAGGTTTTTGGAAAAACCCCAAATACCCTAAAATTTTCCCAGGGTGACGAGCAAATCCGAGGCATGCATCTGGTCCGCCTCGAGCCAAGGATTCCAGCGATATAAGACACTTGAGCCTACGCCTCACGGTTGATGAGTTATGAGCCGTTTCGTACTTTTGCCCGCTGTAGCGCCCCCGTCAGGCCGATCGGGGCGGGCCTTGGTGACGCTGTAGGCGGTGTGAGTACTATCAGCCCCCAAAGTTTCAAGTCTCCACGACTTACGGTTTGGTCTGCCCGATCAGTTTTATGTCTGAATGTTGCATCATGGGAAAATTAACAATTACAATAGGTGTTCAGCACTGAAGTGCTTGAACCCCTAATAAGTGGCTAAAAAAGGGCCACAAAAAGGCCTCTAAAAAAAAAACTATAGGGTCTAGGCGCTTGCCGTCTGCGCTGCTGCGTTCCAAAAACTTTATCCAGCCTTCTAACATGTGCCTCGGAGAGGAAAAAGAACGTTTGTTGCCCTTTTAGCTCATTTATCATGGAAATGTGGTGCATTTTTTTTTTTACCTTTTAAACTGTGACACCCCCACTGATGGCCCGATCTCCATAAAAGTTTGCACGCTTCTTTAGAATAATATGGCGCATGTGCTCAGCTAATTTGGTGAAGCTCTGCTCTTTTCCCCCCATTTTTCAGTCATTTAAATGTCATTTTGCATAGGGTAATACAGAGGCCTTCTCACCTTTATGACAGTTAAAGCGCCACCAATGGCCCGACGTCCATGAAAGTTTTCAAGCTTCTTCAGGATCACGTGACGCATGCGCATGCCCGATTTTGTGAGCTTGTATGCAAATCAGACAGCAAGATGGCCGCTTTCAGCCATTTCATGTGTTTTTTCCATAGAAATACATCATTTTGACACCCTTTTAACAGTTATAGCGCCACCAGGTGGCCAGTCGCTGCGCCCTTTTTCACGTGACCACAGAATGAGCTCGTACATGCGTGTGCTGAGTTTGGTGCAAAAATCTCGTTCCGTTCACGAGTTATAGCCAATTAAGCAAAATGGGCTCCTCCCACTTCGAACATTTTGGCGGCCCTTAGGGACCGTGAAGCGAAATTTACACTTTTTTTTGATAATTATTGACAATCAGACTCCAGAGAATCTTGCCGCACTGGTTTGGTTCCGGTCGGGCCAAAAACCTAGGACTAGTTCGCGAAAGTAGGTTTTTGGAAAAACCCCAAATACCCTAAAATTTTCCCAGGGTGACGAGCAAATCCGAGGCATGCATCTGGTCCGCCTCGAGCCAAGGATTCCAGCGATATAAGACACTTGAGCCTACGCCTCACGGTTGATGAGTTATGAGCCGTTTCGTACTTTTGCCCGCTGTAGCGCCCCCGTCAGGCCGATCGGGGCGGGCCTTGGTGACGCTGTAGGCGGTGTGAGTACTATCAGCCCCCAAAGTTTCAAGTCTCCACGACTTACGGTTTGGTCTGCCCGATCAGTTTTATGTCTGAATGTTGCATCATGGGAAAATTAACAATTACAATAGGTGTTCAGCACTGAAGTGCTTGAACCCCTAATAAGTGGCTAAAAAAGGGCCACAAAAAGGCCTCTAAAAAAAAAACTATAGGGTCTAGGCGCTTGCCGTCTGCGCTGCTGCGTTCCAAAAACTTTATCCAGCCTTCTAACATGTGCCTCGGAGAGGAAAAAGAACGTTTGTTGCCCTTTTAGCTCATTTATCATGGAAATGTGGTGCATTTTTTTTTTTACCTTTTAAACTGTGACACCCCCACTGATGGCCCGATCTCCATAAAAGTTTGCACGCTTCTTTAGAATAATATGGCGCATGTGCTCAGCTAATTTGGTGAAGCTCTGCTCTTTTCCCCCCATTTTTCAGTCATTTAAATGTCATTTTGCATAGGGTAATACAGAGGCCTTCTCACCTTTATGACAGTTAAAGCGCCACCAATGGCCCGACGTCCATGAAAGTTTTCAAGCTTCTTCAGGATCACGTGACGCATGCGCATGCCCGATTTTGTGAGCTTGTATGCAAATCAGACAGCAAGATGGCCGCTTTCAGCCATTTCATGTGTTTTTTCCATAGAAATACATCATTTTGACACCCTTTTAACAGTTATAGCGCCACCAGGTGGCCAGTCGCTGCGCCCTTTTTCACGTGACCACAGAATGAGCTCGTACATGCGTGTGCTGAGTTTGGTGCAAAAATCTCGTTCCGTTCACGAGTTATAGCCAATTAAGCAAAATGGGCTCCTCCCACTTCGAACATTTTGGCGGCCCTTAGGGACCGTGAAGCGAAATTTACACTTTTTTTTGATAATTATTGACAATCAGACTCCAGAGAATCTTGCCGCACTGGTTTGGTTCCGGTCGGGCCAAAAACCTAGGACTAGTTCGCGAAAGTAGGTTTTTGGAAAAACCCCAAATACCCTAAAATTTTCCCAGGGTGACGAGCAAATCCGAGGCATGCATCTGGTCCGCCTCGAGCCAAGGATTCCAGCGATATAAGACACTTGAGCCTACGCCTCACGGTTGATGAGTTATGAGCCGTTTCGTACTTTTGCCCGCTGTAGCGCCCCCGTCAGGCCGATCGGGGCGGGCCTTGGTGACGCTGTAGGCGGTGTGAGTACTATCAGCCCCCAAAGTTTCAAGTCTCCACGACTTACGGTTTGGTCTGCCCGATCAGTTTTATGTCTGAATGTTGCATCATGGGAAAATTAACAATTACAATAGGTGTTCAGCACTGAAGTGCTTGAACCCCTAATAAGTGGCTAAAAAAGGGCCACAAAAAGGCCTCTAAAAAAAAAACTATAGGGTCTAGGCGCTTGCCGTCTGCGCTGCTGCGTTCCAAAAACTTTATCCAGCCTTCTAACATGTGCCTCGGAGAGGAAAAAGAACGTTTGTTGCCCTTTTAGCTCATTTATCATGGAAATGTGGTGCATTTTTTTTTTTACCTTTTAAACTGTGACACCCCCACTGATGGCCCGATCTCCATAAAAGTTTGCACGCTTCTTTAGAATAATATGGCGCATGTGCTCAGCTAATTTGGTGAAGCTCTGCTCTTTTCCCCCCATTTTTCAGTCATTTAAATGTCATTTTGCATAGGGTAATACAGAGGCCTTCTCACCTTTATGACAGTTAAAGCGCCACCAATGGCCCGACGTCCATGAAAGTTTTCAAGCTTCTTCAGGATCACGTGACGCATGCGCATGCCCGATTTTGTGAGCTTGTATGCAAATCAGACAGCAAGATGGCCGCTTTCAGCCATTTCATGTGTTTTTTCCATAGAAATACATCATTTTGACACCCTTTTAACAGTTATAGCGCCACCAGGTGGCCAGTCGCTGCGCCCTTTTTCACGTGACCACAGAATGAGCTCGTACATGCGTGTGCTGAGTTTGGTGCAAAAATCTCGTTCCGTTCACGAGTTATAGCCAATTAAGCAAAATGGGCTCCTCCCACTTCGAACATTTTGGCGGCCCTTAGGGACCGTGAAGCGAAATTTACACTTTTTTTTGATAATTATTGACAATCAGACTCCAGAGAATCTTGCCGCACTGGTTTGGTTCCGGTCGGGCCAAAAACCTAGGACTAGTTCGCGAAAGTAGGTTTTTGGAAAAACCCCAAATACCCTAAAATTTTCCCAGGGTGACGAGCAAATCCGAGGCATGCATCTGGTCCGCCTCGAGCCAAGGATTCCAGCGATATAAGACACTTGAGCCTACGCCTCACGGTTGATGAGTTATGAGCCGTTTCGTACTTTTGCCCGCTGTAGCGCCCCCGTCAGGCCGATCGGGGCGGGCCTTGGTGACGCTGTAGGCGGTGTGAGTACTATCAGCCCCCAAAGTTTCAAGTCTCCACGACTTACGGTTTGGTCTGCCCGATCAGTTTTATGTCTGAATGTTGCATCATGGGAAAATTAACAATTACAATAGGTGTTCAGCACTGAAGTGCTTGAACCCCTAATAATCTTAATAGTTACTTGAGTAAGAGTAAAAAAGTATCCAATGAAAAAACTACTCAAGTAGCGAGTAACTTACTTCGGATTATATATATATGTATATATATGAAGAAGACTTCAGATGCAAAAGCTTCTGAGTGCCATCTGAAACTTTCTTCTAAAACAAGCATTTTTATAAAGCTTGTATATTTAAGTACAGTAATTTCACTTTAATGACAATTAATAGGTACTTTTCATTGCCATTTAAGTGAAATAACTGAACATAAACGTACAAGCTTGATAAAAATGCTCTTTTAGAAGAAAATTTCAGATGGTACTTAGAGGCTTTTGCATCTGAAGTCGTCATATATATAAAATTATATTATTTCAATTTTTTATTTTTATTTAAATGACTATTATTTTCATAAGTAGACTGTCTGGCTCTCTTTGCAACAAAAAGCATTTTCTCCCATCTGTAGCCCGAAAAAGAAAATCATTGCCTGTCCTTTGGTTTGTATAATAGTAATATAACTTATACAACTACATTTGGATTAGTAGACAATGTTGAAATAAAGTGAATCTGTAGAGTGTTGCATTCAAAGGCATGCAACTGACACAGAGAAGAAAGAGTTAAAACTCTTCACATGTGCTCGCGCTCATGACTGCTACTGAATATCTGAACACACACAAAAAAAAAGTACATCGACGAATCTTCTTCTGTCGGTTCTCCAAAATATAATCAAATGTATATTTCTGCAAGCATGTTTAAACTGGTTAACTGTGTCTACGGCAGGCAATTAAAGGCATTTGTTTTCAAGTCGAGTTCGCACGCCACTGCGCAACAATACACACAAACTACCGCGGGATGGCGGGTGTTCATAAACTGTGGGCAATGGTAGATTATTTAATGTATAAATTAATGTATATGTCCAAAAAACGGGTAATGTCATACTTTCTAGAAGTGCTATCATGGCGTAATAATCTGTTTGGTTGTAAAATGTATTACCTGAGTGAAATGAAATCGAAAATATCGTCCTGTGGAATCATTCATTCACAGACAGCTTACGAAGATGTTCAACTAATAAAGATCTTCATCGCTGGCAAATATATGATGCATTTGCAGATTTGCTCTCACTTGACTGTACTGTAGGTCCACGTCCACTTCATCTAACGCTCTTGATGTGCTTAAATCTTCCTGTTACGACTCCGAGTCGAGTGTGAATTGAAAGGGCTTCAGATGATTCCGTGCGTGCAGGAACTGAACAGTTCATTCAAACTGATTCGCGAACCGATTTAGACAGATCTGCCAACTTGTTTGATGAAGTCTTTGAACAGAATCGACTCAAAAGAGTGATTCATTTGTGAATTGAGCATCGCCCAAGCCCAGAAAAAAGATAAATCGCACTTACGCATTTAACAACACATATTGCATTAAAATAAAGTAACGAGAGGAACGTCGCCCAACGTAACGAAGTAAAAGTACCGTTTTTTCATTAGAAATGTACTCGAGTAAAAGTAATAAGTACCCACATTCAAATCTACTCTTAAAAGTACAATTTTTCCAAAAAACTACTCAAGTAAATGTAACGAAGTAAATGTACTTCGTTACTACCCACCTCTGCCTATTCCTCAGCCGGATCCCTTTGCTCCTCGAAATGAAACTTCCAGCACCTCTGAGGTAATTTTTCCAGGATTATTATCAAGATAGTATTATTCCTCACAGCGTCGTAAAGTACATGAGTCTGAAAGTGAACTCGCTGTGTGTGTTATCCAGCTGTTGTGGGCGCTCACTGGTTTGCCTGGATCACCTCAGATTATTTGCGTTTGAATAACGCGCGCTCTCCGTGGGCGGAGTCACATTAAAACTTAATGAGCTGACATGAGAACGACTGACATCTCTCTCTTTTCATACATATTACATAAACTGAGAATATATTTTTTTATATAAAAATTACTTCATTTAAAAAAAGAGAATTCAAGCTTCATGCCTGTGTGTCTGTATGCCTGTTTGACTGAGAATTCGCTGAGTTACAGTTCATTTTCGGACGCATTTCAGAATGGACTACACTGACAGAGAGAAAGCAGAACTCGCATCATGTTTATTTTTCTTTATTTGGCAAAAAGCACAACACTTTGTTTTTTATTGTGAGTATACACAAAAATAATACACACTTAACAGGATCGAGTGATGTAAAACACAAGTATGTAAGATCAAAATCAAGAGTATTTTTCGTCTCTGTTGCACTGATAAGGAAAAAAACTAGCCTATCGCGCCAGCCAACCTCAGGGGGTTAAACAGAACCAAAAGGCATTAGAAAATACAAGACTTGACTCCTAGCATTATCAGAGACACCGAAAAAAAAAAAAAAAAAAAACAGATCTAAACATGAATAACAGGAGATACAGACTCCATACCAAGTAAGGTTTCGAGTTGAACCATTTACTCAATCAGCCTACGAACAGGCTTAATTACTCTACCAAGCCTGGTAGTGTAACGATCACCTGTTTTAAAATCAGCTACAGGATCTTGCCTAAAGGGTCCACTGGCAGAGACAGGAGTTTGGGGAGAGTGGATAGGACCAGCCACAGCCACAGTATTATCATCAGTCATTGACACAGCAACTTGTGCATTTGGCTCCTCTTGATTTGACAACTGAGAATGCACCCATGAAGAAGTGCGGACATCACAACAAGTAGCAACAATGGAGATGTTCGACATAGAGTATGCATGTGAGAGTTCCTCAGCCTCATTCTGCCAATCATCTGCGTTCCTAGCAGACTCAATCTCGGCATCATAGAAGGACTCACCACTGCGTGTTTGCTCGGTTAGACCACCACAGCGTGCCTCAGACATCCGTGAAGGTACACTACAGGCAAGTACGTCAGCAACGTTGAAGAAGAAGATTTCGATGCACTATTCTCTCATTACCAGCCCTGTCACAGATCTTATACACATGAATGGAAGGCTTTGAGGCAACCACAGTGTACATGGCTGGCTCCCATTTGTCAGCAAGTTTTCGTTTCCCTCTGCAACCCTTGTTAGCCACAAGCACTTGGTCACCAACGGCTAGAGGTAGGCCTTTTGTTCTTTTGTTGTACTGGTTCGACTGGTGTTTTTGTTCCACAACAGCATTCTTCTGTGCTAACGCCATGTCAGACTGGAGGTCGCTGATAAGAGATTGGACATACTTGTCACAATCACAGATTGACTTATCCCGCAGGACACTTTGGAACATGAGGTCAACCAGCAACCTTGGTACTCTACCAAACATCAGGTAAAAAGAGGCAAACCCCGTTGTTTCGTGTGCTGTGAAGTTGTACACAAATGTCATGGTCTGTACCAACTGCGGCCACTTCTGCTTAGGCCTAGGTGGAAGAGACCTTAGCATATGTGACCCGTCACGGAAACCAAGGACACAAGTCGGCAGGACAACTTTCGAGCAAAATGAGAAAGAAGCGGGTTTTTTTCAAAATTGGTGATTTTCGTTTTTTTTTGCAGAATCTGTAAGTTGAGATCACGAAGAAGCCTCTCCATGTTTGAGATAGCAGTATTGGTATATTTAAAAGCGTACATTTTGATGTTGAAATCGCCTTGTTTTTCGGAGATTCTAGCACGCAGTAGGGGGCGTGTCATTGTCGGTGTGTATTTCCATACTGAATTGCCAGCGTGGCTACTTATTATGCAGCGCTCGGGCCGGCTCTATCTGATTTCAAAATTCAATGAAGATGGACGCCAATAACATTACGATGTCCAGCAATCGATTTAAATAGTAGCTTACATGGGGTTAAAATGGGGTTTAATTTGTCGTTTAATGAGATGTAGCCTAATACATGTTGTCAGTGTGAACATATAGATCCGCCAATGTAGTTAACATGCATATGAATGGTACAGTGGTGTTAAAGGTTGAGAGTTCGAATCCGCCCTTGAATAAGTTTTTTTTTTTCTCGTATAGTTTTTTTTCTCTCTTCAAAACGATTATGTTCATCAGTGGTTGTATATCAAGTAGGGACATGCAAACGTTTGAATTATTTTGTTATTTCAACAGAACAAATAGAGAGTATCCGCAACGGATTGAAGCGTGCGTCGAGTGAATACAATGCAGTGTGCGCGCGAGCCACACGAGTAAACACTGTATCTGCACCACTGATCGCAGCAGCAACGAGCACTTTGATCACTTGATAAAAAAAACCCATTTCAGCGCTAGTATCTTATTTAAAAAACAAACTAAATGAATGCTCTGCCAGTTAACTGGAGATGTTTTATTTAGAGAATTTGTAGAATTGGTACATTCAGGGGGGAGGGGGAGACGGGGGAGCTTTACAGGGGGTATGACTTATCTAAATGAGATGTAAATGAGCCCTATTGTCATTCCCAGAAGCGTGAGAACTTGCCAATCTTTAGAAGCAGATTTCTACCATTTCAGTTTTTTTGAGTGCCTACCTTCAAATGGCCACAACTTCTCCAAATATTATCAGATTTCCATGTGTTATACATCGTTGGAAAGCTTGAATACTACACTTTCAGAATGTGTGAATAACTCAAAATGCCCCAGAACCGACTTGTGTCCCTACTTTCTGTGACTGGTCACATATTACCTAATGTCCTGTTGAAACGTTCAGTACCACCATTCCCCATTGGATGGTAAGGGGTGGTTCTCGAGTTGTCAACTCCAGCCAGTTCAAGGAGCTCGGCAATCAACTCACTCTCAAAGGTAGCCCCCTGGTCAGAATGGATGCGTTGGGGAAATCCATAGATGCAGAAAAAGCTGTCCCAGAGTTTCTTAGCCACTCTTTTCGCTGTTTGGTCCTGACACGGGAATGCATGCGCCAGCTTTGTGAAGTGATCCGTGACCACTAAAACATCCACAGATTTGTTGTTCTGATCTTCAGCAAACCAGAAGTCGATGCAAACTAGCTCCAGTGGAGCTGTGGTTTTAATACTCTCCAAAGAGGTACTCGCTGCAGGCGCAAAGCTCGTTTTTCCCTCCACAGAAGCACGTCGCTAAACTAGGGAATGAACTTGCGCTCCCTGGGTCGGTTCAGCGCAAAAAAGGAGGCGGGTTCCGGCGCAAACGTTCTTTCATGCTATTTTGCAGGTTTAGAAAACAATTGCGCTACTAACCAGGAAAAAATAGTTTAAAGTCAGTGGCGCGTTGCGCATGTTATTAATATGCTATTTTAAGGGCGCATGCTTGGCCATAATCAATGTAGCGTGTGCACAACGCACACCTTGATTCTCTCATCTACACAGAAGCAGCAGTTTTCATTTTTGCAAATCATACATTATTACGATAGATAGATAGATAGATAATTTATTATAAAAGCATACATCTAGCTTACACATTTACCCAAATTATCATACGCCTTTTTAACCGAAGTTAATTTGGGTGTGTTTCTCCATCCCCAACGTCCCTGACGAGAGTGTTGCTCTCCTTGACTGTGAACCGCTCCTGGCGCGCGCCTGGCAAATCCGCCGTTATAATAGGAATCCGCTTAGAAAAAGCGCGCCTGCAAGGGATTGTGAGATGACGCTCTGATTGGTTTATTTCACGTTACGCCCAAACCACACCTATGAATAATGAAGCTACTTCAGACCAATCCATTTTAGATTTGCGCCTGGCGCAAGAGTCATTTATCCCGCCGGGAAAATAGCAACAGCGCCAAGACCCGCCCACAAAGTTACTTGCGCTTTGCGCTTTGACACTTGCGTTTCAGATCGTTAAAATAGGGCCCTAGATCTCGCAGTGATGTTATTACTTCTATGGCGAATTGACTGGTGCACCGTGCACCAGTCAACAGTTTGATTGACGTACGACTCAACCTATCGACTACCGCTTTTATTGCTCTCCTCTGAACTATTGGACATAAGTTAACAGTACGCCTATGGACGTATCCGTTTATTTATTAGGCAGGGTCAAATGAAAAAGCGGGACAGATGCTCAATTTGCGTGATGCAGGACAAATGGTAAAATTGCTGTAGCCTACAGTACAACGTAAAGCGGGACAGGTGCTTTACGTTTCTTAATCAGATAAATTAAGAGATTATTTTAGCAAATATATTATATACAAAAAAAATTCTCACCATGAATATATCCACAAAGGCATGGCGTTTAAAACATACAAAACTAACAATGATGATTGTGATTTATTTCAGTTTTTCTGCCCCATTAAGCGCTGCTCTGGACACTCTGTTTTGAGATGAGTAAATGGAGAAGCACAAAAACATAGCAAGAAACCATAGCATTAAATTAAAATAAAATTCTGTATCAAAAATTATAAGGAAACGCCAGTACTTTGTTTAGGCTTGGTTTGTAGGGAATTCCAAACCTGCGCACATGTATTCCAACGCACATAACTATAGAACCAATTCTTAATGCGCATGTGACCGCCATCTGCGTTTCTCACAGGTTCGCGTTTAAAGTCTGTAGAGAGAATGGTGTCGTCTTAGCGGCCCCAAATTGAATAACAAATGATTGTTGCGACGGAAGCGAATCAATCAAAACTAACTTTAGCTGGAAAATAACTTTATTAAAGAACTGCTATAAAGCGAAATCAATCTCTGTTACCTTAAATTATACGTTTATCTCTGTAAAGCTGCTTTGAAACAATCTACATTGTTAAAAGCGCTATATAAATGAAGATGACTTGACTTGACTTGACTTAAATTATAACTGGAACATTTATTTGAACAACTAAAATATATGTAAAATTGAACTTCCAAAACATGGTTTAAAAAAAGGCAAATAAACCAAAAATGTAAGGAATAGTTTACTCAAAAATTCTGCAAGAATTTACACATCTATAAATTGATACAAAGTTACAAACCTATATTTCTTTCTTTCTTTTGCTGAAACAGAAAATAATATATTTTAAGGAATGACAGTACCTAGACAGTTGCTGGTCCCCATTGACTTCCATAGTATAGAAAAAAAAAATACTATGGAAGGCAACAAGGACCACATAATGTCAGTTTACAAGCATTCCTTAAAATATCTTATTTTGTGTTCCAGCAAAAGAAAGAAAGAACTATAGGTTTGTACCAATTTAAGGATGAGTAAATACTTGCAGAATTTCCATTCACATTTTGCTGAACTTCACCACTTTAAAATTTAAGTGGTCAATAATTACAGTCATGGGCAGCTCACCAAGCAGCTCTTTGCTGCCACCCATGTACAAGTTTGATGGCAGTCTATACTCTCCGTAATCGGAGTCGAGGAGGATGAACATTTCCGCCTCCTCTGACAGTCCGTTTACCTCCACCTCAACTGTCTTCACTGCTCTCTCTGAGACCTGCAAAGTGAAATGTGGAATCTTTACATTTATGTAAGTTGCATTGCAGTCTATGGGGGACAGGTTTATGATACATTTTTATGCGCATAACTTATGACATGATTTTAATTTTCATTTAATCCCTTTTAGGTATCTTAACAACAATGTACCTTGACTGTTGTATATGTGGTGGAGTTCATCTTTGACCTCCCATTGGGCCAGACATTTGGCTTTAGGTGTGTGGCCTCAATGTAGTCCTCATATCCACGAGGGCTTCATCCCACCACAGCGACACCTCAACAAGTTTCCCGCCAGTCATCAAATGAAGGTCTAGGATGGGGACTTCGCCTTCCTTGACTGCTGTCATGAGGACCACTTGTAACTACAAAGAGGGAGAGAGAGAGATTTTCGCTTCTAAGGTAAGTAAATGATGACAGAATTTTCATATTTTGATGAACTGTCCTTTTTAAAAGAAAGCGAGGCTTAATAGGTAAAGATGCACATCTAATAGATGTTTACACAGGACAAAAAATAGTGAAGCTTACAGTAATCAGCCCTGTGGAATCACATCCTGTTCACACATGATCTCTAACTGGTGATTTGCCAATAATTTACCAATAATTTACCAGTATAAGACTGTATGTGTTAAACATGTTGCCTTAGATAACATTATAATAATTAAATAAAGAACTCAACGCTTATATCATTCTTAAGTATGACATTTTTACTCACCCTCTCCACATAGCCACCAAGGGTGACATATCCTTTTGTGAATATGTCACTGTCATCCCCACTTTTTTTTTAACACTTTGGGACCATTCGGTATTTATGGAAGGGGCCACCGGAGGAAAATAGGGGAGGGTCATGTCTTTTTATTCTTTGTTGAGGGGAGGGTCATCCAACTTTTTTTAGTCTAGGGGGAGGGTCACCCAACTTTTATATTCATTAAAACAGCAACATTTCAAAGTGGCTTGTTTGGTGCTATTTTTCCCATTTAGCTCCATGTTGATCTCGCGTTATCAGCCCCCCTTCGATATCAGATGGGTCTGCCCCAACAAAAATCCAGTTTGGCGCTGTTTGGCAGTGCGCGCGCACTTCAGTTCGTGCTTAGAAAAAGTGCATCATGTCAGAACAGAATGCCAAAAAAATGTTTACCCGGCAAAGACTTAAAACACGAGCAAATAATGAACTGTTGTTAAGTGCACAGTGTCCTGTGAGTGTAACTCTACCGCATTAACATGTGATGTGAACGTACGTCGAGTTTAACAGTAGGCTATTGGGACTGAGGCACCAGAACTGCTGATAGAATGTGCGCTGTAGGGCGATACTGCATATTTTAGTTTCCATGCTTATTTTGTTTCCACGATGTGTAAAATGTAGGGCTACCACCAGCCGCGGTGCTACCATTGGGCCCGGGTGGTCATTTAGGTCCGGGCCCACCCATTTTCTATGGTTTTGTACGTTTCTTCATTCGGATCTATTTGCGATGATCGATCCAAATTCTAAACAAACAGTTTACATGCTTCGTCCTTGTTACGTTATTCATTAAGATAATAATTAATAAATGCACGCATAATTATCAGTGAACTTGAATATGTTTTACATGCATGCACAAACAAATGACTTTCAACTTGTGTGTGCAAAATGCAGAATAAAATGAATGTGCAGCAATTTGTACAAATACAGAGTCTGTAGGCCTACTGTGTTGTTACCATTAAATAAGCTAATTTAGTTTAATTTTTGTTAAACTATAATAATGTTATTTTTTCATCTATGTTAATTATGAAAAGTGAACCGCACACACGAGTACGCAATATCGAGAGACATGAAGCGGGTCAGACATGATTTTGACCACTTAATTAAGTTTTGTTTTGCAGAAAACGATTTTTTAAGTGAATTTCGTTTTGTATAAATTGTATCTTAATTAAAAAAAAATAAAAATATCAACCAATTGCCTGCTTTCTTTCATTTAAGACTCGTGGCAAAGGTGAAGCCTTTTTTAACTAAAAAAGATTTAGAGACGTTGATCCATGCTTTTGTGTTTTCAAGACTTGATTATTGTAATTCATTATACATTGGTGTCTCCCAAGCATCTTTACGTCGGCTGCAAGCGGTACAAAATGCTGCAGCCAGACTTTTGACAGGGACCCGTAAATATGATCATGTCTCTCCTGTTTTGGCCTCCCTGGGTTGGTTGACCATTCGAGATAGAGTTGATTTTAAAATGCTAGTCTATGCCTATAAGAGCTTAAATGGACTAGCGCCATTATATCTTTCCGAACTTCTTGAGGTCCATAAGCCCTCTAGAGCTTTAAGATCTGCAGAGAAAGGGATTTTGCTGTCTGTACCACGCACAAAATACAAGCAACGGGGTGATAGGGCCTTTGCTGTAGTTGCCCCTAGGCTATGGAATATGTTACCGCTTTATATCAGGTCTGCTCCAACTTTAGGCAATTTTAAAAGCCTTTTGAAAATTCACTTATCTCAGATGTCCTATTTAGGTGTAGAGGGTTGAGCTCTTGTGCATTTATGTCTTACTATGTGGATTTTACTGTGGTGTTTTAGTGTTTTATTTTATTTTATTTTTTTATCTTAGAATTGCTTGTACAGCACTTTGGTACAACTCATTGTTGTTGGAATAGTGCTTTATAAATAAAGAAAGAAAGAAGAAGAAAGAAAGAAAATTGGGCGATTCCAGTGTTATGGACGTGACATTTGCAGTCAAAACTTAAAATAAAAATTCTCAGAAAATGCATTTATTTGAAACATCTGAAAGGAGTCAAACAATAGAAAAATATCAGTCTACACATGCGTTTTATATTTAATATGAGGGAAATACACATGTGACGTGCATGACACAAAAAAATCTTTAACTTTTAGGTGGCAGAATATTTTTTAGTAATTATATAAATTACACTGTGCAAACCAAAATATATATACCCACCGGATGAATAAAGATCGGCCTCCACAGAACATAAAATATTATATTATTTTATTTATTTTTCGTGTTCGCATTTATGTGAAGAAGAAAAAAAGAAAAAAAAAATGTTACGGGCGTGACAGTTCTCCATTACGAACATGACTGCTCTGAAGCGACTTTAAAAATTTCACAGAGACCTCAAACAGAAAGTACAAAGTCTTTCTTTAAAGTGAATTTCGTTTTTTTTATTAATTTTATCTTAATTTTAATCAATGTTTCATCTGCATTTAATAAATAAGAAGTAGTCTAAATATAGTAGAAAATAGATAATCATGACACGGAGGCGCGGGCGAGTGAACTGGACTCTTGTCTCATAAATGAGCCGAAACTCAGCGTAAGGGCTACTTGCCTCACAGTCATAAGAAATATATAGAAAGCTTGAAATGTCTACTTTTAAACAGAACAATTCATAACGAAAGAAATCAGACTGCTCTCTGCTTATGAAATGTGCATTTCTCTCTGGCGCGTCCTGAGAAGATCGCGACGCATCGTCAACTTCATCTTTGCAGTAGACACAGAAAACACTTGTTTATTAATAAACAATTAAAATGTCTCCTAGCTATTTATGACATATTAATAATCATTACTTTTGCCGGTTCTTTGTGACAGCTTTTAGATGCTTTATTCGCAACGCCACCCACATGTTGAACGCGTCACACCGCATCAGCACCGAAAACATGATTTTTTTTTTTAATCTAAAATCAAAAATCGTGATACGAGCCGAATCGTAGGTTTGATCTATCGTTACAGCCCTAATAAGATGAGAAAGCAAGAGTTTATGGTTTAAAAACAAACAAACATTGGCTTTCTGAACATCTTGGCCAAGCACAAACCAGCCTACAGAAGTAGGCTAATCAATAAATTATCGGGGAGGGTCATGCCTTTTTTCACAATCATTTTGGAGGGTCATAGAAAAAATTATTGCTGGCGAAGGGAGGGTCATGTCTTTTTTGACAACAGATCTCAAAACTCCTCCGGTGGCCCCTTAAATAAATAACGAACAGTCCCTTATTTTTAATTTTTGTTTTACAGGATGAACTAAATTGAAGCAAAAACAATATTAACAGAAGGGAGGAGAAGGAATTATGCATAAATACGTCGCAGATGTATGCTACATAGCATAGACAGCTTTATACCTATACATATCCACGCATATTCTTAAATATCAATCATCATATACCTGCATACCTAAAATTATATGTATGCACTAACCCCACTATTAAAAAAAAAAAAAAGAAAAAACGGAAAAGAAAAAGAAACACTGAACAACAAAGCCAAACTGGTGAGGTCAATCATTCTAATAGCCATTACTGTTTACTTAGTTGAGGATGTCTTTACATTTTTTATATATCAACCACTTTTCGCGGTCCCTTTTAAAAGCACCTTTCTTCGTCTTTAAAATATATGTAAGTTCTTCCATAACCATGATTTCTTCAATAATTCCAAACCATTGTTTACACTTCAAAGTAGTATCTTTAAGCCAGTTCCTAGATATAGTTTTTTTTGCAAGCCGCAAGAAGGATCTTACATAAATATTGATCACTTTTAGGAACTAAGCCTTTAATATTTCCCATAAGTAGAAACATAGAGGTTCTGGCTATTTTAAATCCAAACATTTCCGACATAACTACCTGCACATCGTCCCAAAAAGACTTTTTCTAATTTTCTCACAGCTCCAAAAAATGTGTGTGTGATCCGCTTCTAACTGTCCACACTGCCTCCAGCAAGTTTGCTGTCCAGAGACTTCTTTGTTTCTGATCTTAGGTGTTATAAAGAAGCGGATAAGGCACTTCCAACCAAACTCCCTCCATATTTGTGAACTGGTAGTAGTTTGGTGTATTGACCACAAGTCATACCAATCCGTTTCTGGTATTTCAATCTTTAGTTATTTATCCCATTTCAATTTTATATATAATGTAGAGGAGGGGCCACTACACATCAACACTTCATACAAAAAAGAAATTATTCTGGGTAGTGTATGCTCATAGGCGTCCATCATCATTTTAGTAAGGGGATGGATATCATTTACTCTAACTTTCCTTTTTTTGTTGTAGTAATCCCTTAACTGGAAGTATCTAAATAAGTCCTGAATTCTTATTCCGAAGTTTTCCTTTAAGTCCTGGAAACTTCTAATTTCACCCTCTGCAATTACACAGCACAATGCTGTTATTCCCCTATCCCTCCACTGTTGAAATATTGGGTCATCCCTTCCTGACTTAAATTCCTCATCATGAGTAATCCACCTAAGTATTCCAATTTCTTTATTCCAATTTGAATTGTTTAACAATAGAATGCCATACCTTCAATGAGAATGTTGTAAGACGATCCTTCAGGAGGCCACGGCGGAGACTCTCCCTCGGGCGGCCAGGGCGGAGACGACCCCTCGGGCGGCCAGGGCGGAGACGACCCCTCGGGCGGCCAGGGGGAAGACGACCCCTCGGGCGGCCAGGGCGGAGACGACCCTTCGGGCGGCCAGGGCGGAGGAACAGACACCGGCTCAGGAACAGGAACAGACACCGGTTCAGGGACAGGAACCACCGGCTCAGGAACTGGAACAGACACCACCGGCTCAGGAACTGGAACAGACAGCACCGACTCAGGAACAGACACCACCGACTCAGGAACAGACACCACCGACTCAGGAACAGACACCACCGACTCACTGGCACCACCGACTCAGGAACTGGCACCACCGACTCAGGAACTGGCACCACCGACTCAGGAACTGGCACCACCGACTCAGGAACTGGCACCACCGACTCAGGAACTGGCACCACCGACTCAGGAACTGGAACAGACACCGGTTCAGGGACAGGAACCACCGGTTCAGGGACAGGAACCACCGGCTCAGGAACTGGAACAGACACCACCGACTCAGGAACAGACACCACCGACTCAGGAACTGGCACCACCGACTCAGGAACTGGCACCACCGACTCAGGAACTGGCACCACCGACTCAGGAACTGGCACCACCGACTCAGGAACTGGCACCACCGACTCAGGAACTGGAACAGACACCGGTTCAGGGACAGGAACCACCGGTTCAGGGACAGGAACCACCGGCTCAGGAACTGGAACAGACACCACCGACTCAGGAACAGACACCACCGACTCAGGAACAGACACCACCGGCTCAGGAACTGGAACAGACACCACCGACTCAGGAACAGACACCACCGACTCAGGAACAGACACCACCGACTCAGGAACAGACACCACCGACTCAGGAACAGACACCACCGACTCAGGAACAGACACCACCGACTCAGGAACAGACACCACCGACTCAGGAACAGACACCACCGACTCAGGAACAGACACCACCGACTCAGGAACAGACACCACCGACTCAGGAACAGACACCACCGACTCAGGAACAGACACCACCGACTCAGGAACAGACACCACCGACTCAGGAACAGACACCACCGACTCAGGAACAGACACCACCGACTCAGGAACAGACACCACCGACTCAGGAACAGACACCACCGACTCAGGAACAGACACCACCGACTCAGGAACAGACACCACCGACTCAGGAACTGGCACCACAGACTCAGGAACTGGAACAGACACCACCAGCTCAGGAACTGGAACAGACACCACCGGCTCAGGAACTGAAACAGACACCACCGGCTCAGGAACTGAAACAGACACCATCAGCTCAGGAACTGGAACAAACACCACTGGCTCAGGAACAGACACCACCGGCTCAGGAACAGACACCACCGGCTTGGATCTTGTCTGAAGACACAGGTTCGGCGTCGGTCATCTTCTCCAAAGACACAGGCTCGGCAGATGTGACGTGAACAGGCTCTGCGGCGGCCATCTTGTCCGAAGACACAGGCTAGGCAGGCGTGACGTGAACAGGCTCGGCGGCGGCCATCTTGTCCGAAGACACAGGCTCAGCAGGCGTGACGTGAACAGGCTCGGCGGCGGCCATCTTGTTGGAAGACACAGGCTCGGCAGGCGTGACGTGAACAGGCTCGGCGGCGGCCATCTTGTCCGAAGACACAGGCTCAGCAGGCGTGACGTGAACAGGCTCGTCGGCGGCCATCTTGTTGGAAGACACAAGCTCGGCAGACGTGACATGAATACTCTTGGCGGCGGCCATCTTGTCCGAAGACCCAGACTCGGCAGGCGTGACGTGAACAGGCTCGGCGGCGGCCATCTTGTTGGAAGACACAAGCTCGGCAGACGTGACATGAATACTCTTGGCGGCGGCCATCTTGTCCGAAGACCCAGACTCGGCAGGCGTAACGTGAACAGGCTCGGCGGCGGCCATCTTGTCCGAAGACACAGGCTCGGCAGACGTGCTGTGCTTCCTCCACGCATGCAGTACCGCCACTGCATAAAAGAGGAAGACCGCTCTCTTGGTCGTGGCAGGACTGATGGTGGGCGGCTCTGAGACGATCTCAGGGATGACAGCGGGCTGCTTGGAGGGGACGGCCTCCGGGACGACAACGGGCCGTTCGGGGACGACCTCCAGGGAGACAGCGGGCCGTTCGAGGACGACCTCCAGGGAGACAGCGGGCTGTTCGGGGACGTCAGGAGTGCAGGAAGCTCTCCTTCTCCTTCTCCTCTGCCGCCTCTGATAGTGACAGGCAGGCTTTGGACTGGATGGGATCGGCGGCGGATGGAAGTCTGGGCTGGATCTCACCACCTCAGGTTCCATGAAGGATCGAGGTGGAGAGTGATACCTGGACTCCCCTCTAGTACCTCCTCTCCTATGACCTCCGCGGGTCCCAGAAAATTTTGCCAGCCGGGTTTCCTCGAACGACTCTCTGGGATGATCTGAAGGGGGTGTGGAAGCTTTCTTCAAATCAGCTTCCTCAGTCAATCGGGCCCACAGTGCAAAACACTCGAAGATGTTCATACGAGGAGGAATCTCTTTAGGTCGAGAATTCCCCCTCTGCTGTTTCCTCCCATTCTCAGTGGCTGGAGATTTTGGAGACCACATACCGCTGGATCTCTGCATGACGGAGTTCTTCTGTCACGACACGCACACACAGGGAATTAGAGATCCAAAAGCAGTGTTTTATTAAAGGGTAATCCGTACTCACAACCAGTCCAAGCAAAGGTCATAATCCAAAAGGCAATCCAAAAACATAAAAGATAAACAGGTTCGAATTAACAACGGAAGTGTGGGGACAATAGACAAGTACCCCGTGACAAACACTGAAACAGACAGGGAATATATACACAAGTGCTAACAAGGTGACGAGAAACAGCTGTAAGGCAATGAACAATCAGTGACAGACAGGATCATGGGAATTGTAGTGAGAATGCATTGACACCTTGAAAACTGAGGACCTCCAGTGTTTAACCCAAGGAACCACCAGACACTATGACAGCTTTGGTGGGATTTCCACTGGGAGGGACTGAAACAAATACAGCATGCGCGTCTTACATGCTGCAAATACAGCATGTAAGACATTCATTTTTATTCCTTTTATCCTATCACTGAAGCTCATGGGATACGTGGACCACCTCTCAATGTCACTCTTTATATTATTAGTAATTAGATCGTAATTGGCCCTATACAATTTTGTTAAGTCTTTAGTTATATTTATACCTAGGTATTTTATGCATTTTGTGTCCCAATTAATGTCATAGTTTTGATTGAGTTGTGTGTTTGGTTTACAATTAAGCATAAGAATTTGGGTTTTTGTTACATTTAATTTATATCCAGCATATAATTGCTCTAATACTTGCATAAGGTTTGTGAAATGTTTTTTGGGTTCAGCTAAATAAATCGTAACATCATCTGCAAAAAGGCAAATTTTATGTTCCATGCTGTTAATTTCAACCCCCTGGAATCAATAAGTGCTGTCTGATTAATTGAGCCAGTGGCTCTATATAGATGGCAAATAGAGAGGGACTAAGACAGCAACCCTGTCTAGTTCCTCTTTCCAGGAGGAATCTCTCTGATAAAGACCCATTTACTCTTACTCTAGCTGTCGGGTTTTGATATAATGATTTGATACACTGGTCAGATTTGTCATTAAAACCCAACTTTTCTAATGCTAAGTAAAGAAATTCCCAGTTGACCCTTTCGAAGGCCTTCTCAGCATCAAGATTAGACCTACAGGTAATTTATTTCGATGAGCCCTATCTATTATATGGAGAGTTCTTCTTATATTGTCGTATGTTTGTCGACCTTTAACAAAACCTGTTTGGTCTTCATCTATCAAGTCTGAGAAGAACGTCTCGGTTACGTATGTAACCCTCGTTCCCTGAGTAGGGAACGGAGACGTTACGTCGGATGACGACGAAAGCCTCTCACCTTCGAGTATATAAAACGAGCCAATGGCAATGAAATGCAATACACATATGACCCAGAGGACTGCATATGGAGTAACACTGGTGTGTCCAGCCGCAGCTGAAATATATTTCAACCCCAGGGGTGGCAAGGTGGCTTGCCGAGGGAAAGACACATGCTCAGAGAGGCTTACAGTGGAAATACACATGTGGGGGTCACCCAGAGGGGGAACCATGCACATGGAGGCACCTAGCCAAGAGCGAAAGCTGCCGGTGGCATAACTCTGGCGTTGACGTCAACCGTGCTGGAGGAGACTCAGGGCTTATGAGGCTCACCGGAGGAAAATATCGCACGTATCCCATCCGTGGAGAAGAATGGCGAGCAAGCAAAGACACCTGAGCAGAATCTAGTACCGGCTAGTTGAAGCGAGTACATGAGAAGAAACTGGCTCTACTCAGAGATTATAGAATCTCGCGAATGTGTTAGGTGTCGCCCAGCCTGCAGCTCTACAGATGTCTTTTAGCGAGGTGCCATGCGCTAGAGCCCAAGAGGATGCCACACTCCGAGTGGAGTGGGCCGTCACACCAAGGGGGCATGGTCGACCTTGCTGCTGGTATGCCAAAGCAATGGCGTCCACTATCCAGTGGGACAACCTTTGCTTGGAGAGAGCCTTTCCCTTCAGCTTCCCACCATAACAGACAAAGAGCTGGTCTGAGGTCCTGAAACTCCGCGTTCTGTCTACGTAAGCACGAAGGGCGCGTACTGGACAGAGCAGTGCCAAGGCTGGGTCTGCCTCCTCCAAGGGCAGCGCTTGCAGGTTCACTACCTGGTCTCGAAAGGGTGTGGTAGGAACCTTGGGCACATATCCAGGCTGGGGTCTCAGGATCACGTGAGAGTTAGCCGGCCCGAATTCCAGGCCGGCTTTGAAAATGCCTGCAGGTCTCCTACCCTCTTGATGGAGGCCAATGCAACCAGGAGCGCTGTCTTCAATGACAGGAACTTAAGCTCCACTGATTGCTGAAAGGAAGCACTCTGCAGGGCAGTTAAAACCACTGAGAGGTCCCAAGAGGGTACGAGGGGAGGACGAGGAGGATTCAGTCTCCTCGCTCCCCTCAGGAACCTGATGATCCGGTCGTGCTTTCCCAGAGACTTACCATCAACTGCGTCGTGATGTGCGGCAGTAGCGGCAACATACACTTTCAGGGTGGAGGGAGACAGCCTTCGCTCCAACCCTTCTTGTAGGAAGGAAAGCACGACACTGATCGGGCATTTTGTGGGTTCTTGATGTTTAGAAAAACACCAGTTGACGAAGAGGTTCCACTTCAACGCATAGGCATGTCTTGTGGACGATGCTCTAGCGGAAGTGATGGTAGCCACCACCGCTGGTGGTAGGGTACTCAAACCTGCCTCGTCCCGTCCAGGAGCCACACGTGGAGGTTACAAAGATCGGGACGAGGGTGCCAAAGGGTGCCCCGTCCCTGAGAAAGGAGGTCCTTCCTCAGAGGAATTGGCCAGGGAGGTGCTGTCGCGAGGAGTACTAGTTCTGAGAACCAGGTCCGGTTGTGCCAATACGGGGCAACCAAAATGACCTGCTCCTCGTCCTCCCTGATCTTGCGCAAAGTCTGTGCAAGAAGGCTCACTGGGGGAAACGCATACTTGCGTAGGCCCCGCGGCCAGCTGTGCGCCAGTGCATCCGTGCCAAGCGTGCCCTCGGTCAGGGAATAATACAGGTTGCAGTAGGACGAGTCATGGGAGGCAAACAGGTCTACCTGTGCGTCCCCGAACTGATCCCAAATCAGCTGGACCCCCTAGGAATGGAGTCTCCATTCTCCAGCGAGAGGCCGAAGCCGAGACAGCTCGTCGGCCGCCTGGTTCAGGTCCCCCGGGATATAAATGGCTTGAAGCGACCTCAGATGCTTCTGACTCCATATGAGGAGGTGGCGAGCGAGTTGCGACATATGGCGGTAGCGTAGACCACCTTGATGGTTGATGTACGCTACTGTCGCGGTATTGTCTGATCGGACTAGTACGTGTTGACCCTTGAGCAGCGCACGGAAGTGGTGCAGGGCGAGACGTACAGCCAGCAACTCGAGGCAATTGACATGCCAAAGGCGCTGGGGTCCTGTCCAGGAGCCCGCGGCAGCATGTCCATTGCACATTGCGCGCTTTGGCAGGGGTCTGGAGACAGGGGGGGTGAGAGGAGTGTGGCCCATGGGCGGCTCGTGCTGTCATCCACAGCCTCTTGGGGCTCAGAGAAAGAGCATCAGTTATTTTTGAACGAGATTCTCCCCCAGCCCTCCACCGGGGGAAGGAGTGGTCCTGCTACCAGCTCCTGAAAGAACTGAGCCCTAACTCCAAGCTGCCCGTCTCAGAAGTGCTGCTTAGGGGCCGGCTAAGGGGCAGAGACAGGCGGTGCCAGCCTCCAGCGACCTCCTCGTGCTCAAGCCGTTGAAGGCTCGAGGGGAGAAGCCGCATGGAGGCGAAGTCGGCGGGAAGCAGACTAAGGAGATCACACGGACGGATGACCGTCAGTGCAGAAGCCTCAGTCCGTTTCTGGAGTGATCGAAGACTGTTGGGCGCAGTCCTCAACCACAACCCGACCAAGCTGCCCATCTCAAGATTGCTGCTTAGGCTGGCGTGGCAGTCTAAGGGGCGGAGACGGGCAGCGCCGCCCTCTTGCGACCTCCTCCTGCCCAGGGCCGGTGAAGGCCCGAGGAGAGGAGCCGCATGGAGGTGGCCTTGGCAGGAAGCAGACTAAGGGGACCTGACTCTACTAACGTCGACACTCCTGAGGGAGGCAACGTAGTCGAATCCTCATTTCCAGAGGAATCAAGCCCGTCCTGTGATGCTGTGAGTGAGATGACACCATCTGATGGAGTCCCGAATGAAACACTGGGTCCCCGAGAGGAACCAGGCACACACGGAAGCCCCACGGTTTGCGATGTGGAGGGGGACGTGTTTTTTTTTTTTTAGTACCACACTGTAACCCTCAGATCACCCTGGCCACCAGCCAAAGTATCCCGTTTTTTTAGGAAGAGATAGATTGGGGTGTGTCAGAGGAGACTCTACCCACACTGAGATCATTGAGTGTCGATCTATAAACATCGCGATGATCATGTTCCCGCAATGAAAACATGACTCATCCATGAGCGCTGCCGAGCGTGATTAAGCCCAACACGCGAAACAGCGCTCGTGACCGTTAGGCAGATAAATCACGCGCCCACATCCAGTAAATACACGGGCGAACCGTCTTGAAAAAGACGTGCCGCGTGCAGCTCTTTTAGAGAGGAAAAAGCTCAGCAGAGTGCTGAAGCGCCCAGGGAGAAACACACTCACTGTCGGCAGATCACTGCACAAAACAGCAGCAGGCAATGCAATCTCGCTGGAACGCGCCGTCACACAAACACACTGAAGAGCCGCTCGTCTCGTAGAATGAAGATGATTCAGAATGGCTTGTAGGAGTGAAGAGAACTCTTGGCTCCGAAGCGAAAAGATATCTGCATGTTGCCGGCGTACTTCCTTATATACCCCCTGCGTGGGATCGGAGATACGCTATGCAAATTCCGCAGACCCATGGCATTTCATTGCCATTGGCTCGTTTTATATACTCGAAGGTGAGAGGCTTTCTAAGCGAAACCCCATTCGTCGTCATCCGATGTAACTCGGAGTGACCACGAAAGGGAACAATTGTATTCTGGATGCCAAGATAGAACAAAAAATTGTATAGTCTGTATTAAGAAGTGATATGGGTCTATAGTTTTGACAATGTTCCCTGTCTTTTTTCTCCTTGGGGATAACAGAAATGATAGCCTCTTTCCATGATGGAGGAGTTTTCCCTTCATTTATGACCCAATTGAACGTGTCCCTCAGTAATGGCATCAGCTCTTTGTAATAAGTTCTATACCACTCTGAAGGGAATCCATCGCTCCCTGGTGATTTGCCTGATTTTAATTTGCCCATGACCTGTTGTAATTCCTCAGTGGTTATTTCTGTAGTTAGACTTTTATTTTGTACTTCACCAATAGAGAGAGGGCATATCTAATGTATTAAGGAATTCTTGTGTTTTTGTTCTATTCATACCAGAGGTCTGTTTGTGTAATTCTTCATAGTACTTCTTAACCCTCTGAGGTCGGCAAACGCGCTGGCGCGTTTTGCCGTATTTTCTTCACATTGTAGCACTATAAACTTAAATTACTCCGTCATTTATGGTCATACAAAAAAAAAAGAAATATAAAAAAAGAATCTGTGATATTTTTACTTTTGTAGGTGTCCACTTACAATCAAATCAAAACATTGTGCTTTTGTAAAATAAAGAAAATAAACAGGGTGTGCGTTCTGCCTCTCCGTCACGGTGAACTTTTTTTTCTTGAGCACGTCTATAAACTGAAACAAAACTCAGCGAATACTTGTCACACATTTATGAGCCATATACCTTTATAAACATTTAAGTGTGTACTTTTAAATGATCGGATTCAAACTGAAAACAAATATTCTCTGTTTAAGTAATTTGTATAAAACCAACAAGATGTCCAGCTTCTCAAACGCTTCCTAATTATTTTTTAATTTGAACACGCCCACTCGCGCAAAAGAGATTCACATGCAAATCTCCACATGGAACGCGAACGCGCTCGTTACCTTAGAAACAAAACACCAAAACACTTCACAAGTCTCTGCTTTTCGTCGAGTTTGAAAGACGCACCGTGAGCTTACATTGGAATTACCTCAGAAGAAGAAGAACGCGAATTGAAGACAAGAAATATGTAAGGTAAGAAATTCTTACATATTAGTTTGTTATTGTTGCATAAATTTCACATTGCAGTTGAACTGTTGCTAGATATATGGTGAATATTATAATATTTAGACCCGTGTTTACTGTTACTGTGTTTGTGGATATCTGCTCAAATGTAGATATGTATATGGTAACCATAATGTTTTATATTTGAGCGCGATCACGTTTGAATGTATCATATTTGGATCGCAATCGCGTTTGAAAAGCACCAAACGGCTTCATGTTTTTACTATTATCTCATTTCATATCATCATAACGAATGGAAACATTTGAAGTAACATGATAATCAATATATTTTTCTTTAGCTTAGTTGTTACTGAAATATTTTGGAAGATTTATAGGCTGATATGGTTATTGTTATTATTATTTTTTGCAGCACTGCGCATAGCCTATGCCTACAAGGCACAACAAACCTGGTGTTCATTATATTATATATTGTTGGAAACATTTATGTGTGTGTGTGTATGTGTGTATTCTGTGAATTTTAAAAAGCAATTTTAAACAGAAAAATCAAAAATTTATTCCCAAAATCCTGCAGGCTCTCTTGATATCAGTATGTTCTTTTTTTTTTTCTTTCAGGGCCCAGATGCCACTCCTGCTGACTTCAACATTCACATGAGTCTCTGTACATGAACGTGGTAAAGTGAAAATCAAACACCTTGGAAATGAAAGGTATGTACAATGTTTTTAGGAATGGCACAAAGGTCTCTGTCTTTGGATAATTGTTTTCAATTAGTGCTTTTTTTGTCATTTGTTTTGTATCTTTGGATTATGTTGTGTTGTAATTAAATCCAAAAAAACTAAAAAATCTAAAGCCATTCTCTTTTAAATCTCCCCATTCTTTGTGCAAGGTTGCTCAGAATGATAGGGCCTGATAGCTCCTAATAGGGCCATTAGGGATTGTCTCTGTCTTTCTCAGGTGTGAAAAGCTTACATATTAATGAGCTCCCGCATAAAGCTTTTTCACACAAAACACGTCGTAAAATTTTTAAATCAATATATTGTCTTATCTGAATGAGCAGTCAGGGTGATTTTCACATAGTTTTGGAGCAAATATTCTAGGCTACGTCATACAATTTTCAAAAGTCTTGTGAAGAAATAATCAGTATGGGTTTCATGACCTTATTTCAGTGAGAACGTTTTTTTGTATTTTCACAAACCACGCATAAATGTCATTATCTCAAAACAACAAACTTTTACAGACATGCTGCTGATATATTATTGTAGCAGAGTTTGTGCTGAATACAGTGTAATTAGACTTTAGCCATGAAAATGTCACAAGTAACAGAAATAAGCACAAATGTCAGAGCATGTCAGAACACCTCCAAGGCCCAGAAAACACCTCAGACCCCAGAGGGTTAAATATATTTCTAATATAGTCTCGTACTTTGGAGATTAAATTATCAGTTTGTTGCTTTCGCATTCGTCTTGCCAATAATTTAAGTGCTCTTGGTCCTGATTCATAGTAAGTTTGTTTCACGAATCTAGCCTTTTTCTCCACTTCTGACTGCAACAAGCTGTTAATTCCCTTTCTCAATTCTCCCATTTGAGCCACCACCTCTTTATTTGCATTATGTTTATGTTTAAGCTCCAATTAATAGCTATTAATTTTCCTCGAATCACTGCTTTTAGTGCATCCCATAGTATAGAGGGGTCCACTTCTCCATTGTTATTTTCCTCTAAGTATCTTTTTATTTCTATTCGAATTTGATCAACTACTGATTTATTATTTAATATTCCTAGATTTAATCTCCACAGCGTGTTCCTTTTTTCCTCTCCCAGAGAAATCTTCACATAAATAGCACTATGGTCCGATATGTCAGCTACCCCAATACAACAATTCTGTATCCGGTGTCTGTTTTCTTCTTGTAAGAGAAAATAGTCTATTCTAGAATACACAGAATGCGTGGCAGAGTAGTGACTATAATCCTTCTCTAATGGGTGTAATTCCCTCCAGACATCAATTAGGCCCATTTCTGTACATATGTGATTCATGAATTTTGTTATATGTTTTTTGTTTCTTTTATGGCTTGTAGTATCCAGGTCATGGTTAAGCACTATGTTTAGGTCCCCTCCACATATACGAACCCCCTCCATCTCCTCCGCCACGATATCAAATAATACTTGAAATACTGTTTATTGCTTTCCGGTGGGGCGTAAATATTTATCAAGGTTACCATGTTATTATTAATTGTTCCTTTAACAATAACATATCTCCCTTCTTTATCTTTTACTTCTTTGTGACACTCAAAGTTAACACCTTTTGGAAGTAAGATAATGACCCCCCTCTTACGATGGTTTGGACATGAACTATAAAATATATTTTTAAAACCAAATTTTTTCAGTTTTTCATGTTCCTCATTTGATAAATGTGTTTCTTGCAGAAAATAAATATGCTTCTTTTCCTTTTTCAATTTGGCTATAACTTTAGCTCTTTTGGCTGGGTTCCCTAGTCCATTAACATTCAAAGACATTATCTCAATGTCTCTCTCCTGCATTCAACTATCTCTACAACAATCATTGTATAATGATAACCCCACTGGCAAAAATTTGAACAAGTATAAACTACTAAACAACTTTTACATAAACCAAAACATATTAGATTAACAGAAAGGATATCAACTGACCTCCAGATGGGAACGTTAACCCAGAACTTAGGGTTTTGAGTCACTGTCTCCATAGAGAGGGAAAGCCTCAGCTGAACTGAGGGCCCCCTTCTAGATGTGAGATGCAGTTTGTAAAATGTTTTTGCTCCCATACTAGATATATTTTCTTCATTGTCCACGTCTCCCCTAAGTCAATGCATGTACACAAACGCCTCTCACTGTATTATTGAATTGTTCTAAATTACGGTCATCGCGCAACATTGTTTCCCCTTAACCCCTTATGTATTAGTCCCTTGTTCACGTCGTCATATAACTTTAGATGGTTTCTTACAAATTCACCGGGTTCGTCCGCCGAAAATCCTCCAGCCGTTTCCGTGCCCTTCTGCTTGCCTCCGCTCTCTGCCGACCCGCTGCCATGCTGAACTTTTCCGTGCCTCGAGTCGTTCCAGTAACGTTATGGGGCCGGCTGCATCTTCGGAATCCGTCACTTTATATCCTCTATCACGCAGGTCTTTCTCCACTTCTCCCGCTTCGTTGTATGTTTTTACTCCTTTATCCCAGTGCACTCTCATCTTTGTAAATGGAGTCTGAAATCAAATCCCCGCTTTTTTAAAAATTTTCTTGGCTTTAACATACGACTTGCGTTGCTGCACCACAGCCGTGGTGTAATCATGGTCGAAGAAAATCCTCCGCTCTCCAAGTGTGATTATTTTCTTTTCCCAGGCTCTTCTCAGGACTTTCTCCTTCGTATTGTACTGTAGAAAATTCACCACGATGGGCTTCGGTGGTTGATCTGTTTTAGGTTTCGGCGCCAGAGCCAGAGCCCTGTGCGCCCGTTGAATTTGACAGTCAGTTTCAATCTCAAGTTTACTCCGGATAATTTCTTCGACAAACTGAGTAACAGACCACTTCTCTGTCTCTTCTGGAACTCTGAAAATCCGCAGGTTATTTCTTCTGGACCGCGACTCGAGGTCCGTCAATTTTTCCGTCATCTTTTTGTGCTCTTGCATGAAATCGTGTAGTAGACCATCAGTCTCAGTACTCCAGCACTCCATTTCTTCAACACGCGACAAGGTGGCCTCAGCTTTTGCATTTTGTTCTTTTATTCCTTGTTGTTGTCACGTTTTTTTTATTTATGTCCTCTTTAAACTCCTCTAGCTCGCGTTTCATCTGGGTTTTGAGTTCATCTTTAAATGTCCCGAGCTCCGCTTTCAGCTCGCTGCGAAATTCCTGTATCTGCTTACTTATAGCATTTAAACCCACGCGCAGAGCGTCTGAAGTTTCTCGGTCGCCATTTTCTTCTTTTTCTTGCATGCTGTCTGTCTCTGTTCGTTTGGGGTCTTTACCTTGCTTTTCGAGGTTTCTTTTAGCTTTAGATTTGTTACCTCCGCTCATCTCTCAGCAAACGAAAATTCTCAACAAATATATATCGAGTTTAGCGGAGTTTTGAAACTGACTTTACCCCTTGCCCGGCAGGGATCACTGGTGATCCCGGATTTTTGTTGTTCAAAATTCATTACTCGTCAAATCATCACACTCTTACTTGATCTGGACAAACTCAGCATCATAAGGAAGGTTTAAGACTCCAGCTTCGATATGTTACCACTGTTTATGATTTAAGTGGTTTGCAGTGACATTAATTTCTTAATTTATGCCAGGAGTGCAAAATAATTCATCTGTAACGATCATTATTTTTAAGGGAGCTCACAGCTTAACCTGCCATCGTGCTTCACTGCCCAACCGGAAGCGTCATCCCCACTTTTAAACATTGAAGATGGGCAAAGAGCCTCCTCTTCCCTTGCCCTTGTGTCTTCTGACAGATGAATTTGTGCAGTTTTGAATACGCTTGACGTCTAACCCAAGAAAATGCACTCATGGCCGAACTTGAGCAAGAGCGAGAACTTTTTTTATCACAAATGTCACACTGCTCAAATTCGGCCTCTTTTCCACTTTTGGGTGCTAAATACACTTTAGCACCTCAAGTACTGAGTGCACTTGTTGTCGTCGTCTTTGTGGCTGTGATGATTACTTCGCCACCTTCCCCTACCCATGTGGACAGTCCTGTTTGCCACACAGATGCACCTCATTGGTGCGGGTCGGCTGTAAGGGCCATTAGTACATATTTTTACAGTATAAAGTGCATATATTTAGCAAAATACTCCTTTCTATAGGTAATTTTTCAAGTACAACTAACGTGCTATGGTCATTACACGGCTTTCCTGTACGTTAAATGACACTTTATGTGACATATTGTTCTCCAGCTGTTTCGTGTTTTACTATTAACTAGTATATTATTCGGTTCACGTGCCATTTGAACGGAGGCTTCTACAACAGCAGTCTGTCACGTCACATTAACAAGCGCAAAAACGTCTCGGTTACGTATGGTAACCCTCGTTCCCTGAGTAGTGAACGGAGACGTCTTGTCAGAGGAGTTTCCAACGAATTGGGATCCCTATTAAAACGCCATGGTGCTGGCCCCTTCCAGCGCCCTGCCTAAGCTTCAGCAGCAGTTTCTTGAAACTTATCTCTTATGTGCAGAAGCTTAGCTGGGAAGAGTTACACTGCTGTTCCACAAAACCCGCTCAGTGGACATTGGATAACACTGGGAAAGCGTGCCCAAGATGTAGAAGGGAACGCTGCGGAGCCCAAAGCCTGCCCGAAGGGAGGCACTAGGAATACACGTGCGCTAGCCCGTAGGGTAGTGAACACATGGCAGTCTCTGAGGTAGTCCCAGCCCGAAGGGTGAGAGCGTACTCAGCAGAGACGACAGACAGAGTCTGTCAAGGGGAAGACACTGGCTAACCCGGAGGATAACCTAACGTGGAAGACACCTATGGGGTCGCTGTAGGGACCACTACATAGGACCCAGCCTGAACTCAGCTCAACAGAGAGGAACAGGTCTGGCGACCGGCGATCCGCCTCGCCTGTCGCCGGAGGGGGAGACAGAGGAACTCACAAGGTCAGTCGTTTGTTGGGTAACCAACGGAGCAGAATAACGCACGTATCTGGCCCCTGGGGCGAGAATGCCATAGCAAGCCGACACTAACCTAATTCCTCACGCTACTGGCCGAAGCGAGTACACGGGAGGAAACAGGTTCTACACGAAGGCTATAAAACCTAGCGAACGTTTTGGGTGTCGCCCAGCCCGCAGCTCTACAAATATCTGTCAGCGAGGCACCTTGAGCCAAAGCCCAGGAGGAGGCAACACTCCTGGTAGAGTGTGCCCTCAATCTAGGTGGACAAGGCACGTCCTGGGACTCATAAGCCCAGACGATAGCATCCACTAGCCAGTGGGCTAACCTCTGCTTGGAGACAGCCTTCCCCTTCTGCTGGCCTCCGTAACAGACAAAGAGCTGGTCTGAGGTCCTAAAGCTTTGAGTCCTGTCAATGTAACAGCGCAGAGCGCGAACAGGACAGAGCAAAGCCAGGGCTGGGTCTGCCTCCTCCGGGGGCAGCACTTGCAGGTTCACTACCTGATCTCTAAACGGAGTGGTAGGAACCTTGGGCACATATCCGGGCCGGGGTCTCAGAACAACGTGAGAGAAGTCCGGCGCGAACTCTAGGCACGATTCGTCGACCGAAAATGCCTGCAGGTCCCCTACCCTCTTGATGGATGCCAAAGCGAGCAGGAGAGCTGTCTTCATTGACAGAATATTTAAATCGACTGCATGATAGGGCTCAAAAGGTGGATTCTGAAGTGCTCTAAGCACTAAAGTCAGATCCCAAGAGGGTACGGGGTGCTGATTACGAGGAAGATTCAATCTCCTAGCACCCCTGAGGAACCTGAGGACCAGGTCATGCTTCACCAAGGACTTACCTTCTACTGCATTGTGATGTGCGGCTTTTGCGGCAACATACACTTTGAAGGTGGAGGGAGACAGCCTTCGCTCCAATCCATCTTGCAGGAAGGAAAGCACGACACTGATTGGGCAAGTTCTGGGGTCTTCCGGGCGAGCACCAATCGACGAATAGGTTCCACTTCAATGCATAGAGGCGCCTCGTGGAGGGGGCTCTAGCGGAAGTGATGATGTCTACCACAGCCTGTGGTAGGCCACCTAGAACCTCCGCGTCCCGTCCAGGGACCAGACATGAAGTTTCCAGAGGTCTGGACGCGGGTGCCAAAGAGTGCCCCGTCTCTGAGAGAGAAGGTCTTTCCTCAGAGGAATGGGCCAAGGAGGGGCTGTCGCGAGGAGCATGAGTTCTGCAAACCCGAGTCCGGTTGGGCCAATACGGCGCAACTAGCAGGACCTGTTCCTCGTCCTCCCTGACTTTGCACAGAGTCTGTGCGAGAAGGCTCACTGGGGGAAACGCATATTTGCGAAGACCCTGGGGCCAGCTGTGCGCCAGTGCATCCGTGCCGAGTGTTCCTTCGGTCAGGGAATAAAACAACAAATGGGGTCGTGTCCGGAGAGGCAAACAGATTCATCTGAGCGGCTCCGAAGATTCCCCATATCAGCTGGACCACCTGGGGATGGAGTCGCCATTCTCCCAGAAGTGGCGGCTGTCGTGAAAGCTCGTCGGCCGTACGATTGAGCACACCAGGGATATGAATGGCTCGAAGTGACCTCAGATGCTTCTGACTCCAAAGGAGAAGGAGAAGGAGGTGGGAGGCGAGTCGCGACATACGACGGGAGCGTAGACCACCTTGATGGTTGATGTACGCAACGGTCGCAGTGCTGTCCGTTTGGACCAGTACGTGCTTGTTTCTGAGGTACCCCTTGAGGCGACACAAGGCTAGGCGTACTGCTTACAACTCTAGGCAGTTGATGTGCCAATGCAGCTGGGGCCCCGTCCACAGACCCGAGACTGCATTCCCTTTGTACGTGGCCCCCCACCCCATGGCAGAGGCATCTGTGAAAACCACAGCATGCCTGGAAACCTGGACTAAGGGCACTCCGGCCCGAAGAAATGCAGGATACGACAATGGGGAGAAGGTTTAGCGACAGTGCGGGGTTACTTTGACCCAGAACATGCCCCTCTGCCACGCCCACCTCGGGACTCGATCGTGAAGCCAGCGCTGAAGTGGTCTCATATGTAACAGGCCGAGTGGCATTACTGCGGCTGCCATATGCCCCAGGAGCCTCTGAAACTGTTTCAGTGGGACCGCTGACTTGCCTCGAAAAGACTTGAGGCAGTTGAGCACTGACTGGACGCGTTCCTCTGTGAGGCGCGCAGTCTGGGCGACCGAGTCCAGTTCCATACCGAGATAAGAGATCCTCTGCACGGGGCAGAGTTTGCTCTTGTCCCAGTTGACCTGGAGCCCCAACTGACTGAGGTGCCGGAGCACCATGTCCCTGTGATCGCACAACATATCTCGCGAGTGCACAAGAATGAGCCAGATAGTTGAGAATGCGAATGCCTTGTTCTCTCATGGGAACAATGGCAGCCTCCGCGATTTTCGTGAAGACACGGGGCGACAGGGCCAGCCCGAAGGGTAGGACCTTGTACTGATATGCTCGACCCTCGAAAGCAAACCGTAGAAATGGTCTGTGTCTGGGACGAATCGAGACATGAAAGTACGCGTCCTTCAGGTCGATCGCTGCAAACCAATCCCGGGGACGGATGCATTCGAAAATGCGTTTCTGCGTGAGCATTTTGAACAGGAGCTTGTGCAGGGCCCGATTCAATACTCGCAGATCCAGGATTGGCCGTAACCCACCACCTTTCTTGGGTACAATGAAGTAAGGGCTGTAGAACCCTGACCTCATATCGGCTGGAGGGACCGGCTCGATCGCGTCCTTCGCCAGCAGGGCGTCGATCTCTTTCCGCAAGACAGGAGCATCCACCGGACGCACACGGGTGAAGTGGATGCCCCTGAACTTGGGAGAACGGTGTGCAAACCGAATTGCATAGCCGAGCCGGATGGTGCGGATGAGCCAGCGCGACGGCCTCAGGAGCGCTAGCCAGGCTCTGAGAACCCGCCACAACGAGCCCACCCGCACCGTCGGCGTACCCGCGGAGGGGCAGCGAGGTGGAAGGCAGTGTATGAAACAGGTTCACAAAATTTGCAATGTTTAGATAAAAATAAATCATCTTACATGTTTGTAAGTCTTGTCGGTCTCTGACTCAGCGATCAGAATGAGACATTGTGTTAGGGCTAAAATTATTTCAAAGTTTAAATGATATCTTATTAAAAATGTTTTAAATTTAATACATTATTAAAAGTTGTAAAACAAAAGACTGTTTTTCCTGAATGCCTTACCAGCCAGAGTAGTGTGCCTGTGGGTGTGTGTGTGTGTGTGTGTGTGTATGTGTCTGTGTGTTTGTTTGTGTTTGCGCGTCCTCTGCTTGTGACATGATCCCCCCTCCTTCGCATACCAGTACAGTGAAAGTGAGAAAAACAAGTTTTTTTTAATCATGTTGTATATTTCACACTAGCTAAATATATAAAACATGTTCTTTAAAAGTATACAAATGAAATGATTATAATTTAAAGTATATAATAAAAAAACTACTGAAACCATTTAATTCAGTTTTAGATAAACAAAAGAATGAAAAATCATATTACATAAACATTCCGTTCTTTAGGCCTATAAGTGTATAAAATAAAATAGTTATCTTGCTAATTTAACTAAAGTTGAAAACCATTCAGTTCTTTATAAAAGTATATCATGTAATGCTTATAAAATAAATATCTTATTGATCCAATTGTTTTAGATAAACAAAAGAAAAAAAATATTTGAAAATTACTTTATAAATTTCTAAAAGAAGAGTGCCTTGGATTTTCTTCTACCATAATTATATTGCTAATTTAACTAAAGTTGAAAAAACATTCTGTTCTTTAAAAGTATATAAATGAATTGCTTATAATATAATATAAAATCACAGAGTGGTTCTCTCTCTCTTTCTCTCTCTCTCTCTATCTCATTTAAAAGCATAACCTTAAAAGTTTAAATTAGATCTTTTAAAAGACTGTTTAATTTTTTAAAGTTTGAATACATACGCATCTTCTATTTATCTTTTAGAAGATTACTGTAAAGAAAAACTGTACTTAGTCGTCTTAAATCTCATTTATATGAAAAGATTCAATCAGCATTTTTGTCCATGCGGGGGGGGGGGGGGGGGGATGGACAAAAATGGGACAAATCAGGCAGGTAATGAGGGAACAACAGGTGGGACAAATGAAACCAATAATGAGATAACAAGGAGGGTGGGGTCAAAACAGAGACAGGAACACAAACACCACATGTGCTACACAAGACAGGACAGGCATGTGACATTACCCCCTCCTTAAGGAGCGGCTACCAGACGCTCCACTAGGGACGGGAGGGACAGACCAGGGTGGGACGGGAGGGACAGAACAGGGCGGGACGGGAGGGACAGACCAGAGTAGGGCAGGGGAAATGGACAGTTCGGGAGGCCAGGGCGGGCCACAGAGTTCGGGCGGCCAAGGCGGAGACCTTCCCTCGGGCGGCCAGGGCGGAGACCTTCCCTCGGGCGGCCAGGGCGGAGACTTTCCCTCGGGCGGCCAGGGTGGAGACTTTCCCTCGGGCGGCCAGGGCGGAGACTTTCCCTCGGGCGGCCAGGGCGGAGACCTTCCCTCGGGCGGCCAGGGAACAGGCACCGGCTCAGGAACAGACATCACCGGCTTGGGCACTGGAACTGGCAACACCGGCTCGGGCACTGGAACTGGCACCACCGGCTCGGGCACTGGAACTGGCACCACCGGCTCGGGCACTGGAACTGGCACCACCGGCTCGGGCACTGGAACAGACATCTACGGCTCGGGCACTGGAACTGGCACCACCGGCTCGGGAACTGGCACCACCGGTTCAGGAACAGACACCACCGGCCCAGGAACAGACACCACTGGTCCAAGTGTGCGCGTAGCCCATACACACCACATGGCTGTGGCCATAATGGCCAGTGTCGCGGTCACTGAGGGCTCAGAAACAGACGGCTCCGGCTCAGGAACTGGCACCACCGGCTCGGGCACTGGAACTGGCTAGGGCACTGGAACTGGCACCACCGGCTCGGGCACTGGAACTGGCACCACCGGCTCGGGCACTGGAACTCCCACCACCGGCTCGGGCACTGGAACTCCCACCACCGGCTCGGGCACTGGAACTGGCTCGGGCAATGGAACTGGCACCACCGGCTCGGGAAATGGCACCACCGGTTCAGGAACAGACACCACCAGCCCAGGAACAGACACCACCGGTCCAAGTGTGTGCGTAGCCCACACACACCACATGGCTGTGGTCATAATGGCCAGTGTCGCGGTCACTGAGGGCTCAGAAACAGACACAGGCTCAGGAACTGGAACAGACACAGACACTGGCTCCGGCTCAGGAACTGGAACAGACACAGACACTGGCTCCGGCTCAGGAACTGGAACAGACACAGACACTGGCTCCGGCTCAGGAGCAGACACTGGCTCCGGCTCAGGAGCAGACACTGGCTCCGGCTCAGGAGCAGACACTGGCTCCGGCTCAGGAGCAGACACTGGCTCTGGCTCAGGAGCAGACACTGAAGGTTTGAAGGGCGTCTCCAGGATCCGAGCTAAACGCTCTAAATAGCCGATCAGTGCCCCCCCCGGCCATGAGAATGGGCATCTCCCGATCTGTCTCCGACTGGGCAGACGTGGCTTGAACCATCTCTGGCTGGGCAGATGTGACCTGAACAGTCTCTGACTGGACAGACGGAACGTGAACAGTCTCGGGTTGGGCCACTAGACTCGGGACCACCAGACTCGGGACCACCGGAACAGGGACCACTGGAACAGGGACCACCGGAACAGGGACCACCGGACTCGGGATCGCTGAAACAGGGACCACCGGAACAGGGACCACCGACATAGCCACGGAGGGGTTCTTTCCTCTCCTCCTCTGTTTCGGAACCACCGGAACTAGGACCACCGGAACTGGGTCGAGGAGGGGCCAGAGTGGAGAGTGGTCTTGAAATTCCCCTCGCCCACCTCCTCTACTGTGGCCTCCACGGGTCCCGCGAAATATGACCAACCGGGTCCCCTCAAAACTTTGCCTCCTCTCCCGCTCGGTGGCTGGGGAAGAGACCCTTTGCTGAGTCCTTGACATGGTCGGATCGTTCTGTCACGTAAATTACAGAAAACAAAGGGAGAACTCAAATGCAAAGGGAAAAAGATATTTATTACAAAAGAAACACTAAACACAAAACAAAACCCACGAGGGGGAAAACATAACTAAATACAAAACAACAACTTCAAAAACGAACATACCAAAAGGGGTCACGGGAGAACAGGAGACGTGTACAAGACAACGATCCGACACAGACTGCAAACACAAAGGAACTTATAAAAGGGACAAATCAGGCAGGTAATGAGGGAACAACAGGTGGGACAAATGAAACCAATAATGAGATAACAAGGAGAGTGGGGTCAAAACAGAGACAGGAACACAAACACCACATGTGCTACACAAGACAGGACAGGCATGTGACAAAGTCAAGTTTATTTATATAGCGCTTTTCACAATACAGATTGTATCAAAGCAGCTTCACAGTATTAAATTAAAATAATACATCAATGTTTGTTTCTAGTGGAAAACGTCCACGTTTGGTAATGCTGATCAATAGTATTGTTGATTGATTAATTAAATTAAATATCCCCAAATATATTTGGGGATATTTATAGATTATAATAGAATTAAAAGACACTACACAAGACAGTAAATTCACACAATTTTCTGGGATGCATGTTCATTTATAGTTTGTCAATAAATTAATGCAGCAAAGTCTGTTTTGAGGTCTGTTTCTGTCTTCCCTATTGTCTCTGCCTTGACCACATGACCACATTTTTAACAGCAATAAAACCAACTTATCTGATCGTAGTCATGGTTACCAAGACACTTCTTGCTCTTGTTGGGGGAATGGGACCATAGATCCCAGAGTGAGTTTTAAAGATTATTTGTTACATATTACAAATAATTGTGTCTGATTTGTCTCAGTTGCTACATACATGAGATTATTGCAGGTCCTTTTCTAGGCATTGGCAACCTAGGAGGTTTCCTAGGCCACCACCAGCTGGAGTGGGCGTCAATGAGCACTTCAACACTGTATTTGAGCAATAATTACCGAGTTAAATAGCATTTAAGCATCTAAGCATAGGCATAAAATATATATATTTTTTAAATATTATCAGAAAGACATGATTATAAATCTAAAAATTAGTCTAAAGAAAATGTATATTTTTTAAAAAATGTTATCAGAAAGACATGATTAGAAATCTAAAAATGTAGTGTCTAAAGATTTTTTTTTTTTTTTTTTTTTTTTTAAATGAATGACTGATGGCATCCACAAAATATCACAGGTTATTTTATAAAATAACAAAAATTGTTTTGGGTAATGGGTCAAATGCCATGACCAAAGCTTTGCTAGAAAGCACCTTCTGGTTTATAATAATAATAATAATAATAATAGTAATAATAATAATGATAATAATAATATTAATAATAATAAGAAAAAGCTTTAAGTGAAATAATAAAGCAGTAATGAGAAAAAGATGTGCAGGTTCATGCTATTGCTTCTCCAATTATCTCATACATTATTGTCTCCCTCTCCTGGTAGTAGTCTGTATTGCTGGAGCAAAATAACTTTCCATGTATAGCATAATATATAATATATACTCAAATCTGTATTTATGTCATATTATGATTACAGATAACTACATATTCTAAGCTTTGGTACACCTTATATTACTGAAAATGATTATATGGTTGAGTACCTGATTTTTACGATATTCTAGTAGTGAGTTTTGTTTACTCCATAGAGATTGGCTTCTTAGAGGTGTGTATACTGCAAGTAAGTAGGCACTAATAGAAAAAATACAGGTAACTAGTTGCATTTCTCTTACAAGGAGAAGAGTATAAATGGAGTAAAAATATATTATTATATTTATAGGCTTTATCAGACAGGCTTTAGAAAAATTGCAGCTGATGGAGAATGCTGTTTTTTTTTTTTTTTTTTTTGATAATTGAATTCGTCAGTAACTCCTTCAGTTCTGGATTCAAAAATTGTGAACAATTTCATTCTTGTAAATGACCATCAGTGTTTAAAGTATGTTTATTATTAACTACATATTTCCAGTCCCAAATTTTCAAATAGGGCCTATATGGCCATTTTAAACTATAGCTTTAACCAACCACATCCTTTTTAAAATGTTCCAGTATCAGCATATTATATTGTTGATGTTTTTAAATTGGATTTCTTTGCAATGGAAATACTTTTATTTCTCTAATAAACTGAATAAACCTTTGTCTTATTTCTTTTGTTCTCACTCCATAAACAATTGGGTTAAAACAACTTGGAAAAAGTAAGTACATTGTGCTCACAAATACACGACTACTGGTAGAAAAATTATTTCTTATTCTGTATGACATATATGCAATCAGGGCAAAAATCAAACTACATGTCATAACAATGATGTGAGTAATGCAGGTGTTTATGGCCTTCATGTGGGCCTTCCCAGATTTAAACACAGAGGTAAAAATCACAGCATAGGAAGCAATAATGAGAATGAAATCTGCAGTTGGTATAAGGAAAGCAGACAAAAGTCCTACTAAGTTATTAATAGATATATCTCCACATGCTAACTGAACCAACGCCATGTGTTCACAAAAACAGTGATCAATCACATTTGTTAAACAAAATGACAGTTTTCCAGCCAGAGAGACCATGGTGATATCCAGGAGTCCATTTCTAATTAATGGGACAACAATAAACTTTAGAAAGTTAGGGATTTCCATGTATTTATGATAGTAAAGTGGTTTGCATATTGCAAAGTAACGGTCCAGGGCCATCCAAAAAAGCAAAGTGGACTGAAAAGCTCCAAAATAATGAATGCAAAACATTTGTATCAAACAACCTGTTAGAGATATCCCACTCCAATTAAATAAAAAGCTAAGAAGCATGTTAGGTACAAAAAATACAGGCGAGATCAAGTCTACAACAGCCATTAAACCTATTAATACATACATAGGAGAATGCAGAGACTTTTGACATATGATTAAATATATGAGAATAGAATTTGCTGTGATAGACAGTAAAAACATCAGAAAGAAAGGGATAAATAAAAAAGGCCTCCATTCTCCTAGGCTGTAGAAACCAATCAGATTGAAGTCTGTGAATGAAATATTTTGTGTAGAAAGATTCTTCATGCTGTTCATAAAAAAAAAAAAAGAATTAATGTCTAAAGATAAAAACTAAACCATTTCTCCATGTAAGTCCAGGCTGTGCTACATTTGAGAGTGATAAATTAAAAAAAAAATCTACAGTATTGCTCACAATTATGTTATTCAGTGATTTCACTTTCACAATATGAATTAAAATGCAGAGTGAATGTGCTTTTCATCTAGGATTAGATAAAGGATTAGAATACACTTAATTTTACCTTCTTTGTGAGGCTTCTTTGTTGTACTTGTTGCTGTGAAGAGAGAAAATAAATCAAGATGACCTTTATAAGTTAGATGTTCAGTGAATGTTTCATTATATAAAGATAAAGATACAGGATATGATGTTATGTTTAATTACATATGCCTTTCATGCATTAACCTCTGCTCTCGATAACTATCATAACTATTGTTTAACTATCATAATTCTTTTTCTTACATGTAAGAGTGAAATGAAAGCGTGACATGAAATCATGGCCTCTAAATACACTATGTCGTGTTCCCATGAGTCTGTAAACTATTCCCATGTTGGAATAGAACCAGCCACAGGTTTTCACTTATGCATTATATATACACAGTATATATCCCTTATATAAAAAAAAAAAATACTTCAAGTTCATTTTATTAAGTAGGCTATACCTTAGTAAAGTTCAAGTATATTTTTAAGAATACTCTATGAAGTAAGTATACCAATACCAATGTACTAGAAGTATACTTGTAAGTGTACTGTTTCAATAATACTTGGGACTTAATTGGCCCACTTTTTAGTTAAGTTAAGTATACTTAAAAAGTGTAACTGTAGTGTGCACTCACTGAAGCTCATATAGGGGTTATGCGCAACATTCTTCCTGGTTCTACAAAACGGGTTTAACTACTTCCGGCCGTCAGCTACTGAGGTAAACACAGCATAGTAATGGCGACCTTCTAGCTGGTGTTTGCAGGAGCTACCCCTAATATCAATTTCCAATGTACACCGTATTGCCAAACAGACGTACTCTGCTAGAGAAGGGATTTAAAGGGGACCTATTATGCAAAATTCACTTTTGCATGCTGTTTGGACATAAATGTGTGTTGGCAGTGTGTGTACAAACCACCCAATAGTGATAAAAATCCACTCACTCCTTTTTTATTAATCCACATAAATCATCAGCAGTGTCTCCCAAAGACCTGTTTTCAGAATGCGGCTTTAGTGACGTCACTAGTGATGGCCGGTTCGTGAACGAATCGTTCTTTTGAACCGGTTCTTTTTAGTGAACTGGTCGAACCAGTACACTAAATCGGACTGAATCGTTCGAAACAGTTCGCGTCTTGCGTCAGCGCTGATCCACAAGTTAAGTTACTCACTTTCGGACATGTCCTGACATTCCCTTCGACTTAAAATAAACCAATATCCCGGAGTAGGCATATATGTTACTCCAGTAAATCCAACAGTTCACTGAACTGAGACATGTTGTGCTGAGAGAAGTGATGAGCACGAGCATTTGATACTGTTTCTTTCGGACGCGTTCGATACGGAGAACCGATGAGCTGGAGAGACTGCGCATGTGTCTCTGAACCGAACTTTCTTTTGGCCAACTGATGCTGTGTTTATACTGCGTGCTGTGCTGTTACATGAGCACGGGTGAACCAAGGACTTGAATGAGGGGCCGAATGTAAGTTTAAGCGGCGAAATGTAAGTTTATTTAATTACAAATAAAATAAAAATGATGAAGACCAGTTTATTCACTTTAAGACATGTAAAACATCCGCGTTTGCGCATTGCCTTAGGCCTACTGGGTTCATTTTCAAAACGTAAATGTAAGAAACCTATCCAAGATGATTATGACGATGAGTACTATTATTTAACTGAAGTTATGATTACAAATGCCTTTATTTGAATGTATATTTATACGCCGGGATGATAGAATTGACGTCATTACGTGATGACGTAAAAGAACTGGTGAACCGGTTTTTTGAACCGGTTCATAGAAACGAACTGTCCGAAAGAACCGGTTCGCGGAAAAGAACCGGACTTCCCATCACTAGACGTCACTAAAGCCACAGGCCCCGCCCACGATTGTTGACAGACACTGCTATTTTAACATAGACCCGCCCTGATCGAGTTCACTGCGAGTTGTACACAGCCGCCATTGCTGCACCGACGAGAATGTCTCCCAAGCGTTGTAGGTGTTGTGTGGCTTGTATTAATCCACATAGCTCTCTCTCTATTTACTCCCGAATTCTGAGGCAGCCGCTGAAGACGAGGTGGAATTATTTTGTTTTCAAAGAAAATGCTCTCTCAACTCTACGAAATTCGTTTATGTACTTACGCACTTCTTATACTGTGTTTACTCAGCTCTTACGGTGATTTTCTGGAGTAAAACTGACACTTCATGTTTTGTGTTATGTACAATAAACTTTATTAAACTCATCAGTATATTTTTGATCATCATTCGGACCGAAACAGCTGTAGCGTCTGGACCAATCGGACACACACAATTCATTTATTTGATGAATAATCCAGCAAACTCACTGTGAAACTTTCACCAAAACTTAACATCCCAAATGATGCTAACACACTGGCATGATGGTGTCTTGTTACAGGAAACACAGGGGGGTTTACGACCAAAAGGTATGTGTCTGCATGTGTAAGAGAGAGACAATGGGGGGACAGAAACAATCTTCCATGCAAACTTCGCTGCATTAATCAGAAACTAACTGATCTAGAAATGAACGTGGATCCCAGAAACTGTGTGAATGATTGTGATGTTTTGTGTCCTATTATGTATACACCATAGTATGTATTTTATTATACAACATTGTAACTTTACCTGTATCATGTCTCCTATCAAATTAATCCTCATTTGATAACTCACGCTTTGATGTACATCACCTTCTCTTAGAATGCAGTGTGGATTTGTTATATCTAGCTGAGTATTAATGAACAGAAAAAGAGGACTTGAGACAGCGTTGTAAATCTTTCCCACAAAGGAAACTCCCGCCAGAAATTCCCTGTTTCTGATTGGTTCAAGGCGTGCCTTTTGGTTAAGCTTTAAAAGGCCCTTCCGTTAGCCCTGTCTCTCTCTCTCTCAGTGCTTCTCAGCCAACAACAACGCAGTTTCTGCTGTTACTGGGAACCCCCCCCCCTCACACTGGGGCCCAGCTCCCTGGGCCCAAACAGGCCTTAGCAATGCCTGCCATGCTTTCATACTCCCAAAAGGGAGTCAGACATTTCTTCAATCTCTTCAATTTCTTCCGAGAATAACGGCAACTTTACCATCACTGACACAACGATCCACTCCTAGTCTTATTGGCACTTGAGGGCGGCGCGCCGTCCAGTGTGCCCTCAGCAGGCCTCGACTCACAACAGCCATGTGCTCGAAGCCACCATGCTCTTCTTCAAGGCCACAGACTCATCAACAAACTCAATCTTCAACCACTTCGAATTGACCACGATTGCAACTGCCATGCAAGTATTCTTTGATGAGATTGCTATGAAATAAGCTGATGATTCTTCTTCTCATACTGAGATCTTATTCCATAGTTCTATTTCCTGTTCCACACCACTCACCCCTTTACCTATGCATGTATGTATGGATGTATGAATGTATTTATGTTTGTTTAGTGTTAGTTATGTTTGTGATTTAGTTAATAAAATTTGTGCACGATTATGAATTTGGTTTCTGATCCTCTGTTTGCATGCAAAGTCCCTTTTACGATTTTGATTTTGCTACATGCTAATTGCTGTACATAAGGAATAATTATTTTTCAGCGACCATGAACAATACATTTTCCTTAGAATAAATGAATAATCAAAGAGTTCTTTGGAACTGATTAATTGATTGTAATATTAATTTGGCTTACCTCAAAGTTAATCTGATTAACTGACCCAAATATTAATACTTAATCATAATTGGTAATTATGGATTATTATTAATATTTCCCCTTAGAGCTAATGTCCTTACACAGCAGACTTGTAGGCTATTAATAGTGGATACATACTGTACAAGCAGATGACGAATACGTAATTAAACTAAACTATACCTTTTCCATCTCCATACAGCATATATTCTCTGACTCTGTAGGCATTATTGTCCGACTCCGGGTCAAAATGAACACGTTACTGAGAGTTTTTGATATTATCATCATTCCGTGAGATGAAATTGTCCTGCTGAGAGACTGAGAGTGAGCTCATGAAGCTCCGCCCCCTGTGCCGTGCAGCAGCAGCTTATTTGCATTTAAAGGGCACACACTAAAACAGCAAGTTTTTCTGAGCACCAAAAAGTGACGATTTAAACATGCTGCAAAAAATTATCTGTTGGGTATTTTTAACTAAAACTTCACATACACACTCTGGGGACATCAGAGACTTATTTTACATCTTGTGAAAAGGGGCATAATAGGTCCCCTTTAAGTTTACGCCTCCTCATTTATTCATGTTTATGAAGGTATGTAGTATATGTAGCTTTTGCTAACGGCACCCGATATAGCATTAGCTAACTATCAGTAGTTTGTTTAGACTTGTATACTATCAGTAGTTTAGCCTTTTATTTTTGCTCGCAGACAATTAAAACAATCAGATGAAGACTGCATTTTAGCGATGGGGTTATAGTACCAACAGTATAATTACTACGATGTCCTGTGTGTTTATGCTGGTGGTCAACCTTCAATTATGTTAGGTAATCCATCTGACTGTAGGTCTAATGTGTCGACTGCTGTTTTGGCAGGTGTTTCAGATTTCTAAAACATTGTTAGAATAATGAAATGTGATGAATGAATGAATGCTGTATCTTCTTGTCTACCAGTTTCAAACAAAGACAGGTTGACAGGTACTGTCAGTGTCAGAACAGCTTGTCAGCTTTGTTGTTGTCGACTTTTGAAACAGCCGAATCAAAATGCATGCAATAAATTTTAATGTTCGCTAATTATCTTAGTAAACATTAGACAATGTTGAATTTTAACGAAATTTAATAGTAAATTCACTTACCTTGCAATAAATGTGTTCTCCCACGAACATCTGTCTTGTATTCCGACTATTCCTCAATCCCTTTGCACCACACATTCAATTGACTTGACCCCACCCTTGCTTCAGTTTCATTGGTTGAAGCTGTAAACCAATTATTTTCCTTTCTGCCCTCAGAACATTTTTGAGTAAGTAAAACTCCCATCTGCTGGATGGGCGACAGGAGGTTTCACATTGACTTTACAAAAGAAAGAATCGCCGACAACTTCTGTCTGATCCACAAACTGCAAACTAAAAGGCTAAAAGGTTGTGTGCTCATGCTATGGCCAGAATATGAGCTCATCCCAACTAGAAATTGTATTTGTTCTATGAATGTTTTGAGACTATTATATTATGTTCTTGTAATGTTTTCTGTAGCTAAATTATTATTATTTTATTTTTACCAGAATGTTCTCCTAAAAGGTAGGATAACACTCTCTAAAACATTTTAAACATGTTTAGTGATAACATTGGTAGAACATTATACCCTAACATTCTAAAGTTTTAGTGGGAAGTTTCCCAGCAGACACAGGACTGAACCTCTTAAAAGAGTTTGTTTGAAAGGGCTGCAGTCCCCTTGGCCTGCTGGTACCCGTCAGCTGCCTCAGGAGTCCCACAAGCCAGCCAGGCCCGAAAAGACTCCTTCTTCAGCTTGTCGGCATCCCTTACTTCCGGTTTCCACCACCTGGTTCGGGGATTGCCGCCTCGACAGGCAACAGAGACCTTATGGCCACAGCACAGAGCGGCCGCGTCGACAATGGAGGTGGAGAACATGGTCCACTCAGACTCAATATCTCCAGCCTCCCTCGGGATCCGGTCGAAGCTCCGCCGGAGGTGGGAGTAGAAGATCTCTCTGACAGGAGATTCGGACAAACTTTCCCAGCAGACCCTTACAGTAAGTTTGGGTCTGCCGAGTCTGTCCAGCTTCCTCCCCCGCTATCGGATCCAGCTCACCACCAGGTGGTGATCAGTTGACAGCTCCGCCCCTCTCTTCACCCGAGTGTCCAAGACATACGGCCGGAGGTCAGATGAAACGACCACAAAGTCGATCATCGACCTCCGGCCTAGGGCGTCCTGATGCCACGTGCACTGATGGACACCCTTATGCTTGAACATGGTGTTCGTTTTGGACAAGCTGTAACTAGCACAGAAGTCCAATAACAGAATACCGCTTGGGTTCAGATCAGGGGGGCCGTTCCTCCCAATCACGCCCCTCCAGGTGTCACTGTCGCTGCCCACGTGGGCATTGAAGTCCCCCAGTAGAATGACGGAGTCCCCAGTCAGAGCACTTTCTAGCACCCCTTCCAGAGACCCCAAGAAGGCCGGGTAGGCGCACACGACAGTGAGAGACCTATCCCCGACCCGAATGCGCAAGGAAGCGACCCTCTCATTCATCGGGGTAAACTCCCAACACAAATGGCGGCTGAGCTGGGGGGCTATGAGCAAACCCACACCAGCCCACCGCCTCTCACCATGGGCAACTCCAGAGTGGTAAAGAGTGCATCCTCTCTCAAGGAGTGTGGTTCCAGAGCCCAAGCCGTGCGTGGAGGTGATCCTGACTATCTCTAGTCAGTACCTCTCAACCTCACGCACAATCTCAGGCTCCTTCCCCGCCGTCCCTAGAGATAGTTTCCGTGTCCAAGGATTGGGTTGTCGAGGCCCCCACCTTTGACTGCCGCCCAATCCACTAAGCACCGGCCCCTTACGGTCCCTCCTACAGGTGGTTAGCCCACGGGAAGCTGGGCCCCACGTCGCTCCTTTGGGCTGAGCCCGGCCGGACCCCATGGGGGGAGGCCCGGCCCCCAGGAGCTTGCATACGAGCCCCAACCCCGGGCCTGGCTCCAGGGTGGGGCCCTGGCTGCGCCATGCCGGGCGACGTCACGGTCCTCGATTTTAAGTTTGACGCGTCACCTAGGACCTGTTTGCCTTGGGAGACCCTAGCAGGGGCATATAGCCCCGGACAACATAGCTCCCAGGGTCATTCAGGTACTCAAACCCCTCCACCACGGTAAGGTGGCAGTTCAAGGAGGGGATTCTGTTTTTCCATAAAATGTAATTCTAATTTGGTGGTTAAATAAAAATATTTGGACTTTATATATAGCCTATTAACCCTCTGAGGTCGGCAAACACGTCGGCGCTTTTTGCTGGATTTTCTTCACATTGTAGCACTATAAACTTAAATTACTCTGTCATTTATGGTCATACAGAAAAAAAGAAATATAAAAAAATAATCTGTGATATTTTTACTTTTGTATGTGTCCACTTACAATCAAATCAAAACATTGTGCTTTTGTAAAATAAAGAAAAACAAACAGGGTGTGCGTTCTGCCTCTCCGTCGCGGTGAACTTTTTTTTCTTGAGCATGTCTATAAACTGAAACAAAACTCAGCGAATACTTGTCACACATTTATGAGCCATTGTTACGGCCCTTAATCTAATTTTGGCTCTTTTAAAAACACACAAAAGACAAGGACCGAACATATCAAAAATCACAGACAATTGGGTAACATTTCTGACGTCAACCACGCCATAAGTTTTAATGAGAGAATAATAAAGCACCTCAAGAGATGGACAAACAATAATCATAAATCAACAACACAGGTAGGGCTGCAATCCCTTCTCAAAACTCCACCTACGAACTCTAAAGAAATAAATCACACACACTAACGGTTTAATATTATACCCACACGTAACAGCCATATACCTTTATAAAAGTGTGTACTTTTAAATGATCGGATTCAAACTGAAAACAAATATTCTCTGTTTAAGTAATTTGTATAAAACCAACAAGATGTCCAGCTTCTCAAACACTCCCTAATTATTTTTAATTTGAACACGCCCACTCGCACAAAAGAGATTGTCATGCAAATCTCCACAAGGAACGCGAACGCGCTCATTACCTCAAAAACAAAACACCAAAACACTTCACAAGGATATCTGCTCAAATGTAGATATGTATATGGTAACCATAATGATTTATATTTGAGTGCGATCGCGTTTGAATGTATCATATTTTGGATCGCGATTGCGTTTGAAAAGCACCAAATGGCTTCATGTTTTTACTATTATCTCATTTCATATCATCATAACGAATGGAAACATTTGAAGTAACATGATGATCAATATATTTTTCTCTAGCTTAGTTGTTACTGAAATATTTTGGAAGATTTATAGGCTGCTATAGGTGATTGTTATTATTATTTTATGCAGCACTGCGCATAGCCTATGCCTACAAGGCACAACAAACCTGGTGTTCATTATATTATATATTGTTGGAAACATTTGTGTGTGTGTGTGTGTGTGTGTGTGTGTGTGTGTGTATGTGTGTCTGTGTATTCTGTGAATTTTAAAAAGCAATTTTAACCAGAAAAATCTAAAATTTATTCCCAAAATCGTGCAGGCCTATATTTCTCCTTTTTTTTCTTTCAGGGCCCAGATGCAACTGAGTCCTGCTGACTTCAACATTCACATGAGTCTCTGTACATGAACATGGTAAAATGAAAAACAAACACCTTGGAAATGAAAGGTATGTACAATGTTTTTAGGAATGGCACAAAGGTCTCTGTCTTTGGATTATTGTTTTCAATGAGTGCTTTTTTGTCATTTGTTGTGTATCTTTGGATTATGTTGTGTTGTAAATAAATCCAAAAAATCTAAAAGCCATTCTTTTTTAAATCTCCTCATTCTTTGTGCAAGGTTGCTCAGAATGATAGGGCCTGATGGCTCCTAATAGGGCTGTTAGGGGAGGGTCTTTGTCTTTCTCAGGTGTGAAAAGCTTACATATTAGCTCCCGCATAAAGCTTTTTCACACAAATTTTTTAAAATCAATATATTGTCTTATCTGAATGAGCAGTCAGGGTGATTTTCACATGGTTTTAGAGCAAATATTCTAGGCTACGTCATACAATTTTCAAAAGTCTTGTGAAGAAATAATCAGTATGGGTTTCATGACCTTATTTCAGTGAGAATTTCTTTTTGTATTTTCACAAACCACGCATAAATGTCATTATCTCAAAGCAACAAACTTTTACACACATGCTGCTGATATATTATTGTAGCGGAGTTTGTGCTGAATACAGTGTAATTAAACTTTAGCCATGAAAATGTCACAAGTAACAGAAATAAGCACAAATGCCAGAGCATATCAGAACACTTCCAGGGCCCAGAAAACATCTCAGACCCCAGAGGGTTAATAATAACAAATTATTCAAACTTCATTTGAATGCTGTCGCAGGCACGAGGAGCTGAGTGATTTGGCATACTTTCTGTTTTGTTTTTGTGAGTTGTATACATTTTAGTCTCTGTAAATTGCGGTTTCTTTGTGTTGCATTTTTTTCTTTTTTGTTTATTGTTATTGTCGTGCTATTTGAAACCAAGAGTTGTCAGAACCTGCATATTTATCAATGAGGGTATTTTAAAGAAGTGATCTCTTTTCTCTTTTAAAATTAATTGCTTGATAAAGTTTTTGTAACTTGTACTATATATGATATACTATATACTTTATATGTACATTTCTTGCCTACAATCTTTTATAAGAGAGTCGAACCTGTGTGACCTAGTACCAATTTTAGGGTATTGTTAACATTTACCTGGGTGAAATTCCCAAGGGTGGCGTAAAATAACTTGGTAAAATAACTTGGTCTTGTGTTTAAAATCTTTACAGCTCTTTTACTTTTGGTTAAATAAAACTACACATGGGTTCATCTCACCTCTCCTTCAGTGGATAATTGTGACACTGCTCCCTCTGAATACAATAATCTCTCTCTCTGACCTTGTATATGCTCTAAACACCTCAGTATATCTGCTCAAAGTAGTGTAGTTATTTGGTCCTGGTACACTATAAATTTGCTTTTGCTGCTTCAAAACAAATACAGAGACTGCTAAGTCATACACACATATGCTTCAGAGAGCATTTCAGACCTCTTCTGCAGCTGTACAAATATACATAAATAATATGCCCTATGAGCAGATCTAGACACAAGGGGGAAGAGGAAGGTGTCAGAGAGAAAACTGCACCAGCTTACAGCAATTACTGAAACAGATCATTTAAATGTTAGCGGTAGAGAGAGCGGGCAAGCATATTGGCTGCAGATTACAAGCAAAGGATACCAGCTTGAGCCACATAATACATGCAATGAGTTAGTTCAAAGAAATATTAATAATCAATCATAACTTGTTATAATTGATTATGAATATTTGGATCAATTTATAGAATTAACTTAATGTAGTAAAATGAATATTACATTCAACCCACCAGTTTGTCCCGTGAACAATCAGCATTAATTGTTTATTAACTCTAAGAAATATTCATTTCCTGGGGAGGGAAATGTCTTTCTTATTGTACAGTACTACTAAGAGCCTGTAGTCACAATCTAAATCGTAAAGTAAACTTTGTTGCAAGCGGAGAATCAGAACCAAATACGTATTGTGCACAAGTTTTATTAACTAAATCATAAACATAACTTATCTAAACACACATGCAAACAAGCATAGGTAAATGGAAAAGATCCATTTAACTATGAAAAGAACCATCAGTTTATCATCTTCAGAGCACCTCATTAAATGTATACTTGTCACGGTTCATAAATCCTTGTGTTAATTTTGTGTATCTGTTGGTGTTTTTGTAGGTGCTGGGTCTATGTGTGTGGTGCTTGTTTGTTGCCTAGTGACCAGCTCATCACTCTAATCAGTCACTTCAGCTGCAGCTAGTTTACTGCATATATCTAGCTGGAGTGAGTTATGCTGGGTGTCGGTTCGTTACTCCATGTCTTTTTCTCATTGCCAGTTACCTTGTCAGAGTTGCTTGCTGTGTTTGATCCCCGCGTGCTCAACTGAGTCCAGTGTTGCGCTGGATTACGGGGTTTACATCGACCAGCATCCTTGTCTGTGATTCCACATTGAGAGTTTCCTGTAGTGCACCCTGAATATCCACTTTGTGGTATCGTCTGTCGAGTTTCGTCAGTCTCCGAACCTTGTCTGACCAGAGTATTTTCTCTGTCTAAATAAACTGTCTGTTGCTACTTGCACTTGGATCTTGGAACTCGTTATTGTGACAATACTTGCATGGTGTTTGCAGTGGAAACAATTCTTGAAGTTCTTGGAAAAGGATGGTGATGGTTCGGTGAGTGTCAAACGTGGAAGTCGCAAACGTTTTCTTCTCCGTTGGATGAAGAAGAAATTATGAACTTGAGTGGTTTGTTTGACTCTTTGACTCTGGTTGAAGGTTTTCTCTTGCTCCATGAGCACATGGCTGACCACATGCAGATTGTGACCTGCCGTCCCTGGGCCAGAAAGGCCATGCAGGCAACCAAGGAGTGAGGAAGTCGAAGATGGTTGCCCATTCAGAAAACTCCTCTGTGGTTGATTTATGAATCTTTGTTTTAAGCGTGCTCATTTGCATGTGCAGCTGGATTGGTTTCTGATGAAGAAACTAAGAAAGATTCTTGTAATACTAATATGTTGCGCAGCTATAGGCATATCATGTACACAATCATTTCGATCTTCAAAGTATCAATTTATAGAGACCAAACATGGTATAGGTGAGGTTACATTGACCATTGGCTCTATCATAAAATACACAGTATCAAAAAAACATTGTACAAGACTGTAAATCATTCACACAATTTTCTGGGATGGATGTTCATTTATAGTTTGTCAATAAATGAATGCAGCAAAGTCTTTTTTGAGATCTGTTTCTGTCTTCCCTATTGTCTCTGCCTTGACCACATGACCACATTTTTAACAGCAATAAAACCAACTTATCTGATCGCAGTCATGGTTACCAAGACCCTTCTTGCCCTTGTTGGGGGAATGGGACCATAGATCCCAGAGTTTTAAAGATTACATTTAACAAACAATTGTGTCTGATTTGTCTCAGTCACTACATACATGAGATTATTGCAGGGCCTTTTCTAGGCATTGGCAACCTAGGAGGTTTCCTAGGACACCACCAGCTGGAGTGGGCATCAACGAGCACTTCAACACTGTATTTGAGCAATAATTAACGAGTTAAATAGCATTTAAGCATAGGCAGAAAATAGAATTCTTTTAAAAAAAATTATCAGAAAGACATGATTAGAAATCTAAAAATGTAGAGTCTAAAGAAAATGTATATATATATATATATTTAAATGAATGACTAATCAACAAAATAACAGGTTATTTTATAAAATAACAAAAATTGTTTTGGTAATGATTGCCATGACCAAAGCTTTGCTAGAAAGCACCTTCTGGTTTGTAATACTAATTTTAATAATAATAATTATAATGATAATAATAATAATAATAAGCTTTAAGTGAAATAATAAAGCAATAATGAGAAAAAGATATGCAGGTTCATGCTATTCCTTCTCCAATTATCTCATACATTATTGTCTCCCTCTCCTGGTAGTAGTCTGTATTGCTGGGGCAAAATAATATATATATATATATATATATATATATATATATATATATATATATATATATATATATATATATATATATATATATATATTTTTTTTTTTTTTTTTTTTTTTTTTTTTTGTACTCAAATCTGTATATGAAGCTTAATTTACATGTCATATTATGATTACAGATAACTATAGATTCTAAGCTTTGGTACACCCTTTATTACTGAAAATGATTATATGGTTGAATACCTGATTTTTTACGATATTCTAGTAGTGAGTTTTGTTTACTCCATAGAGATTGGCTTTTTAGAGGTGTGTATACTGCAAGTAGGTACTTTTCTATTTAGAAAAGATACAGGTAACTAAATGTATTTCTCTTACAAGGAAAATAATATAAATGGAATAAAAAATATATTATTATATTTATAGGCTTTACTTTTTGCTTTTGCTAATTGAATTCGCCAGTAACTCCTTCAGTTCTGGATACAAACATTGTGAACAATTTCATTCTTGTAAATTACCATCAGTGTTTACAGTATGTTTATTATTAACTACATATTTTCAGTCCCAAATTTTCAAATAGGGCCTATATGGCCATTTTAAACTATAGCTTTAACCAACCACATCCTTTTTAAAATGTTCCAGAATCGGCATATTATATTGTTGATGTTTTTAAATTGGATTTATTTGCAAAGGAAAGACTTTTACTTCTCTAATAAACTGAATAAACCTTTGTCTTATTTCTTTTGTTCTCACTCCATAAACAATTGGGTTAAAACAACTTGGAAAAAGTAAGTACATTGTGCTCACAAATACACGACTACTGGTTGAAAAAATATTTCTTATTCTGTATGACATAAACGCAATCAGGGCAAACATCAAACTACATGTCATAACAATGATGTGAGTAATGCAGGTGTTTATGGCCTTCATGTGGGCCTTCCCAGATTTAAACACAGAGGTAAAAATCACAGCATAGGAAGCAATAATGAGAATGAAATCTGCAGTTGGTATAAGGAAAGCAGACAAAAGTCCTACTAAGTTATTAATAGATATATCTCCACATGCTAACTGAACCAACGCCATGTGTTCACAAAAACAGTGATCAATCACATTTGTTAAACAAAATGACAGTTCCCTTTCGAAAGGGAACTCTACACTACGTCAGAATGACGCAATGGGGAACGCCTCAGGCGTGACAGGTGTCTGAAATCACTATCAAATCACGCCAATCATAATGACCGGCGACAGCCCGTGAATCATTAACGTGAATGATTAACGTGCGACCTGCAAGTATAAAAGGGAGCCTTGCAAACATGACAAACATCCTTTCGTCTTCAGGGACTGTCAGTTTGATTTTGAAAAAAAGTCGGCAAAGAAAAAAATTAAACGCACGGAGAAGGCTGGAAGCTTCAGGAAGTGTGCAGATCCGTGCCCAAGGTATTTGACGCCGGGTGATACACACAAACTGCGTTCTCTGTCTGGGCAAAGAGCACGCACAGGCGGCTCTTGAGGGAGCTGTCTGTGCAAACTGTGAGCATTTTCCTTTGAAAATGCTCCGCTCTCGTCTAGCCCTCTTCTCGAGCGAAGAGGGCTCACCATCAGTACCTCATGGCTCAGGTCCTGCTCGCGCTGAGGCAGAGCGGCGACTGATGTCATGGGGTTCTCAGAGGGATCTCGCCGATCGTCTTGAGAGGGGTGTTAACCTCTCAGATGATTCGGCGGATGACGAGGGTGAGTTGCAGGTGGATGACGAAGAAGATTTTTCTCCGACTATTCCTGCAACAGGTGCTCTTCAGGACGGGCAGGTGATGGATGTGGAGGAGGTCATTCAGGTGGATCCTGAACCCTCTCAGCCACCCTGCCCCGTGTATGCTGAGCTGCTGGATGTAATGGAACGCGCCACTGACAGGTTGCAACTGCCATGGCGGCGCGTTAGGAGAGAAATTGTTCGTGGCAGGTTGGACGATCAATTTCTCCCCGGCCATAGACCACCAGCTCAGGCGAGCCTTCCATTTCTTCCCGATCTCCATACTGAGATCGAGAGGGCATGGAAGAACCCATACTCTGCTCGGATCCACCGACATCAGCGGGCTAGTTTTGCTGATGTTGAAGGGATCGGCGAGTATGGGTATGTGTCGATGCCGCCCATTGACGAGACGTTTGCGAACCATCTCGTGTCTGGGCGGGCGTCGACGCTGAGTGCTCCAGCCCTGCCATCCAAACCGCTCAAGACCACAGCGCGTTTGAATGGCAGAGCATACACGGCAGCGGGTCAGGCCGGTGCTGCCCTGCACACTATGGCGGTGTTGCAGGCGTACCAGGCCGACCTGCTGAGGGATCTTGACCAGGGGGCAGGGCTGTCCCCTGAAGCGGTGGCTGAGCTGCGCCGCACCACAGATCTTGCTCTCCGGGCCACTAAACATACTGCCGCTGCGATCGGGCGATCAATGGCGGCAATGGTGGCCACGGAGAGGCATCTGTGGTTGAACCTGGCTGGCATCGGGGAGAAAGAGAAGGCCTTTCTCCTTGATGCACCGGTTTCGCCCTCTGAACTTTTTGGCACCTCCGTGGAGACGGGGGTTGGAAAGTTCAGGGAGGCAAAGGCGCGCTCAGCGGCATTCAAGACCTGTATACCGCTGAGATCCGGATCCGAGCCCAGACAGGCGGGAGAGCCTGGCCCTTCACGACCTGATGGCCGTAGACAGGGCCAGAGAGCTAGTGTCGCCTCTCGTGCACCCCCTCCATGTAGGAGCAGGTCACAAAGGAGGCGTGACTCCCGCAGGAAAAAGAAGGATCTGAGGGAGGTGATCCAGTACAAACGATCACAGCGTTAGTAATGGATCATCTCCTGGAGGGTGGTTACAATCCCAGCCCTCTCCTCTTTTTCCCGACTCCCCAGGCGTTTTTACACCAGGCCTGGGGCTGGGCCTATGATGAGAACAAAGTTCTGATGGCCCGCCTCGGCTTGGTTGGTGAGAGCGCCTCTTTCAGGCATGTAAAGTGGTGGACCCCAGGTTCATAAAGAACTCTCTGGCGAGTCTTCACTTCGCACGCCGTAGGTGAACTGGTTGGTTTTAACATAATTTCTGTGTGTATACTAACACCAATTTGTATTTCTCTACAGACCTTGTTCCCTGTATAGACCTAGGGGGGTCATTCCTAGAGGAGCAATGAGGTAAGGTATTGGAACTTCAGGGCCCTGAAGCCCCCCAGCTTGTGGCTAGAACGATTTAGGGGAAGCTCAAAAAAGATTTGGCTCCCGTGTGAGTAGGTGATGGCCTTCCTGTCATAACATTTTTATGCATGGTGGGCCACCACTCATTTCTATGTTAGCCTCAGGGCTTTAAGCCACCTAGAGGTAGAGTAGTTGGTCTTCCTAAAAAAAAAAAAGAAGCTTTTTTACTTTAGGTTTAGACTGACGCTGGCGCTTCAGATAGATCTTTTGTCCTACCTTTCGGTTTGTGACATTGGTATCCTGAGTACTTCGCTCCTCTGAGCTCTGTAAGGTGTCAGTAGGTTGAGTGTTTCACAGCCTCTCAATCAAGTAGGCTGAACCGCTCGAACGATGGGTGAAAGTTGGTTGGCTTGCAAGCAAGCCCCGCTCCCCCAGGCTGGGCACAGGACAAATCCCTGTCACCCTTCGGAGCCACTTGCAGGCCCGCTCCCTGTCTAATATTTCAGGGGCATATGGTGTTACTCCCCCGCTAACTCAGGGTAGTTTTGAGTAGTCCATTCTCAGCTCTGTATTATCTACCTCACACCATGATGGCTCCGGTTGAGTAGGGAGTTCTAACTACATTTCATTCCGGTCTTTTGAACTCCGCTCCCTTGAAGCCAGAGCATTGCCATGAGCTGACACCCATGCATATAGTAGGTAGGCCCTTAAAGTGGGGCCTCCACTAGGCAGAGTGGCGTATGTTGTACTCCCCGGCTATGAGGGTATTGCTTTTGCTGAGTACACTGCCTTTGGCAATGTGATTAGGTACCAGGATGCTGTAAGCGCTGTAGTAACAGTTTTTCTGCCTTGAAGGCTGCACAGTTAGGTAGTAGGCCCCAGCAGGCCTCCTTGACCGGGTAGCCCCTAAAATAGGGCTCCTAGGTCGGCTCACCTTCGGTGGTTGGCCCTGGTAGTTCGGGCAGAAGGCTCACTACCGAGTAGTAAGTCTTAACAGGCCTCCTCGGAGGTGGGTCACAACATTGTGAAGCATACACTAGGAAAAAACTATAGGAAAAGTTTTTTTATAAGTATGGTTCCAGCAGTGTTTATTAATGTAGCAGAAAGACTTGCTATCAGCTAGTAGGCTCGACCGGGCCTCCCTGTTAGGCGAGTCCCCAGCAGCAGTTACATCCAGCTGATTAGACTGTTTCAGGAAGTAGGCCTCTTCAGGCCTCCCTGAAGATGGGCTCCCACATTTTTTTGTGGTGATCAGGTAGTAGGCTTTACTAGGCCTCCCTGAGGGCTAAATCCCTCATACTGTGGTATTAAGTGGCAGGCCCCACAGGCTTCCCTGAGGTTGAACTATCAGGTAGTAGGTCTCATAAGGCCTCCCTGAAGGCAAAGCCCCATAGACAGTCAACTGGACTGCCAGTCTGGCCCACTGTCAGCTGTGGTTTTCAGGTAGTAGGCCTCTCCAGACCTCCTTGAAAGAAAGCTCCTTCATGTCATGGTTCTCTGGTAGTAGGCCTCACCAGGCCTCCCTGGAGTTGAGTTCCAACATACCTTGAGTTTCCACTTAATGTGGTTTTCTGGTAACGGGTAGTAGGCCTCTCTAGGCCTCTCTGTAAGTGAACTCCCATGTACTGTGGTTATCAGGTAGTAGGCTTCATTGGGCCTCCCTTAAGTTGAGCTCCCACATTTTGTGGTTGTCATGTAGCAGGCCTCTCCAGGCCTCTCTATAAGTGAACTCCCATGCACTGTGGTTATCAGGTGGAAGGCCTCGCTAGGCCTCCCTGAAGTTGAGCTCCCACATACTGTGGGTATCATGTAATAGGCCTCTCCAGGCCTCCTTGGAAGGTTAGCTCCCACTTACTGTGTGTTTCCACTTAGCATGGTGTTCCAGGTAGTAGGCCTCGCTAGGCCTCCCTGAAGTTGAGTTCCCACATACTGTGGTTGTCATGTAGTAGGCCTCACCAGGCCTCCTTGAAGGGTTTGCTCCCACTTACTGTGTGTTTTCACTTAGCATGGTTTTTCAGGTAGTAGGCCTCTCCAGGCCTCTCTGAAAGTGAGCTCCCACGTATTGTGGTTATCAGGTAGTAGGCTTCACCAGGCCTCTCTGAAGGTGAGCTCCCACATACTGTGGTTGTCAGGTAGTAGGCCTCTCCAGGTCTCCCTGAGAGTAGTTTCACAGTGGTGCTGGGTTTTGTAAGCTAGTGGCCGCTTACTTTCAGTTTAGCAGACCTTATCAGACAGCTACCGAAGGTGAGCTTGTGCCCTGGCTCGACTCAAGTTTTTATTCTCTGCTACGGGTTCCCTTCTGGAACCTCTTTATCCTGCTACAGCCTGGTTGCCTACCAGGTAGATCTAATGCTCCCCTCACTGAGGGTCAGTATGAGTATGTGGTCTCCTGAGTCTGGTCAGTCGGTCGTAGGCCTCTCATGAGGCCTCCCAGTTAGATCAGTCCTTAGGCCCTCACAGGCCTCCTCAGTGTTTTGAAACACAAACACTGGGTTGATCCGTGGATCGAGTAGAGAAACTCCCCTCGCTGGCAAGGGTTGTAAAGCACTATGCTGAGTCATACTCTCCAGGAAATCCCGTCTCTGAGATCCGGTCTGAGTGGTTCACTGCCTGCTTCGCAGTCCCTCGGGTTGGATGCCTTCCTAAAGGCAAGTGTCCAGAGGCTCTGTCTTCGGACAGACAGGAAGTGGCCAGACTGTTGTGTCTTATATAGTGACACCAGGTCAGGCCTGCCTGGTGGCATTTCAGGTGGCACGTTCCCCTGAATAGTGACTGGCTGGGGTTCCCTCAGGTTCCCTAGCCACATTCCCTAGAAGGGACCCCTTCTAAGAGGTTGAAGTTGTGGTTCTAGGCCCTTGAGCAGGCCCAGGTAGATCTTTCACTAAACTTTGTTTATGGAGGTTTTGTGTGGAATCTTATAGCTTGGGCTATGACCGTAGGGAGTGCTGTCACTGACAGCCCAGTGTGACCTGGGGGTGAGTGGTTCTAGCGTTCATTTGAATTGCCGGTTCTGACAGTTGTCACTGCCTTTGGGCATGCACTCCCCTTAGCATGGTGGCGTTGGTATATCGTTCCCCATTGCGTCATTCTGACGTAGTGTAGAGTTCTCTTTCGAAAGGGAACGTCTCAGGTTACGACTGTAACCTATGTTCCCTGAGAACAGGGAACGAGACACTACGTCTTCCTGCCATGCCTCGGGGCCTGCCTGCAACAGTCCCTTCAGACGATAGGATGTTTGTCATGTTTGCAAGGCCCCCTTTTATACTTGCAGGTCGCACGTTAATCATTCACGTTAATGATTCACGGGCTGTCGCCGGTCATTATGATTGCCGTGATTTGATAGTGATTTCAGACACCTGTCACGCCTGAGGCGTTCCCCATTGCCATTTTGTCTGCGTAAATGGGGAAAAATCGAAGATAACGTCAGTAAACTACGGTGTACTGCAAGGATTTGTGTTAGGCCCTCTGCTATTCTCAATATATATGCTGCCACTTGGTAATATTATAAGAAAACATGGAATTAATTTCCACTGTTATGCTGATGACACTCAATTATATATTTCATCACGACCAGATGAAAACGCTAAATTATCTAAATTAACAGAGTGTGTTAAAGATATAAAATACTGGATGACATGTAATTTTCTGCTATTAAATTCAGATAAAACGGAGGTATTACTTATTAGTCCAAAAAACTGCCCACAAAACCTCTTACAATACAACTTTAATTTAGAAGGGTGTCCTGTTACTTTATCCTCTACAGTAAAAGACCTGGGTGTTATATTAGACTGCAACTTGTCTTTTGAAAATCATATTTCATATGTTACAAGAACAGCCTTTTTCCACCTTAGAAATATTGCTAAGTTACGTAACATGCTATCTGTTTCTGATGCAGAAAAGTTAGTTCATGCATTCATGACCTCGAGACTAGATTACTGTAATGCTTTATTAGCTGGTTGTCCTAGGATATCTAAGTGGACTTAGATATCCTAGGAATGACCAGAAGCCTCGAATTTAGTGATCTTAAAGAGCGCGATGGATTGTAGGGCGATAGAAGTTCCGTTAAATACACGAAAGCTAAGCCGTTTAGGGCTTTATAGGTCAGTAGCAATACTTTGTAATTGATACGGAACTTTATAGGTAACCAATGTAGAGACGACAGAATTGGTGTTATATGATCGTATTTTCTTGATCTAGTAAGAACTCTAGCGGCGGCATTTTGGACTAACTGTAGCTTGTTTATTGAGGATGTTTATCGAGACTAGATTACTGTAATGCTTTATTAGCTGGTTGTCCTATTAGCTGGACAACCAGCTAATAAAGCATTACAGTAATCTAGTTTTCACATTTAGCTCCTAAACTCTGGAATGGCCTTCCTGATATTGTTCGAGGCTCAGACTCGCTGTCCCAGTTTAAAACTAGATTAAAGACGCATCTCTTCAGCCAGGCATTCACATAATACTTACATTTTATACTACAGTTGAATCAGATTGAATGCATTAATATTGCGAACAGCAGCTACGCTAATTATTTCCCATATACTTTTCTGTTGTTATCTCGAGACGCTAGTCCCGAGGTAAATACAGATCGTCAGCTCCAGTTTGTATCCAGCCTCTCATGGAAACTACAGATTCTCCAACACCCGTGCAGAGACGACTCGGCGCCTGTGAAGAGACAACTCGACGCTGGCGATGTTTATGCCCTAAATCAATACATGATTAACTAACTGTATTTCTCTATGTACATTTCTGAAATGCACTTTCTGTAAAGCTGCTTTGAAACAATATGTATTGTGAAAAGCGCTATACAAATAAATTTGAATTGAATTGAATTGAATTGAATTGCGTCATTCTGACGTAGTGTCTTGTTCCCTGTTCTCAGGGAACATAGGTTACAGTCGTAACCTGAGACGTTTTCCAGACATAGAGACCATGGTGATATTCAGAAGTCCATTTCTAAATAATGGGACAACAATAAACTTTAGAAAGTTAGGAATTTCCATGTATTTATGATAGTAAAGCGGTTTGCATATTGCAAAGTAACGGTCCAGTGCCATCCAAAAAAGCAAAGTGGACTGAAATGAGGCAACAAAATGAATGCAAAACATTTGTATCAAACAACCAGTTAAAGATATCCCACTCCAATTAAATAAAAAACTAAGCATGTTAGGTACAAAAAATACAGGTGAGATCAAGTCTACAACAGCCATTAGACCTATTAGTACATACATAGGAGAATGCAGAGACTTTTGACATATGATTAAATATATGAGAACAGAATTTGCTGTGATAGACAGTAAAAACATCAGAAAGAAAAGGATAAATAAAAAAGGCCTCCATTCTCCTAGGCTGTAGAAACCAATCAGATTGAAGTCTGTGAATGAAATATTTTGTGTAGAAAGATTCTTCATGCTGTTCATAAAAAAAAAAAAAAAAGGAATTAATGCCTAAAGATAAAAACTAAACCATTTTTCCATGTATGTCCAGTAGGCTGTGCTACATTTGAGAGTGATAAATAAAAAATTCTACAGTATTACTCACAATTATGTTATTCAGTGATTTCACTTTCACAATATGAATTAAAATGCCCAGTGAATGTGCTTTTCATCTATTATCATTATGAAATGATTAGAATACACTTAATTTTACCTTATTTGTGAGGCTTCTTTGTTGTACTTGGTTGCTGTGAAGAGAGAGGAAAAAAATCAAGCTGACCGTTACAAGTTAGATGTTCAGTGAATGTTTCATTATATAAAGATAAAGATACAGATACAAGATATGATGTTGTGTTTAATTACATAGGCCTTTCATGCATTAACCTGTGCTCTCGATAACTATTGTTTAACTATCATAATTCTTTTTCTTACATGTAAGAGCGAAATGAAAGCGTGACATGAAATCATGGTCTCTAAATACACTATGTCGTGTTCCCATGAGTCTGTAAACTATTCCCATGTTGGAATAGAAACAGCCACAGGTTTTCACTTATGCATTATATATACACAGTATATATCCCTTATAAAAAAATAAGTATGCTTCAAGTTCATTTTATTAAGTAGGCTATACCTTAGTAAAGTTCAAGTATATTTTTAAGAATGCTCTATGAAGTAAGTATACCAATACCAATGTACTAGAAGTATACTTGTAAGTGTACTGTTTCAGTAATACTTGGGACTTAATTGGCCCACTTTTTAGTTTATGTAGCGTCTGGACCAATCGGACACACACAATTCATTTATTTAATGAATAATCCAGCAAACTCACTGTGAAACTTTCACCAAAAACTAACATCCCAAATGAAGCTAACACACTGGCAGGACAGTGTATTGTTACAGGAAACACAGAGAGTTTTACGATCCAAAGGAATGTGGCCGCATGTGCAAGAGAGAGACAATGGGAAAACAGAAACAATCTTCCATTGCAGACTTCGCTGCATTAATCAGAAACAAACTGATCTAGAAATGAATGTCACGGAATATCACGGAATGGACAACTATCAACTCTTGGCCTTCTTGTTACGTTCAGGGTGCCGTGCTGTCCAGCGTGGCCTCAGCAGGCCTCGAATCACAACAGCCATGTGCTCATCTGGAGAGAGAGGACTCTCTCTCCACCACAACAGCATCAAGGACAACCTCAGGAGTTCCACATCTTCATTCAATGCAGAAGAAGACCATCACAACTCCCACCTTTTGCTCTGCGTGTCCTCTCCGGCCCAGGGCTGGCAGGCCCCAATCTGCACTTCAGCTATGAGAACAGTGTCGAACTAACCACGAAAGTCCAGCATATCTTCTCCATCCAGCAGAGAAGAAACGATTGCAACTCATACAGTGACATTTGACACTCAAGGACCCAGCAACAAATTCAATCTTCAACCACTCCAAGAATTGACCATGCAAGTATCAATTTAATGAGGTGCTCTGAAAATGATAAGCTTATGGTTCTTTTCAATGTTAAATAGATCTTTTCCATAGTTCTATTTCCTGCTTCCGGTTCCACATCACTCACCCCCTTTACCTATGCATGTATGTTTGTTTAGTGCTAGTTATGCTTGAGAGTTAGTTAATAAAACGTGTGCACAATATGGATTTTGTTTCTAAGTCTCTGCTTGCATACAAAGTCCCTTTTACGATCTTGATCTTGTTACATGCTTTAAGTGCTGTACACGCTAAGGAATAATTATTTTTCAGTGACCATGAAAGATACACTTTTCTTAGAATAAATGAATAATCAAAGAGTTCTTTGGAACTGATAAATTGATTGTAGTATTAATTTAGCTTACCTCAAAGTTAATCTAATTAACCGACCCAAATATTAATAATTAATCGTAATTGGTAATTATGGATTATTATTAATATTTCCCCTTTGAGCTAATATTGTTACATTTATAAAAGTATAAATTTGAGTGTAGCAAATTAGCTCTATGAAATATTAATAATCAATAATAACTTGTTATAATTGATTATGAATATTTGGATCAGTTAATATAATTAACTTAATGTCGTGAATTAATATTACAATCAATTAACCTGTTTGTCCTGTGAACACTCGGGATTAATTGTTTATTAACTCTAAGAAATGTACATTTCCAGGGCATGGGAAATGTCTTTCTTAATTTACAGTACTACTAAGAGCAGTAACCAAGATCTAAATGATTAGTGACTCCAGTTATGAGCTTGAGACACGGACAACTTTACGTGTGACATGAACAAGATTTTATTAACTAGTCTTAAACTACTCTAACATACACACACATACATGCATACAGTTTACCAAGGGAAAGAGAGCTGAAGCAGAATACAGGAAAGCAAGAAATTATAGCATTGTTTGAAATTCAGCAGATCAACAGCCTTGAGCAAACCATCAGTTTAGTTCTAACACACCCTTCTTTAAAAGGGGTAAGGATACTTAATGTATCAAATAATGAGACTAAGTTTGATACTTGCATGTCTCGCCCATTTGAATTAAACTGTCCTGATGCAATCTGTTGAGGCTCCAGTTGATCTTTGCTGATGTAGTCTTGATGAGAGAGAACCAGTGGGTTTCAGAGTATCTTTGGTGAATGGAAAGACAAGGCCGCAGCCTGGCACAAGCTTGGTGGGTCCTTAGAAGCTTCTAGTTCATCATCTTCACGTCAGCATTTCAGAAAGGGACTAAGAGAGAGCTAGCTAACCCCTTACCTCTCACCCCCAATTTTGGCAAGGGCTGCATACATGACATACCCAAAATAAAAAGGTTGCTGCTCATAAGTCATTCTGAATAGACACATAACCAACATATATTTAGAAAGCCAACCCTTGAGAGTTTACAGTTCAAGACTCAAAATTAACCAGACTGTTATTAATATTGAGATATATAAGCTCAAACATAAAACAAAAACAACAAATATTAAAAATATATTTATTAAATATATAAACATATTATGTGAATTTAGGATAGCAACTTATAACCACAACTAAAGTGTAGCCACAACTGTGGTCATGCTTCATTTCAAGTCTGAGAATGATATCTCTAAAATTATGCATTTTATGAAGCCTATTGTGAGACCATGTCAGGGGAGAATTCTCAGAGAAAGCAAACAAGTTTCTCAACAAATAGTTTATTGCACTCTAAACACCTATTTACTGTCTCTGACTATGTCTGGCAAAGATAACTGGCCCCATTCATGTTCTTTTCATTTAAATCGACCAAGCTTTCACACCTGTGATGGTCTTCATCATTCTTTTATTCTTATTCTTTTGTTTGAATGCAGCCATTATAGCCTTTCTTCTAGCATAATGCTTAGCCATTGACACATAATGTGTAACCCTCATAGACTATAATCCACCTATTAACTTAAGCCTTGTCAGAAAACAAACAACTAAAAAATATTCTTGGAACTTTTAAATGCGAATTATTTTTAAAAAATGATTGTATGGAATAGACAGCTCCTGCAGCAGGTGCATTAGCACAACAGTTAGCCTCAAGCTACATGACACAATTTAATTTATTAATATTACACTTTTATTTAAAGCTCACTTTAAAACACCATCGAGTGTTTGTATTATATTCCGGTCGCGGTTTAGAATGGTTTTAAGTCAGAAAACGAATGTGAAATATGTCATTTTTAGCATTTTATATGAAGCTATGGGCTATGCTTATCCTTACCTTTATTTTTTATTCATATAAAAATACCCCAAATCGCACGAAAATAACACACAAAACACACATACTTAAATCGTGCATTTATTAGAACTTGTTTCGGTGAAGAAATGTCACGTTCGCTTTGTTTATCATGAATGTGCTGAATCAGGAAGTATACACAGGACGCGTCATGCAGAAGAGGTCACGTTGAATCACATGATGGTGATTGACAGATGGACAGCCGAATCATATTTCTTCGAGGTCATGTCTGTCTCAAATCAGGAAGAGGAGATACACAGCAAGCTCCGTGCGCTGTTTCAGCTGTTTATATGGTATTATTCAGTGAAAAATGAATAGGAATTGTATTCTGCATTGTCGAAATATTTTACTAACATATGATAATTAATCAATATTTCTCCAAATATGCGCACCATTGTAATAATTGCCCTGACGGATTCTGTTTATTATATGTATTTGAGCACAAATAAACTGGAGAAGACGAGAATGGATGTTGTGTGAGTGATTAATTCTATTCAAAATAACGATCGTTACAGATGAATTATTTTGCACTCCTGTCATAAATTAAAAAATTAATGTCACTGCAAACCAGTTTAATCATAAACCGTGGTCAAATATCGAAGCTGGAGTCTTGAACCTTCCATATGATGCTGATTTTGTCCAGATCAAGTAAGAGTGTGATGTTTTAAAATAGTAATGCATTTTGAACAACAAATAGTTGGGATCACTGGTGATCCCTGCCAGGCAAGGGGCTAAAAGCTGATCTTGGGTTTTTAAAGTGTGAAGAAGTAACACCTTCTGGAGGTGCAAGTGCCAATGAGAGGATTTTCCTTTGGAGGGAAATTATTTTACGACCATTGTCTTTGAACGTAATCTGATTGGATGTTCAACACAAGAATCTTTAAGATGCTTATAATACTAATGCGTCACAAAAGTTAGCAAAATGTAATGTAGCTGTAACCAGGTAAAAAGCTACTAAAGTCAATCACTGGACTGGTTATCAAAGCCCTGGGTTAAGTGAACTGCACATATAAAATGTTTTAGTGCATTTCTCATCCATGGATGGAATGTTACGCTGGCCCTTTAAAGGTGAACTAAGTAACTTTTTTACCTTAACTGAACAGCTTCGGAGTCATTGGAATGGTTATATTACTTATTTCGGGTTGAATGGTGGTCGTTTCGCACCCGCCTGGTGCCCGTGAGCGGAAAATTCGCACTTGCAACTTTGAGCCGGCGGGCCGCCGGCCGCCGCGGCAGGAAGTCTCGCGTGATATCAGGTCTCGCGATGTAAACAATTGCTTTACGGCCAAAAGAAATCTGCTAAAATGCTGTCATTATTGCGCTCCCTCACGCTGTTCGAACCCGAATGAAGAAGATGTTTTAAAGAATGTCCCATCTGCTTTGATGTCGTTGATCTACTAGCCTCTGGTGTCTGAGAATCACCAAAGAGTTTTTACAACAGTGTTGTCAAATATCTATTCCGAAGCTGTGGGGGGAGCTCTAGAGAGAAACCTGCGAGCAAAAAGCGAGAATACAGCGAAGAAATCCCGAAGCTACTGAGTGCTGCTTTAAGAAACGTCACTGTCTGGAAGTGTCGCTAGAGTGGTCTGTGAGCAGTGCGTTTTCCCAACGTGGTTTTGGATGATGATCTTGCGGACGCTGTGTCGAATCAAGGCCACAAAAGTCGATGATATAACCAAAATAGGGAGAAATATGCACTTTTAGTACACAGTAAAATCTCCAGTGTTGAAATCCTGGTGTTAAGGACTTTTAGAGTAAAGTGTTAATTTTCTGGTGTTGAATTTCAAGGGATTAAGGGTGTAAACTGCACCCTCTGGGTGGTGAAAATATGTGGAGTTAAATCAGTGGCGTAACTTTGTTTTAAAAAGTGGGTGGGATGTTTTTTTTTTTTTAAACGGGGGGGGGGGGGGGCGGTATGAATGCTGAATCATAAATCGATGTATGTACAATAACATTACGATGTCCAGCAATCGATTGAAATAGTGCATATTGAAATGGTCCAGTGGTAGAATTTTTGCCAAGCGTGTCAGAGGTTGTGGGTTCTAATCCACACTCGTATAGTTTTTTTTTTCTCTTCTCATTAAAACCGATTATGTTTATCAGTGGTTGTATATCAGGCAAGCATACGTTTGTATGCATTTTGTTTGGGAATTTCACCAGAACGAATAGAGAGTCTCCACAACGGATTGAAGCGTGCGTCCGAGTGAAGACTGTGCGCGAGCCACAAGAGAACACAGTATCAGCGCCACTGATCGCAGCGGCAACGAGCACTTTGACCACTTGATTTCAAAAACAACACATTTCAGCGGTAGATCGCCTCTTACAAACGAACTAAATGAATGCTCTGCTAGTTAACTGGAGATGTTTTATTTATTTGTATTGGTACATTCGTGCCGCGAGATGTTTCAAAAGTGGTGGGGACAATATCGACCTTAGCAAAAAGTGGTGGGGACATGTCCCACCCGTCCCCCAATTACGCCTATGAGTTAAATTAATAACACAGAGAGAGTGTAATTAGTTACATCCGGGACATTTACGCGCTGGGCGCGACCAGACGAGCTGAAACTTTTTTCAAAGACGCCATTCTCTTTGACTCGCGATGCAAGGCATACGAGGAGGGAAAACGCATCAATTAAGTGTTATATCGCATTTATACATGCATTTTATAACATCATATTGTTTTATAACAATATGTATATGCCGTTCATGGCTAAACTGCTCTCAGAGGGGCATTTTCCATGACGCGCGATGTGGAGCAGACCAGGATGGTGTTGCTTTTTAACAGGGAAACGACGAAAGTAAGTGTTTTAACTAATTTACAACATGTATTTCATGGCATTATATTGTTTTGTAACGATATTTATGTGATGTGCGCGCTCAAACCTTTCTCCCAGACTGACGTTAGGCCCTCCATCTTCTTTGACTCATGACGCAGTGCAGACACGGAGTTTGCTTTTAACAGTGAAAACACCGAGTAAGTGTTTTAACTTATTTACAATAACGTTACGTGTTTTATAATGTTATATTGTTTTATGATAATATTTGTGACGTGCAAATATCATAAAGTAGCCTATGTATTTATCCTCAAACTATCTTTTACTCTCGTTGCCAGCACACCTAACGTATAACGTTAACTGAAAAACAGAACAACAACTCCACAAACTGCGGACTTACAATGCACGTGAAATTGTCACTTTATTTCCTTATTTGGATGACCAATTTTCTTAAAATTGTTAAGTAATTCTTTCAGATTAAATATGTATGCAAAATGTATTTATCAGATTTATATTTGGTTGATGTTTGGATATGCTTTAAAAGTTGATTTTGCTATTTGTGTTTGCTTAGAGCATTTCTATGATGCACCAAGTAGCTAAGAGTAGCAGGCTGGGTGTCTAAAGACTGTACAGACTAGAACCTGGTGATGGTAAGATTTAACAGATAACATACATGTATGAGAGAATCATGGGCACAAACATAAAAAATAATCATAGCTTTGTTGCTATTTGGTAGATTTTCTGTGTTTCATAACTCATTTTGAATTTGTCCAGTCAAATTATTTTACAAAAGTAAATCTTTTTTTTTTTTTACTTAAAATGAGTTTTCAAACCTTTTTATGATTTGACAGGTATATGTTTTCTTGCTGTTTAATTTTAGACTCAACTGATCTGAAAAAAATCTGCCAATCACCTGCCCCCAACATCACAAAGCCACAACAACAGAGCAAAGATTCTTCTGGCAGCTGACTATTTAGTGAGATTTCTTAAGGTGCAGGTCTTAATTTATTCTTAAAGGGATAGTTCACTTTGAAATTAAATTTTGTTATGTTTTAGCTTACCTCAAGGGCATCCAATATGTAGGTGTCTTTGTTTCCGCAGTAGTTTCAATTTTGATATTTGTAGGTCAAACCGTTCTTGTCTGTCAGTCATATAATGCAGGTCTACGGTCACCACCTCAAAGATCATGCGCAGAGAAGTCCAAATTAAACAATTCCCCATCGTAAGTACACATTGATGGCCTAAGACACGAAACGAGCGGTTTGTGTGAGAAAACTAACAGTAAATATATAGTTTTTACCTCTTGTACACAACCACGTCCAAGTGATCTGAGGGCGCGCGAGCTTCCTGGTGTGTACATCACTCATTGTTTACCACTCCCGGATGAGTTCGCGCGAGCATACGTAATTGTTTTCTTTTACGTTGGTTTAAACATCCCGGATAAGCGCAAATTAGTACCATTTCTATTAGCCGTCTTACCTACAATCTCTGTTCTGTGTAAACAATGAGTGACGTATACGCATGAGAGATCACTTCCGGTGCTTTCCGGCCCTTGCGCAGACTAAGCCAGAACGCGCGCACACGTCACACACCAGGAAGCGCGTGCGCCCTCAGATCACTTGGACGTGGTTGTGTACAAGAGGTAAAAACTATATAAATACTGTTCGTTTTCTCACACAAACCGCTCGTGTACTTACGATGGGGAATTGTTTTAATTTGGACTCTGTGCATGCTCTTTGAGGTGGTGACCATAGACCTGCATTATATGACTGACAGACAAGAATGGTTTGACCTAAAAATATCAAAATTGAAACTACTGCGGAAACAAAGACACTTACATCTTGGATGCCCTTGAGGTAAGCTAAAACATACCAACATTTTATTTGAGTGAACTATCCCTTTAAAGGGTTAGTTCACCCACAAATGGAAATTCTGCCATTAATTACTCCTTATGTCGTTCCAAACATGTAAGACTTTCTTTCATCTTCACAACACAAATGAAGATATTTTTAATGAAATCTGAGAGGTTCCTGTCCCTCCATTGACAGTCCACGCAACTACCACTTTCAAGCCCCAGAAAGGTAGAAAGGTACATCATTAAAGTACTCCATGCGACTTCAGTGGTTGAACATACATTTTATTAAACTATGCAAGTGCTGTGTTTGCAGCAAAAACCAGTTACCACTTAATTTATAAAATATTAATTTCCAGGGTTCTCAAGTCTCACGCATTGGCCGTGAGACACACGCAATTCAACCAGTTCACACGCCACACCGTGTATTTCTCACGCTGAAAAGGCAATGCCAACCAAGTTGTCCTACAAGCTTTATATATAACGTTGTATACGAGGCGCGGGCACACAAAGTGAAGTTTCCTGGCGCCAGCACGAATCTCGCGGCCAGATTGCGTTCGTTAATAGTCAACATAGATGCGCGAACACACGGAAGTTGACGGAACATTCTCGGCCACCGTACGTTTGTTACTAGGTAACCAACAACATCGCGTGAACACACGTCGTGATGATGGAGAAGGTAAGTTGGAAGAAAGCTCGTCTAACATTTTTAGGCTAGAACATTTAATATATAGCCCATCGTATACATTACTATTGATGCAGTCAAAAACTCTACAACTACTCTGCAACCAGGCCAGAAGCTTTGGCTCAGTTTGGCTAGCTTACGTTATCTGAAACTAAGGGAAATGTTAGTGGGTATGGGAAGGAATGAAGATGTATTTCTTTTTATTTCATTTTATTTTAAATAAATTTAAATGTATTTATTTTTATTTTATTTTAAATTATATATTATACTGTATTAATAGTATTTCTAGTTACATTAAGGCTACATACGTATTAAAGCAGAGTGCTCTGGGTAATATATATCCTGTCAAAACATACATTAATCATTGCCATTGCATTTGTATTTTTCAAACACTTACAACACAAAACACATTTCATAAGCTGGAGTGTGTACTCTTGTACACACACACACACACACACACACACACACACACACACACACACACACACACACACACACCTTAATAATACACTAATATGTAATTTGTTCACAATGTCCCACCACACAATAAATCATTATGCCGTTTCAACTAGACACATTCAAAATGCAAAAATATTTGTTTTTCCAAACTGTTTGGAGCAATTTGTTATATTTTTGTAATTTTTGTATAACTTATTTGTAATTTTGAAATATAACATTAAAGAGTATATTTGATGTGATGAATTGCTCTGTCATTTATTAGATTTACCAATTGTTATAATTTCAATTTGTGCTGGTTAATTATGAACAATGGGTAAAATTGGGCGGCGGGGACAGGTGGGGGCGGGGCTCCATTAGGCTCCTCCCCCAACCACATGTGATCTCACTCCAAGCTTTTGGTAAAACTTGAGAACCCTGAATTTCCAACATGTGTTCATGAGATAATTACAACACGTGCATGTTGTTAATGCGAGAGCAGATGTTGTTGTGTGATTGTGCATTGAAGATTAATATTTTGTAAATAAAGTTGAGTTAAAATTGTAGTAAAAAAATTCGTAAAATTGAGGTCAAACCACTGGAGTCACATGGATTACTTGTGATTTTCTTTGTACCTTTCCGTGGCTTTGGAAGTGGTAGTTGAAAAGGCTGTCGATCAAGGGACAGAAATCTCTATTTTAATCTTCATTAAGTGTTCTGAAGATGAGCAAAACTCTTACTGGTTTGGAACAACATAAGGGTGAATAATTAATGACAGAATACAAATTTTTGGATGAATAAAGTATTTAATTTACTTGGAAATCAGTAAATTCAAGTCTTAATCTTACCAAAATAGTTTCTTGTTTGAGTCACGAAAGTCTAAAACGGTTTAACTTATTTCCACCATAAACTTTTGCTGTATTTATAAAACACAAATTGTATTGATTGTAATTGGTCTGGTTTTGTGTTGTCTAGGGAACCAGCACTCCAGGATTTTTCGAAAAAGTTGGATCTGCACAGCCTTTCCTTCTCTGTGAAACAACAATGCACTGAACTTTAGTGTTAGCAACTGGACACAACTGATCCACTCATATTCTGCAATTGTTTTTCATCTGCTGAATGTTGTTGACCCAAGCACTGCTGTACTGTTGCAAAGTTGAAGGTACTGAATCAACTTCACTGACACATAACTTACATTCACTGACATGTACATGACTTGAGGTATTACAGACCATTTGAATAACCAGCTTTCATATAATTCTGGTGACATAAATGCCTATATTGTGCCTTCATCATTTATTTTAAAAGTTAACCTATGATGTAAAGGGGCTTGTTAGTTAATAAAAAACTAGTTTGTTAAAACAACTGCTTGCATTTTGCCTTTATTTTTAATTTTACAAGGAACAGAATTCTACTATGATCCCAGACTGAGGTTACAATTTAACTTTCTGGACTGTTTTGAAATAAAGGTTTGAAAGAGTAATATAGAGTGATGTGTTTATTTCAAAGAGTCTATTTTACAGTTCTTTAAAGTGGCAGATGCAGAACACTAATAAGAAAAAAACTGGTAACTCCCTTAGTGTTTTTATTTGTAAAAATGTGTTTTATCAACACCAGGATGGTGTAAATTTTCACTCCTATAAGCTTGAGAAGATTGTGATTTCCATTTTTTTAAAGGTGTTAGGTCAACACCAGAACAGTGTAGAATTTTAACTGCACCCAGCTCTGTGACAGTGTTGTTGTTCTCTGCATTGGTGTTAATATTTTACTCTCTTAGTGTTCATATTGTAACACTGCGTCGGTGTTGCGAGAGGCAACACTTTTGAAAGTGTTGAACTAACACTTTGTGGGTGGTTCCCATATATACACTTTTAAAGTGTTGAAATAACTCTATTGGTGTTGATTTACGGATTTCAAATTTACTGTGTAGTTTGTGAAGTCCTCCTCAGTGTTTGCTTGGCCGGATGGCTGTGTATTGTGTTGATTGATGGTGATTGATGGTGATTTCTGTCGAGACGCATCTCTGTGTGGGGAAATCCCAACAACACAATTCTTTCGAAGCGTAAGTGATGAACTATCATCAATATCAGCGTAACGTTAAGATTATTTTGTGTATAATTTGATGTGAACGTCTCGGTTACGTATGTTACCCTCGTTCCCTGAGTAGGGAACGGAGACGTTACGTCGGATGACGACGAATGGGGTTTCGCTTAGAAATCCTATCATCTTCGAGTGTTAAAACACGAGCCAATGGCAAAGAAATGCCATGGGTCTGCGGAATTTGCACAGCGTAACTCCGCCCCGCCCTGGGGGTATAAAGGAAGTCGCTGGCAACATGCAGATATGTCTTCGCTGAGGAGCCGAGACTGAACTCAGGCGTTCCAGCGGTACAGCGGAAGTGGCAGGGAGACGTAACGTCTCCGTTCCCTACTCAGGGAACGAGGGTTACATACGTAACCGAGACGTTCCCTTTCGTTGTCACTCCGAGTTACGTCGGATGACGACGAATGGGGTTCCCGTATAATCACGCCACCTCTCGACTGTCTTCCAGTGCCCTGCGTAAGTCTGAGCTCCCTGTCGTGAGACTAGCACGGACGAAGGAGTCCTACTTAACACAGGAATACCAAGGTACACTGGGAAGCATATCCAGTGGAAATATGCAATCATGCCCAACCCGAAGGGGGGGACTTGGAATACACATATGACCCCGAAGGGCTGCATACGGAGTAACACTGGGGTGTCCAGCCGCAGGTGGAATATTTCAACCCCAGGGGTGGCAAGGTGGCTTGCCAAGGGAAAGACACATGCTCAAAGAGGCTTACAGTGGAAATACACATGTGGGGGTCGCCCGAAGGGAACCATGCACATGGAGACACCTAGCCAAGCGCGAAAGCTGCCAGTGGCATAACTCTGGCGTTGACGTCGTCAGTGCTGGAGGAGACTCAGGGCTTATGAGGCTCATCTGAGGAATATCGCACGTATCTCGTCCATGGAGAGGAATGGCGAGCAAGCGAAGACACCTGAGCAGAATCTAGCACCGGCTAGTTGAAGCGAGTACATGAGAAGAAACTGGCTCCACTCGGAGATTATAGAATCTCGCGAATGTGTTAGGTGTCGCCCAGCCTGCAGCTCTGCAGATGTCTGTTAGCGAGGCGCCATGCGCTAGAGCCCAAGAGGATGCCACACTCCGAGTGGAGTGGGCCGTCACACCAAGGGGGCACGGTCGACCTTGCTGCTGGTAAGCCAAAGCAATGGCGTCCACTATCCAGTGAGACAACCTTTGCTTGGAGAGAGCCTTTCCCTTCAGCTTCCCACCATAACAGACAAAGAGCTGGTCTGAGGTCCTGAAACACCGCGTTCTGTCTACGTAAGCACGAAGGAAAATGCCTGCAGGTCCCCTACCCTCTTGATGGAGGCCAATGCAACCAGGAGCGCTGTCTTCAATGACAGGAACTTAAGCTCCACTGATTGCAGAGGCTCAAAGGGAACACTCTGCAGGGCAGTTAAAACCACTGAGAGGTCCCAAGAGGGTACGATGGGAGGACGAGGAGGATTTAATCTCCTGGCTCCCCTCAGGAATCTGACGATCAGGTCGTGCTTTCCCAAGGACTTACCATCAACTGCGTCGTGATGTGCGGCAATGGCGGCTACATACACTTTCAGGGTGGAGGGAGAAAGCCTTCGCTCCAACCCTTCTTGCAGGAAGGAAAGCACGACACTGATGGGGCATTTTGTGGGTTCTTGATGTTTAGAAGAACACCAGGTGACGAAGAGGTTCCACTTCAACGCATAGACATGTCTCGTGGACGATGCTCTAGCGGAAGTGATGGTAGCCACCACCGCTGGTGGTAGGGTACTCAAACCTGCCTCGTCCCGTCCAGGAGCCACACGTGGAGGTTCCAAAGACCGGGACGAGGGTGCCAAAGGGTGCCCCGTCCCTGAGAAAGGAGGTCCTTCCTCAGAGGAATTGGCCAGGGAGGTGCTGTCGCAAGGAGTATGAGTTCTGAGAACCAGGTGTGGTTGGGCCAGTATGGGGCAACCAATATGACCTGCTCCTCGTCCTCCCTGATCTTGCGCAGGGTCCACGCAAGAATGCTCACTGGGGGAAACGCATACTTGCGTAGGCCCCGCGGCCAGCTGTGCGCCAGTGCATCCGTGCCGAGCGTGCCCTCGGTCAGGGAATAAAACAGGTCGCAATGGGACGAGTCGTGGGAGGCAAACAGGTCTACCTGTGCGTCGCCGAACTGATCCCAAATCAGCTGGACCGTCTGGGGATGGAGTCGCCATTCTCCAGAGAGAGGCCGTACTCGAGACAGCTCGTCGGCCGCCTGGTTCAGGTGTCCGGGATATAAATGGCTCGAAGCGACCTCAGATGCTTCTGACTCCATATGAGGAGGTGGCAGGCGAGTTGTGACATACGGCGGGAGCGCAGACCACCTTGATGGTTGATGTACGCTACTGTCGCGGTATTGTCTGATCGGACTAATACGTGCTGACCCCTGAGCAGCGCATGGAAGCGGTGCAGGGCGAGATGTACAGCCAGCAACTCGAGGCAACTGACATGCCATAGGCGCTGGGGTCCTGTCCAGGAGCCCGCGGCAGCATGTCCATTGCACATGGCGCCCCAGCTCGTGGTGGAGGCATCTGTTGAGACAACAACATGCCGGGAAACTCGTTCCAGGGGCACTCCGGCCCGTAGAAAGCTGAGGTTCGACCACGGGGTGAAGATCTGACGGCAGGTCGGAGTCACTGGGACCCGGAGCTTGCCGTGTTGCCATGCCCACCTCAGGACTCGATCGCGAAGCCAAAGCTGAAGCGGTCTCATATGAAGCAATCCGAGCGGCGTTACTGCGGCTGCAGATGCCATATGCCCCAGGAGCCTCTGAAATAGTTTCAGTGGAACCGCACTCTTGCCCTCGAATTGGCGAAGACAAGTCAGCAGTGACTGCCCGCGCTCGCTCGTAAGCTGCGCGCACATGGCGACTGAGTCGATCTCCATACCGAGAAAAGAGATCCTCTGCACGGGGCAAAGTTTGCTCTTTTCCCAGTTGACCCGAAGGCCCAGACAGGCCTCATCGCCATCTCTGAGCAGCCCGTCTCAGGAGCGCCGCTTAGCCTGGCGTTTAGCGGGGCGCGGGGCGGGAGAGGGCTGTGGCGCCTTCCTACGGCTTCCTCTACGACGCGACCCGGGAGCAGCGGACTGCTGGGGCCGATCGGGAGGGGCGGGAACCGCAGGAGGGTGCCCTCGGCGGCGAGCGGGCTGAGGCACCTGTGCCGACAGTTGCGCCGCCGAAGCAGCGGGCCGCCGGGGCAGGACATGTTTTAAAGCCTCAGTCTGCTTCTGGGCAGTCGAGAACTGCTGGGCAAAATCCTCGACTGCACCGCCGAATAGGCCAGCCTTGGATATGGGGGTGTCGAGGAACCGGGTCCGCTCGGCCTCCCGCATATCAGCCAGGTTTAGCCATAGGTGTCGCTCCTGGACCACCGAAGTGGCCATCACCTGACCCAGCGAGCGTGCGGTCACCTTCGTCGCTCAGAGAGCAAGGTCGGTGGCGGCACGCAACTCATCAAAGAGTGCTGGGTCAGACCTTCCCTCGTGCATATCACGCAACATCTGGGCCTGGTAGACCTGCAGAGTCGCCATGGCATGCAGTGAGGAGGCCGCCGTCCCCGCAGCTCTGTAGGCCTTCGCCACCAGGGTGGAAGAGAACCTACAGGCCTTGGAGGGGTGCTTTGGGTCCCCGCGGAAAGAAGCACTCTGAGGACACAGCTGCATCGCAACAGAGCGTTCAACCTGGGGAACCCCAGTGTACCCTTTGGCGGCCGCCTGATCAAGGGGAGGCAAGGCGGAGGCGGTCGCCGAACGATCACGGGAAGACAATGGTGCCTTCCAGGACCTCCTCATGCACATCCGGGAAAAAAGGCATTGGGGTTGGCCGCCGACGCGGATCAGCAGCCGCACCCAAAAACCAATCGTCCAGCCGCGAACGAACCGGCCCAGGTGGCGGGGACCACTCTAGACCGATCGCCGCGGCTGCCCGGGAAAGCATGGCCGTCATCTCGGGATCAGACTCGGACAATGCTGGGACACCCGAGGGTGGCAGCACAGCCGAATCCTCACTTCCCGAGGACTCCTGCCCACCTTGTGATGCAGTGATCGACATCACGTCATCCTCTGGAGCCCCGAATGAAACTCGCGGCAAGTCCGAGGACTGTACAGCGGTTTCGACGCGGACACTCGCGGGTTGCACGGGAACAGAGGGAAGTGTGGAGCGTGGAATAGTCAGCGCTTTGTTCCACACTGTAACCCTCAGATCACCCTGGCCGCCAGCCGAAGTACCAGCCCTCTCGGGACCAGTAGATCGGGGTGCGGATGAGGGGACTCTCACATGAAGATCATTGAGTCTCGATCTCAACCGTGCGATGGGCATGTTCCTGCAGTGGGAACATGACTCATCCACAAACGCTGCCTTAGCGTGATCGACACCCAGACACACAAGACAGTGATTGTGCCCATCAGAGTCAGACACGAATAGACCGCAACCAGAAGTGCACGGGCGAGGCATCTTTAAAAAGACGTGCCGTGTGCAATGCTCTTTTGTGAAAGGAGATTTCTCCGCAGAGTGCTGAAGCGACCAGGGAGAGAACACACAAACTCTGGCAAATCACTGCACAGATCAGCAGGGAATGTGCACTCGCTGGAACTCGCTGTCACACCAACACCTGGAGAGAGGCTCGTCTCGAAGAGATGAAGAGATAAACTCAGGATTTGGCTGTGGAGTGAAGTACATCAACTTGGCTCCGAAGCGAAAACATATCTGCATGTTGCCAGCGACTTCCTTTATACCCCCAGGGCGGGGCGGAGATACGCTATGCAAATTCCGCAGACCCATGGCATTTCTTTGCCATTGGCTCGTGTTTTAATACTCGAAGATGATAGGATTTCTAAGCGAAACCCCATTCGTCGTCATCCGACGTAACTCGGAGTGACAACGAAAGGGAACCACTGTTTTTGATAGTGGTAATTTTGTCTTATTAAGACTAAGTGTTAAATTGTTTAATCATTTTTGAAAGGTATTGCAAATACTCAAAAAATTAACTTCTAATGTCATTGCCATGTATTTTGCATGTAACATAAGCAGTTTTTTTTGGTCTTTTGTGCTGACAAATGTTATAATTATTTGTGCATTTGTTTTCTAGAATGAGAGGCTGCTACTGTTGTCTATGTTAGCTAGCCTAGTTTTTGTGATTGATTAATTTAATGTTGTGACTGAGAACAAGAGAGATAGAGAGACTCATTTTGATGTGAGAAGCAAACTTCATTTATTTTAATCACTTTACACAAACCTTTCTACGCTAAGTTCCTGAAATTTTGCTTAATTAACGCTGCGCTGTTCCAAGTGCAGTCTGGAATAAAATACCCCTTTATATACTTTTCATTCTGTGTCCGATGTTGTCACTATCTCACATACCGGGCTACAGATAATTTTGGTACCAGGAGTGGGGTACTATTGCTAATTTTAGGGTGACAGTTAGGTAGAGTAGGAGAAACATAGACAACAGTAGTGGTGAAGAGGCATCGAGAAACCGGTGCCAAGGAGGTTGATGACGTGAAGTGTGGCGTGCCTGGAGAGCCTGCGGAGAAGCAAGGGGCCAGCTTTCAGGAACGCAGGAGGGTGTTCCCTTCGACGCTGAGATTGCTGGCAAAGGCGATCGCAGAGAATAGCCTTTCAGGTTAAACTGTAGTGACTGTAACTGTGTTTTATTACCATGTGCCATTCGAGATAGAGACATTGCAAGACCATGGACCAGGTAGACGATATGCCAGCTGCCCGGGCTGGAGCCAGCCGTGATGTGGACAATGCTGGGGCTGCGGTCCATGATGATGAGGGTAATCCTGTGGCCAGAACTGCAGTCACAAATTCTGGAGTTAGGTCGAAGACACGACCAAGTAATGTCAACCCTGGCTAATATGAATAATGCTACTAGGTCATATGTTTTTATTCCAAGGGAACGTCAAATTGTGCCATTTAGTGGTGATCATGTTAAAGATGGTCAATCTGTAGATGAGTTCATTGATGAGGTTGAACGTGTAATTCGAGTAAGGGGTTTGAACCCTGCAAGCTGTGTATGGGGGGAGGGGAGACCAAACAACCCAGTGATCTGTTTTCATATTTGAGGGGGGCATTTAGGGAGAAATGTACTACCCCACAGTTGTTGCATGCTTTCTGTGCGCGTAGTTAGAGGGGGAAGATCTCCGTGACTTTTCCCATGCTCTCTCCCAGCTTCTTAATTTTGCTCTCCAGCAGTCCCATAACGCTGTGTCTGACCCCCAGCTTGCATTAAGAGATCAGTTCATCGAAGGCATAAGAGATGCAACCCTGCGTTGGGAGCTGTGCAAGCTTGTCAGAGAAAAAAGATTCAAGATTCAAGATTCAAATATCTTTATTAGTCCCCAAGGGGGCAATTCAGTTCTACAGCCAACCCATCCAATAAGGGTTAAATTAAGATTATTAGCACACAATAAATATAAAAAAAAAATGTATACAAAACGATCATACCCTGACACACACACACACAACACAACACAACACACACATTCACCTGCCAGTGACAGAACAGCGGTGTAATACAAGAACCATTTGTGTAGTTATGAGTTATCATTTAAAAATCTTATAGCAGAGGGAATGAATGAGTTTGCATAGCGATTCGTTTTCCGTATTGGCACATAATACCGCCGACCTGACTGCATAAGAACAAATTCATTCCTAAGCACATGGTCTGGTTGGCACAATATTCTATCTGCTTTTTGGACCATTCTTTTTTTCCAGAGAGAACCAAGATCATTTAATTGGGTACCAGTGATTTTTGAGCATACTTTAACAATGTCACTCAAACTCTTTTTGTCTTTCACCGCTAAACCATTAAACCAACCCAAGAAAGAAAAGGTTAATAGACTCTCAATGAATGCCTGATAGAATGTACATAAGATTCTTTTACAAACCCCAAAGGAGTTCAACTTCCTCAGTAGATATATTCTTTGGTTTGCTCGCTTAATAATGCTATCAATGTTCTCTCTGAATTTCAATTGTGAGTCAAATACTGTGCCCAAATACTTATGTTTGTACCACCTGAACACCTTCATTGTGTATTAAACTCAGTTTTGGTTCGTCACTAACCTTCCTAAAATCTATGATCAATTCTTTAGTCTTTGACACATTTAAGTCAAGAAGACTATCGTCGCACCATCTAACAAACTCCTCAAGGGTACTGCTATGATCCGGTTGATTGCCCTGTAAAAGGGACAGCAGGGCTGTGTCATCTGAAAACTTCACTAAGTAACTATTCTCCCAAGATGATCTGCAGTTGTCAGTATATAATATGAAAAGAAGAGGGGACAGCACACAGCCCTGAGGAGAGCCTGTGTTTGATACGATAACAGATGACATATTTCCATTTACATAGACCTGCTGCCTTCTTTGTTAAAAAGTTTAAGATGAGTAATAGAATCTGCTCAGGTAACTTAAAATATGAGGCTAATCGTTCGACCAGAATATGAGGCTGCATTTTATTAAAAGCTGAACTAAAGTCAGCAAATAAAATTCTTACATGTGATACAGGTTTCTCAAGGTGTTTATACACTTTGTCAAGGATAAAAAGCTTTGCATCCTCTACACCCTTGCCCGCTTGATATGCGAACTGTAGTGGATCTAATTTGTCTACCGTTAGGTAGATGATTATGTCCTTCAAGATATTCTCAAAACATTTCATGACCAGGGAAGTTAATGCAATTGGTCTAAATTCATTAAGGTCTTTAGGGAAATTTTATTTTTGGGATGGGTATTACTGTTGATGTTTTCCATAGATCAGGTATATCCCCACTATCAGCACATTTTTGAAAGATAACTGTAAACTGATAACTGCTCAGCACAATAATGAAGTGTACGCCCACAGATGGCGTCGGGACCGGCAGCCTTACCTATTTTTGTACTTTTAAATAGTCTTGTGACTTTTTCCTGTTGTATTTGTATCCCTCTCTGAGGCTTCCACGTCTCTCTCAATGTGACTAGACTATCTGTGAAGGACCTTTCGAACCTGCAAAAAAAAATATTAAAAATATCTGGCAAATCACCGTCATCTATACCATTCGTTTTTCTTGGTTGCCCTGTTCTACACACTGGCTGATTAATGGCTGCCATGGTTTTAATGCCTTGCCAGGCTGCCTTTAAATCCCCGCTATTATATTGATTTTCAATTTTATTCTTGTATTGGCTTTTTGCTTTCCTTATTTCATTTTTTACTTCTCTTGAGACAGCCTTTTTCTCTACCAGGTCCCCAAAATAGAATGTCTTTTTTTTCCTGTTGATAACCCTTTTTAATTCCTTCGTTACCCAAGGCTTGTTATTAGGATAAATAACCACTTTTTTAGATGGATTAATCATATCAACACAATATTTGACATAGGCAGACATTGTTTCCGTGAGATCATTAATATCATTACAAGTATCATAAAAACAAGTCCAATCAGTACATTCCAGACACCCCTGTAGAGAGGAAATGCTGTCTTCTGTCCAAAGTTTTATGTTTTTTTCCTCACGCTCAAGGCGTCTGAACGCGGGCTTATACACAGGCATCAAATAAATACTGTTGTGGTAGGAGGCACCCAGTGGCGGCATAGCCACAGATCTATTGGCTCCATTTACTGAGCCATAACATAGATCTAAAGTGGTGTTCCTCTGCGTTGTAGAGCAGGTTATATACTGTTCATATGATCTTAAGGTCTTGTCTAAAGTACAGTGGTTAAAATCTCCTATAAAAAACTTGGGGGCCTCTGGGCAAATAGAGTCCAGTCTGTGAGTGACATCAGCGATCACTTGCGCTGCAGTTGAAGCATTGGCTCGCGGATGAATATACACAAGTGTATAGAACAGCTGTTGGAACTCTCGAGGTAAATAGAACGGCCGGAGAGACACAGTCAACAATTCAATATCCGAAGTGCATATTCTTTCTCTCACTACCACAGTGTTACAGTACCTTTTATTTACGTAGAGGCACACTCCTCCTCCCCGACTTTTCCCAGTTGTCATCGGATCTCGGTCCAGGCGAATCGGGCTACCAAACCCACTCATAATCAGGTCCTCGTCCCGGTCTGACTCCCTTAGCCATGTTTTCCTGAGAAAGCAAGAAGACACGTGTCTTTTATGCCGGGTTTGCACTTGATCCAAGCTTCAAACTCATCTGTCTTGTGTCTTAATGACTGCACATTTGACAACAGGATTGTGGGGAGTGGGGGTAGCCTACGGCGATTGTCGAGCCTGAGGTTTTTAAATCTCCGATGCAGGCCTCCTCTTCTCCCTCTTTTCCGATGTTTGCTTCGTGCATGCAGTCTGCACAACTCTGCCGGAATATCTGGTATAATACCGGCAGACGCAGTTCGTAGGGAGATCAGAAACTCCCGGCTGTGGGTAATTTTCCCTAGTACTCCATACTCCGAGTCCGGACCGTAACAGGTGGAGAGTTCAAGCAGTAGCATTATCACAATAGATATTGCGAACAGTTGATCGAAAGTCTTTATAAGCCGCATCTCTGGATCACTGACACTTTCACTCACGCATAAACATTAACATCCCCGATAAACATTCAATAAAACTCAATAAAACGAGTAAAAACAAACTATGGATGGGCAGAGCTGCTGGGTCGCACACGCACTGGAGCGCCCCGGAGCCTCAGTCTACCCTGTTTAATGTCCGTGAAGAGGCCATGATGTGGGTTATGGAGGACAGACCCCGTGGAGCTAATGTGGCCCGGAATTGACACATCGTGAGTACATGTTCGGAAGGGATATCAGAACCTTCAAATCTGGTCAGTACCGCACAAAGTGACATGGTTGTGGCTCTGCAGGAGGTAGTAAAGATAATCACTCAGCAGGGTAACACCGTGTCCTAACTACACGCGCCGCGATGCCGCGACACGCGATACGCGATAAAAGGTATCTTTTCCATGTTAATCTGAGTTTTTATCCTAACCAGCCGCGACGGTGACACACGACGATTCTAATTTAGAAACAGTTTCTATTTTTCTGCGACGTCGCGCTGGAACAACAAACACAAAGTGTGGCAATGATAATCTCAGGTACTGTTTATGTGATTTATTTAATTTTAAAAGCGTGACATGTGACTTTGAATATCATTTAGTGCAAATGGAAACATGAACGTTCAAACTGTGAACAAACAAGTGTATTATTTGACAAAGATTGTTTTAGTAACTCAGTAGCCTATGTATTCTTTAAATGGTGTAATATTTGTGAATTTGATTATGTAGCTACTTATTCATTTTCTTGCGAGTGCCGTCAAGATTACTCTCTAGTGCTGTGCACTTGCCACGAGACTCCGCCCACACGCCGTTCTGATTGGATGTGATTTTTGATTGACGTTGTGGCGTCTCACAGTCGCGCCGCGTCTAGTGTGGACAGACACACTGCCTGTCGCTGGAATTTCATCGCGTCGCGTGTAGTTAGGACACGGTGTAAAGCTATTGGAGAGCTTACTAATGCAGTTCGTGAACTCATCGTACAGAAGGTTGGTTCAAGTGGTACCCAGACTGGCAATCCCAAAGTTAAGCCCAAGTATACAGATGATAGCCAACCCATCTCTCTGAGGTGTGAAGGAGTGGGACATATAGCTAGACAGTGTCCTGTACCCCTCGTAGTTTCAAAGGCCAGCCCACTGCCACCACAAGTTCTGCGGTACAGGGAAAGGGGGTCCCTCTGTTGCAGTGAGCCGAGCAATGCGAGGAAAACCAGAAGGCTCGGGATGCAGTACATTAACAAAAGAACGGTTCTTAGAGCGTGCCGTTGGAAGGTGCCCTGAAGTCGATATTTGCATTGATGGTGTTCCAGTGAGATGTCTGCTAGACACAGGAAGTAATGTGAGTACCTTAACAGAAAGCTTCTTCAGAGCAAACCTACACGGAGAGGACGGGGACCTTCATTGCACCTCTAAGTGGCTAAGAATAACTGCAGCGAACAAGTTACCCCTGCCGTACCTGGGATATGTTGAATTGGACATCCAAGTGATGGGGCTAACTATACCGGAGTGTGGTTTTCTGAAAGTCTGAGATGTGGATGCTGCAGAGCCGGATCCAACTCCACCCGGTATCATAGGCATGAATATCACTCAGAGATGCAGAGAGTTAGCACTGATGGAGTCTGACACCACATTAGGAGGAAAGTTGGACTTTGTGTGGCGAGAAGCCTTCACCCGTGTACAGGAAGATGAGCTAGGGAAGACAATGTCAACAGCCAGAGTCGGTTGTCGGGGCAAAACCCATATTCCAGCATCCTCTGTAGCCACCGTTTATGCCAGAGTAAACAAGAGAGCCACTGATGCCAATGCTTGGCTATTGCTGGAACCGGGAAGCACCCCATTACCAGGTGGATTGATCCTTATGCCCACGTTAGTGTCGTCCAGAAGTCGAGTGTTTCCAGTTTAAGTGGTCAACTTCTTCCAAGAAGATGTCTGGCTGCCACCTAAAGTTCAGCTTGGAATACTTACCCACTGTCAGTGTGTTGAGAGTGAAGCTTGTCAGGTGAGATTCCAGCGTATCTCTGCCGATCACGAAGAAGTGAGAGTCGATCAGAAGGACAAACCAGAGTCTGGTACTGACCTAAGTAATTTGTTGAGTAGACTGCATATAGGAGGTACACCGGAACAGCAAGCAAGGCTTGGAGTGCGACTTTTGAAGTATGCAGATATGTTTGCGGCCTGTGATGAAGACCTGGGATATACAGATCGGGTGAAACATGAGATCCACTTGACGGGTGAGACTTCTGTCGCTCAGTCATATCGCAGAATACCGCCGACTCAATTTGACGAGGTCAGGGAGCATATCTCGGGTTTACTCAGGAAGGGTATCATACAGGAAAGCTTGAGTTCCTATGCTTCACCCATCGTTCTGGTGCGCAAGTCTGATGGAAGCCTGAGGCTGTGCGTGGATTATAGGAGACCAAACTCGAAGACTAAACGTGACGCTTTTCCATTGATGAGAGCTTGGATGCGTTGAGCGGGGCACAAGTTTTCTCAACAATAGACCTTGCTAGCGGTTACCATCAAGTGGTGGTCTATGAAAAGGACAGACCGAAGATGGCATTTATCACACCGTTTGGCCTATATGAATACCGGCGGGTGCCTTTCGGGCTATGCAATGCGCCTGCAACATTCCAGAGGCTCATGCAGGCCGTCATGAGTGACTTGGTGTTCCAGATTGTGCTCATCTACTTGGATGACTTGTTGGTGTACTCGTCCACCTTTCACACACACCTGGTGCGACTGGAAACTGTTTTTGGAAGGTTAAGGGAAACTGGACTGAAGATTAAAATAGAGAAGTGTCATTTCCTACAGCCTGAAGTGAGATTCCTGGGCCATTAAGTTTCACCCCAAGGCGTGAGTACAGACCCTGATAGGAGTGGCCAGTCCCCAGTACTCTCAAGGAACTCCGTCGTTCTTGGGGTTTTGTAGTTATTACCGGAGATTCATCGAGGAGATTCATCCCAGATAGCCGGACCATTGCATGATGTGGTGAATGTGTGCCTTACAGAGACAAGCCACATCAAGGCAGTTCAGCTGTATAAGAGTGTTTGGACTCCTCAGTGTCAGACGGCATTTGAACATCTTAAAGACAGACTTACCAGTGCACCCACGCTCGGTTATGCTGATTTTACGCTTCCCTTTGTGATTGAGACTGATGCAAGCAACCAGGGGTTGGGAGCAGTCTTGTATCAGCAACAAAAGGGTAAGAAGACTGTGATTGCTTATTCCAGTAGAAGGTTGAGAGGGGCTGAGAGAAATGATAAAAACTACAGCAGCATGAAGCTGGAACTGTTAGATGGTCCGTTATACTGTGTGATCAATGATGTCCACACTGGAGAATGTCATCAGTTGTTGTTACCTACCTGTTTGACAGATCAAGTCTTAAAGAATGTTCACGATCAGATGGGTCATCAGGGTATAGAGAGGACCTTAGGCCTGTTGAGACAGAGATGTTTCTGGGGAGGAATGTATGAGGATGTGGAACGGTGGGTAAAGCGATGTCAAGTCAAGTCAAGTCAAGTTTATTTATATAGCGCTTTTCACAACACAGGTTGTATCAAAGCAGCTTCACAGTAATAAATTAGAACAATACATCAATGTTTGTTTCTAGTGGAACGTCTACGTTCGGTAATGCTGATCAATAGTATCGTTGATTGATTAATTTAATTAAATATCCCCAAATATCCCCAACTGAGCAAGCCAAAGGCAACAGTGGCAAGGAACCGAAAAACTCCATCAGGTGACCTAATGGAGAAAAAAAAAACCTTGGGAGAACCCGGGCTCAGTCGGGGGCCAGTTCTCCTCTGGCGTTTATGAACTAGAGGTCGGATTTAACTGTAGGATTAAAAGTATTATATGAATGCCTGGCTGAAGAGATGCGTCTTTAATCTAGTTTTAAACTGGGAGAGCGAGTCTGAGCAACGAACAGTATCCGGAAGACTATTCCAGAGTTTTGGTGCTAAATGTGAAAATGCTCTCCCTCCTTTGGTGGACCTAGATATCCTAGGTATGACCAAAAGCCTCGAATTTAGTGACCTTAAAGAGCGCGATGGATTATAGGGCGATAGAAGATTGGTTAAATAGACTGGAGCTAAGCCGTTTAGGGCTTTATAAGTCAGTAGCAATACCTTGTAATTAATACGGGACTTTATAGGTAACCAATGTAGGGATGATAAAATCGGTGTTATATGATCATATTTTCTTGATCTAGTTAGAACTCTAGCGGCGGCATTTTGGACTAACTGTAGCTTGTTTATTAAGGATGCAGGACAACCGGCTAATAACGCATTACAGTAATCTAGTCTCGAGGTCATGAATGCATGAACTAACTTTTCTGCGTCAGAAACTGATAGCATATTACGTAGCTTAGCAATGTTTCTAAGGTGGAAAAAGGCTGTTCTTGTAACATATGAAATATGATTTTCAAAAGACAGGTTGCAGTCTAATATAACACCCAGGTCTTTTACTGTAGAGGATGAAGTAACAGGACATCCTACTATGTACGATGTCAGCGTTGCGTGTTGGCGAAGATGCCGCAACCAAAAGTTAAGGCACCTTGGGCTTCATTCTTGGCCACACGTCCATTGGAGGTTGTAGTAGTAGACTTTACGATTCTCGAACCAGCCACGGATGGGCGAGAAAATGTTCTTGTAGTGACGGATGTGTTCACAAAGTTCAGTCAAGCATTCCCCACCCGTGATCAGAAGGCGGAGACCACTGCCAAGATCCTCCTCAGAGAATGGTTCCTGAAATATGGAGTTCCCCCCCGCTTGCACTCGGACCAGGCCCGGAATTTTGAAAGTGCTGTGATTGCGGAGCTCTGCAAATTGTACGTAGTCAAGAAAACGCGCACGACACCGCATCACCCCCAGGGCAATCCTCAATATGAGCGGTTCAATAGAACACTTCATGACCTCTTGAAGTCCCTTCCACCTGAAAGGAAGCGCAGGTGGCCTGAACACTTATCAGAGCTCATCTACGCATATAATGTGACTGCACACTCATCCACAGGGTACTCACCGTACTATCTGTTGTTTGGAATTCAGCCGCATCTGCCAGTTGATGCTCTGTTGGGCCAGGAGCCTGTAACCGATGACAAACCTGACTGGTTAAAAGTACACCAGGAACGCCTCAGAGATGCCCATGTTCGAGCAAAGGAATATGCGGAAAGGAAGGCTGTGGAAAGAGCAGCGCGGCATGAGGAAAAGGTATTTTGCCCTGCTGTAGAGATTTGACAACATGTGTACTTACGACACCGACCACTAGGAAGAAACAAGATCCAGGAGGCGTGGTCTTCAACAATGTACAAGGTTTTAGAGGTTCAAGGGATGACCTACACCGTGGAGCCTGTCGAAGGAGGTACAGTGAAGAGGGTGCACAGATCCAACCTCAGACCCTGCAATAATCCAGCCCCAGTGCCCATGCCAAGGCGTCGGAAAAAGTCTGTGGAAGAGGTACCTACCCCAGATTCTAAATCAGAGATGACCTCATTGGAGGCTGAGTGTGTTCTAGTGGAGGAAGTTCTCCCAAGGAGAAACTGACAGTAGTACCAGCATCTGAGCGTCAAATACAGCCAGTTCCTGGACGCAGAGACTGTTTCAAGGATCAAACAGAGGAATCTGATAGGAGGGGTTATTGCATGAAACCAGAGTGCAACGAGGACCCTGATGATACCCTGGGAGTGACGCCAGTATCTCTGGAATCAGAAACAGAGAGTGTCCACTTACCTGCTGAGAATCCAGCGAAGAGACCAGTGCCTGCACCTAGAAAGGAAAGAAAAGAGTGTGTTAAGCCAGAAGTGCCTTGTTCTGCTGTGCGTAGAACACAAAGGACAACTGCAGGAGTGCATAGTAACCCAAACCGATTGGCCAAGTCGACGTGTAATGCAGTGTCTTTTAGTCCTGATGTGCTCTCCCAGGTGCTAGCTGGAATGGTCCTCTATACCAGTGGTTCCCAAAGTGGGGGTCGCCGGACCCCGGCGCAGGGGTCGCAAGATGATTTCTATTAAAAAAAGTGGAAAAAATATATAGGCCCTATATATTTTTGTTGCAATTAATTTAACCCTTTCGCACGTACGATCACACGTGATCAGTCTAGGCTGGTCCCTGGAGCGTAAGATCACACCGATGTGATTAGAACGGTCAGTGCATGACATGAAATTCAAATGTGCTCTCGCGCGTTGGCTGGCGCTGAGCCAGAGACAGGCGCACTCAGAGCTGTCATATATCACAACTTTTCAGTGTTACTGTTTTCAACCATGTAATGTTTATTTTAGGTTTCAGACATATAAGTACTAAAAAAAACCAATACATTTAGAGTTTGTAAAATACGCACTGATATAAAAGGAAGAGGCAATAATTAATCCTTTCCATTATAATTAGACATGTTTTATTCTTATCAGATACACATTGTGTAAGTAACTTTAAAGTTTACTTTATTCTTCTCCCAGTTCACCAGCCACTTACTTTTATGTATTTCGAGAGAAGTGGACGATTTCACGTGTTGTAAATCCAACAGATCCAATTCTCTGAACTGCGCTTTTATCATGGGGGTCGCGGGTTAAAAAGTTTGGGAACCCCTGCTCTATACCGCAGGAAAGCTTCAAGGAGGGCAAGATGATTAGGGTTGGTAGTCACCGGGGACGTAGACTATCAGCAGGGGAGAGTGTAACCAGGTCAAAAGCTACTAAAGTCAATCACTGGACTGGTTATTAAAGCCCTGGGTTAAGTGAACTGCACATATAAAATGTTTTAGTGCATTTCTCATCCATGGATGGAATGTTACGCTGGCCCTTTAAAGGGGTCATATAATGCCAATTTTGTACAAGCTAATATGATTCTTTAGGGTCTAAATTAAAAGTTTGTAATATACTTTAATTAAAAATTCATTAGTATTGTAAGAAAACACAAATTTTACCTGGTAAAAAACAGCTCTGTTTTCAGCACGCTGTTTGAGTGCATGTGTCTTTAAATGATAATGAGCTTTGCTCACCCCACCCTCTGTTCTGTACGTACACCATTTCTAACACAATAACACAATATCCATAACGCATTTTTCATTATAAACGTGAGATCATGAATTATATTGAGATCGTCGTACATAGAAAACATGGCGTAATGTACCCTTGAGTATAAACAGCCGCATTCATCGTGAAGCGTGCAGCAAGCGATACGCAAAGATTAATATAAATAATATAAAGGTTAATAAAACGTTACACTCACTTCAGTTCTTCTGGAGGTGGAAGTGTCGCGAGAGTGGTCTGTGAGCAGCGCGTTTTCCCTACGTGGTTTTGGATGATGCTCATGCGGACGCTGTGTCGAATCAAGGCCACACAAGTCGATGATGTAACCAAAATAGTGAGAAATATGCACTTTGAGTAGTTTGTGAAGTCCTCCTCAGTGTTTGCTTGGCCGGATGGCTGTGTATTGTGTTGATTGATGGTGATTGATGGTGATTTCTGTCGAAACGCATCTGTGTGGGGAAATCCCAACAACACAATTCTTTCAAAGCATAAGTGATGAAGTATCATCAATATCAGCGTAACGTTAAGATTTATTCATAATTATGAAGGTATGTAGTATATGTAGCTTTTGCTAATGACACCTGATATAGCGTTAGCTAACAATCAGTAGTTAGTTTAGGTAGTTAGTTAAAAAAAAAGTTCAGTAGTCCAGTAGGTAGTTAGTTAAAAAAAAAACGTTCCTTTTCTTTTAAATCCTAATTTGTAAGTCGCTCTGGACAAAAGCATCTGCTAAATGACTAAATGTAGTTTAGACTTGTATGCTATCAGTAGTTTAGCCTTTTATTTTTGCTCGCAGACAATTTGCTCGCATTTTAGCGATGGGGTTATAGTACCAACAGTATAATTACTACGATGTCCTGTGTGTTTATGCTGGTGGTCAACCTTCAATTATGTTAGGTAATCCATCTGACTGTAGGTCTAATGTGTCGACTGCTGTTTTGGCAGGTGATTCAGATTTCTAAAACATTGTTAGAATAATGACAAATGTGATGAATGAATGAATGAATGCTGTATCTTCTTGTCCACCAGTTTCAAACAAAGACAGGTTGACAGGTACTGTCAGTGTCAGAACAGCTTGTCAGCTTTGTTGTTGTCGACTTTTGAAACAGTCAAATCAAAATGCATACAATACATTTTAATGTTCGCTAATTATCTTAGTAAACGAATTTTAACAAAATTTAATAGTAAATTCACTTACCTTTCAATAAATGCGTTCTCCCAGGAACATCTGTCTTGTATTCAGACTATTCCCCAATCCCTTCGCACCGCACGTTCAAACGTCTTGACCCCGCCCTTGCTTCAGTTTCATTGGTTGAAGCTGTAAACCAATCATTTTCCTTTCTGCCCTCAGAACATTTTTGAGTAAGTAAAACTCCCATCTGCTGGATGGGCGACAGGAGGTTTCACATTGACTTTACAAAAGAAAGAATCGCTGACAACTTCTGTCTGATGTCCCTTGGTGTTATCAACTTGTGGAAAGGCAGCTTTTAAAAGATCAAAGTTCAGAATACGATCAGGCTGTTTAAATGTGCATATGGTGATTTTCCATTTATCCATCCATTTTCCAAACTGTTTGTCCTATGTAGATTAGGGGAATTGGAGCCTATCCCAGTCTCTCAGGCCACTGGCATGGGAACACTGTGGATGGATGGGCAGTAAACTTTTCTTTCATAATACTGCAATTTTTACAAGTATTATTTTTCTGTTTATTATAATTATTATAATGTCTGACTGACATTTAAGAGTCATGGTGATAAACTTTATGTAACTTTGCCCTATTATGACAGTAGTTAGAGAACTTTTAGAAAGCTCTAATTCATCACTCATTACTGGACTTTGTTTAGCAAGACCCATCTCAAGGGTCCTATATGTTTTTGTTGCTATAACAAGGGTCAAACTTAACACTTGGCGATAAACACACTAAGTAGCACTCAAGGGGAGGCTTAAGATTAGATTGAACCATGAGGTACAGCTGACATCACCAAGGGTCCAATTATCTTATTTTTGTGTTAATAAAACTCTGACCACTTAAAACAAGAGATCATACCTGTGTATGGAAAAAAGAAAACACCAGGTTTATATTGCATCATTGGTCAGCTTCTGATTGTTTGCTTTTAAATTTAGTTAATTTTATTTAAAAAAAAACATCACATGTTGAAACAATGTTGATAATAACATTGACAATCCTTTTAAGTATGTCTTTAGCCTGCCAAAAATAAACAATATATGTAATATAATACAGCTTTAACTGACTGAATAGCATTAGTTAAAAAAATAAAATAATAATTGTGCATGACAAGAGTGTGTGTTAATAATAATTCCTCCTATGTGTCATGGAGCTTCTTCATAGCAAGCTTTAAAGTAGTAGTTGAATCACTCTTGACTTCAGGCTAGACAGAAATCTTTTTAATATCCGAAGGCTCCAGGCAACCACCATTGTGGTTTGCAGGTCTTCTCTCTCCCCAGGAGTGAACCTTACTGGCTGCTGCAGTGAAGGCCTACAGCAAACTCTGCCTGTCAGTCAACACTTTTAACTATGTCAGTTTTAAACATTAAAGGAACACTTCGACTTTTTGGGACTTTAGCTTATTCACCATATCCCCCAGAGTTAGATAAGTCCATACATACCTTTTTCATCTCCGTGCATGCTGTAAGTCTGTTTGACGCACCCACCGCTAGCCTAGCTTAGCACAAAGACTGGATATAAATGGCTACAGCTAGCATACTGCTCCCAATAAGTGACAAAATAACGCCAACATTTTCCTATTTACATATGGGGATTTGATATTCAAATCCCCATATGTATTTACATGTTGTGATTTGTATAGTCACAGTGTGTACAAATAACAAGGTCATATGAGACACAGCCATTTTTTAAATGTTTAAATGCTGGGAACTATTTTCTTAGAAGGCGAAGCACTGCTACTTGGGCGGAGTGATTAGCGCAGCACCCGAGAAGCGCCGTTCCGTCAACAAAACCAACGTGACTAACTAGCTAGTAGCGAACGTGATTCGTGATCATGGATGACTTTGAGGAATTTTTATTTGGTATCAAACCAAGATCCAGAACCATATCGTTTTGAGCCAGAATACACAGACGAGGAGTTACAAACTTTGGAAGCTGATAGACAAGATGCCGAACAGACTGAGGTCGAGGGGAGAATCAGAACGGGAGTAGCCTACTATTTCACAAACAAGTTAACTGTTCCTCAAAAATTAAAACTGCCCATCCCCCCTCCACATCATTAGCAAGTTGAAGGCTACAGTGCTGAAAGTTACCTTTAGCGCCGCTTATTTGTTACTAGGGCGATAGGGCGCGTTTATGACAACACAATACTAACATTACAGGGGATACATGAAGCCCAGGAACAACTGTAATAGTAGTGAGCACCCTATTCATGTAATAGTGTCACTAAGGTTACATTACATCTAGCTAATGACACTGTAACAGTAGGCTAGTCATATAAAAACATAACGGAACACTTACCGCGGCCGCAGGTGATCCACTTTGTCCTGTCTTTACTATCGATGGGATGGCCGTATCCTTCAGCACACGTTTCATAGTCCATGTGGCAAATTAATTTTTTTCAAAATAGTCGTCCTCAGTGAAATGTTCTGAGCAAACGCGATAGTCCTTGATGATGTTTACAGGTGTGTTTGGATCTATTTCCAGAGCAAGTAGCCATTGATTCATCAGGTCAGCCTTTTTGGTTGGAATTCTATTAAACATCATGGTATTACCTGGTCTCCCTTGTTTATTGTCGTAGCTCTTTACAATACAGCGAACACCCATGATTGTAAACTTTGCATTTACTATATAGTAATTGCTGACACTATTACTATTACTGAGCGAACTCTCTGCTCCTCACCACAGCGCTTCTCGGGTGCTGCGCTAATCACTCCGCCCAAGTAGCAGTGCTTCGCCTTCTGAGAAAATAGTTCCCAGTATTTAAACGTTTAAAAAATGGCTGTGTCTCATATGACCTTGTTATTTGTACACACTGTGACTATACAAATCACAACATGTAAATAGAAAAATGTTGGCGTTATTTTGTCACTTTCTGGGATTAGTATGCTAGCTGTAGCCATTTAGATCCAGTCTTTGTGCTAAGCTAAGCTAGCGGTGGGTGCGTCAAACAGACTTACAGCACGCACGGAGATGAAAAAGGTATGTATGGACTTATCTAACTCTGGGGGATAAGGTGAATAAGCTAAAGTCCCAAGTACCATTGTCTCAGTTGGGGGCAATTGCCTCTATTGTCTTTAGATGATTAGATTTAGTGGTTACCTCTAAGGCTGTGTGTATGTTTAGCACCTTTAAGGACAGCCCACTGAAAGGCCTATAAAGAAACCATGTAAAGTATGTTAGCCAGACTGATTTGGGAAGAACTGCAGCCGCATCAACGCAAAGTCCTCAATAAAGAATAACTTTGTTTGAACGTGATCCCCAACGTGTCCTGGTTTCTTGCTTCGACGAAGAAAAAGTTTTCAACAACACCAAAGTTACTATCACTAAAGAAATTTGCAGTAGTAAGTATGATTCTCCTAATCAGCTCTGAAGACTGGGTCTACTGCAAAAGCCACATAAGGAGGCTGCATTGCTTCCAAATAAGATACCTGAAGCAATTTTGCATGGAGTTTAACCTGGGTTTTTGAACAACGAATGTCTTTTCCAATCCACTCTTATAGTTTAGAGACTTATTAAAGATTCCATTAGGTGGTGATAAATAATATCATTGGCAGAATTGTTGACATGTAGGATTAAGATTGTGTGGGTGAATCAAATATGTGTTAGTGTTTTAGTGTTTTAGTGACTTTCAATACTAGGAATAAAAAAAAAACTGCTTTCTATCTAAAAAACTATCCATTCCTGAACTGAATGTAAAAACAAAGTGTGATTTTCTAATGCTATCTCACGACCAATTTGTACAAATTCGTACGAGTGATTAAAAGGTGGCTAATTCGTACGAATTCGTACGACCTCACTCATACGAATTTGTACGATTTGTCTAAACCCAAGTGATGGGTAGGTTTAGGGGTGAGGTCAGGGGAAGGTCATTCGTATGAATTCGTACGAATTAGCCCCCTCTAAAAATTCGAGATCGGGTTGGATTTTCCAACAATTGAGTAGACCGATTTAAATAGTCAGTAATACATGCCTGTACCTCTTTAGACAGCCTCTGCTTCTCTTCTTCTCAAGATCTTGTCGTTCCTGTTGCTACTTGCTGCTCCTTGAACGCAGACAGATCAACAGTGATTGTATATGAATAAAACACAAGGCCATTCACAAGTAAATTAAATGCATTTCTGAATGTTGTTGATGTGTGTCCAGAATTTTCCTTCTTGGTAGGAAACGTACTCGGTTACCTAACGTAACCTCGGTTCTCTCTAGAAGAGGGAACGAGTATTGCGTAAGTTGCTTACGCTTCGGGTAAAGTCATATTTTCTCGAGATCTGAAGCCAAAAAATTATCCTTAATTTTGTATTTATTGTCAACGTAGTGTGGCAGCCAGCAGACCATAGCAGGCTGTATAAGCGTGCTCATTGGCTGTCCTGCGGCAACTGCAGCAGCCTACCGGTGAGCCCTGCGTGACGTCGCGCCTTCCTTGCGTCACAGCCCGCCAGAATGGGTGTGGCTTAGCGTATGTAAGGAAGGGCTCAACAGGCTGAACTCTGGTTTTTATTGACTGAAGCGAATAAGCTCGTGGCGCGAGCACGGCAGGTTACGCAATACTCATTCCCTCTTCTAGAGAGAACCGAGGTTACGTTAGGTAACCGAGTACGTTCTCTTAAGAGAGGTTCTCTCGTATTGCGTAAGTTGCTTACGCTACGGGAACCCCTTGTCAATGCCGTGCGCGCCGAGCATCCACAGCATGAGTCCCAGGGAAAGCCTGGGGAACACAAAAACATGTGGGAAACAGGTGGTCAGCAACGTGGACCATCACATGTAATAAGCACTTTATAGGAATACAGAGCGGCTCTGCCGGTCTATGTATAAACGTGTGGAGAACAGGCGGCCAGCAGCCCGGGCCAGCACAAGTACATAAGCACATCATAGGGAAATACAGAGCGGCTCCGCCGGTCTATGTATGGAGAATTTCACCCCTTCGTGCAGCTCAACCAGAAGAGCTAGTAGTCACGTGAGAGTAGCCTACACATGAACGACTGGGCAGAACATACACATCACCTAGACTGATAAAAGTTTAGCCTGCAAGGCGGGAACTTCCAGGTTATAAAACCTAACGAATGTAGAGGGGGAGGCCCAGCCTGCAGCCATACAAATGTCGTGAATAGAAATCCCGCTGGACCAAGCCCATGACGAAGCCATGCCTCTAGTGGAATGGGCCCTGACGCCCATAGGGCACTGCAGGTGTTTGGACGCATAAGCTGCTGCGATAGTGTCCACTATCCATCTGGACAGGCTATGTTTCGAGGCGACGAGACCCTTGGTGCGCCCACCGAATGAAACAAAGAGCTGCTCAGAACACCTGAAGGTGGCGGAGCGCGTGATGTAAACTCTCAGCGCCCTGACGGGGCATAGGAGATTATCACTGCCCTCGCTATCGGATGCTGGCAAGCCGATAGGGAGATGATCTGCGCTCTAAAGGGAGTGCCAATCGACTTGGGGACGAAACCATGTCTCGGTTTGAGGATAACTTTCGAGTCATTTGGTCCAAACTCGAGACATGCTGGGCTAACAGATAGCGCGTGTAGATCCCCCACACGTTTTACTGATGACAGAGCTATCAGAAAAACGGTTTTGAGTGAGAGGTACTTTAGGTCCACGGATTCTAACGGTTCAAAGGGATACACTTTCAGGGCCTCTAGGACCAAAGAAAGATCCCAAATCGGAACCGAAGGGGGCCGCGGGGGATTCATCCTCCTGGCTCCTCTAAGGAAGCAGATGATGAGCTCGTTCCTTCCTATTGCACGGCTGCGCGTCGACTCTGCGAATGCTGCAATAGCCGCCACATACAATTTAAGCGTGGAAGGGGACCTGCCCTTGTCCAACAGATCTTGAAGGAAGAAAAGCACCCACAAAACCCCAAACGTGCGTGGGTCCAGGCTCTTTTTAGCGCACCATTTGGAGAACACTGACCATTTAGATCCGTAGAGTCTTCTCGTAGAAAGAGCTCTAGACTGTGTGGTCGTGTTCACGACCCCTTCTGGCAAGGCAACGGGTATCCGTTGATTATTCACGCATGCAGAGACCAGCGCTCTGGATGGGGATGTCAAATCGATCCACCGGCTTGAGAGAGAAGATCTTTTCTCACCGGGATCGGCCATGGGGCTATGTGCGACAGCCTCACCAGCTCTGGGAACCAGGTTTGGTTCTCCCATTGCGGGGCTATGAGGAGCACTGAGTGGCGCGTTTCCCTGATCCTCTTGATTACCTGTGGTAACAGCGAGACCGGAGGGAAAGCGTACAGTGGGCAGCTGGGCCAGGTTTGGGCCAGCGCGTCCTCGCTCTTCGAGAGGACCCACTTCCGCTTGCCGAAAAGGCGCCACAGCGACTGGACTGTCTGAGGGTGCAGGGACCATTCTTCCGGGGGGATGTTGTCCCTGGACAGTTTGCCTGGGCCGACATTCTCGTGGCCCGGTACATGCGCGGCTCTCAGCGAGCGCAACGAGTGATGAGCCCACACATGAAGGCGTTCTGTCAGTTTGCAGAGATTCCTGGATCTGACACCGCCCTGGTGGTTCACGTAGGATACCACGGACATGTTGTCTGTGCGGACTAGAAGATGGTGGCCCCGTATGTGTGGGAGGAAACGCTTCAGCACGTTCTCGACCGCTATCATCTCCAGACAGTTTATATGAAGGCATTTCTCCTGGTCTGACCTCGAAAAGAGCGCCCCAACCTAAGTTGGAGGCGTCTGTCGAGACAACCTTTCGGTACGAGACAGCTCCCATTGTCACTCCCTGCTGGTACCAGTCGGCCGCTGACCAGGGTTTCAGTGCTGAAACGCAGCTCTGAGTCACTCTGATTCGCATGCCGCCGGAGGCCCAGGCTTGGTGAGGCACTCGAGCGTTCAACCAGCGTTGCAGCGGGCACATACGCAGTAGACCCAGCTGAAGCACTGCTGCAGCTGATGCCATACAACCCAGCATCCTCTGAAATGTTTTTAGAGGAGCGACGCTGCCTTTCTGGAAAGACGCGGCCAGGCGTTGAACACGGCGCGCGCGTTGTGTCGACAGCCGGGCCGTCATTGCCACAGAGTCCAGTTCTATACCCAGAAAAGAGACTGACTGACTGGGCAGTAATGAGCTCATGGTCCAGTTGACTGTGAGACCCAGGCTTTCCAGGTGGCTGAGAAGCATTGTTCTGTGAGAAATAAGTTCTTTCTCTGACTGTGCTAGAATCAGCCAATCGTCCAAATAGTTCAAAATCCGCATGCCCTGATTTCTCAGGTGAGCGAGAGCCGTATCCATGCACTTCGTGAATGTATGGTGTGCCAAAGACAGGCCGAACAGCAAGGACGGTGTATTGATATACCTGACAGTCGTAGGCAAATCTCAAGAATGGCCTGTGACGGGGTATTATCTGAATCTGAAAGTAAGCGTCTTTCAGATCGAGGGAAATAAACCAGTCCCCCGGGCGAATTTGCGCGAGGATCTGTCTGGTTGTGAGCATATTGAACAGTCTTCTCATAAGAGCTTTGTTCAAATATCTCAGATCTAGGATCGGTCAGAGAGCTCCGTCCTTCTTGGGCACGAGGAAGTAACGGCTGTAAAAGCCTGACTATGTCAGAGAAGGAGGTACCAGTTCTATGGCCCCTTTGCACAGAAGTTTCGCTATTTCTGCACGAAGTAGGTGTGCTACTTCCCCATTCACTCTCGTCTTGGTTCGTGCTCGAAAGCGCGGGGGACGGCGAGCGAACTGCAACGAATAGCCCTGCTTTACTGTGCTCAGCACCCATTCTGACACGCCTGGAATAGCTTCCCATGCTTTTGCAGGTACAGCTGGGGCAGAATGGCCTCCGGGTTCCAATTGCCGTACTCTGCGCGCAGTGCGCGCGCTCTCGGTACTTGAATATGGCGGCTTGCAGACAGCGATGGCTGGCCACTTTACACACGATGTCCCGGTGGCTTCGGACGGGGAGCATATTGTGCGAGGAACGGAGCGCGAGAACAGCGCCAGGGGTAAAATGCTTGTCAGTAAGTGTGAGCGCTCGTGAGCGGGCACAAGACTTACATTCGTAACGTGACCGGCAGGAAGTGGTCGTGTAATGGAGTGGGCAGTGAGTGGGTGAGGGCACGGGGTTGTGGGCACATGTCCTACTTCTAACACTCCAGCGGCTTTTGCCAGCTTTATGAGAGTGGGCTCCGTGAGAGACACGGAGGTTATCGTGCTTATGTGTAGGGGTGAGCACTGAGACGTGGGCACATTTTCTACACTTAAAATGCCAGCGGCTTGAACCGGATAACCAGACATTACACTCTTTTGAGATTTCTCTGGGTTGCCGTGAAAACGGCGGTTGCGTGCAGGCGAGCGGGTTGTATTACCGGCTCGTTGGCTGCAAAATACACTTCTGCAGTAGCCTTTCCAAGGGGACTGACAGAGTAATGCTTTGAAGGCTCATATGTTTAGACGCTCATAAATTCTCGCGGGAGGGTGCGAGAGGCGAGTTCGCTTTCCGTATGTAAGAAACAGCATAATTTTTATCTGCCGCCAGAGCCAGGATTTGAACACGGGTCTCTGGTGCGAGAGCCTAAGGTTTCACCACTGAGCCACAGGGGGAAACACACATAAGCTTTCGGTCAGTGTGAGCATATAAGAGAGCGCCATCAGGTTCTGTGTCGGTGTTTGTTTGCAGGCGTGCATGTATTATAACAGACTCATATACTGCAATATTAATATTTCCAGCCGCCTGAACTTAAGAGGGGACTGAGAAATGTGTGAGAATTGGAGGTTGGTCCGGCCTCGGCGGGACTAACAACACTCTCTCTCCTCCTTTCGCCAGTGAGTGATGCACGCGGGGTGCTGATCATTGCTCATGACCGTCCACTCTGACTTCCCTTGTGAGCGGCGCAGTTTGCGCGGCACAACAAAGGGAGAGAGCGGGAAGAGGTGTCGTAATCGGCGAGTAGCCCAAAGAGCGTCATCATGTTTTGTGTCGGCGTTCGTTTGCAGGTGTGCATGTATTATAACAGGCTCGTTTACTGCAATATTGATATTTCCAGCCGCCTGAACTGGAGAGGGGACTGAGATTCGTGTGAGAAATGGAGGTTAGTCTGGCCTCGACGGGACTAAAACAGTCCTTTCTTCTTTCGCCGGTGAGTCACGCGTGCGGTAGCTTTCTTGTAACGGAAAGAAAGTTAGCCCCGAGACCGTCCGCCTCTGACATCCCTCGTGAACGGCGCAGTTTGCACGGCACAACAAAGGGAGGGAGCACGGGAAGAGGGGTCGTAATCGGCGAGTAGCCAGCGAGGGCGGGGTAGCTTTCTTGTAACGTAAAGAAAGCTAGCCCCGTGAGCGTCCGCTTCTGACATCCCTTGTGAACGGCGCAGTTTGCGCGGCTCGAACAGAGGGAGAGAGAGCGGGAAGTGCAGGGTGGGGAGATCCATCTCGTCACATTCAGGGCAGCCGCCCTAGCGAGTGCAGCTTCTGCACGGTAACGGACCAGACAGGAAGCGCAGAGGATGTGACGGTCTCCACCGACGAGGTGCGAGGCATTTGAAACAACGCCTCGTAGGAAATTTCTCTTTTAGAAAAGAGAGTGTGTGTCGCAGCGGTGAACACACACAGCAGAAAGGATATGACGCCGGATAGCGTAGCAGGCACGGATGGCTGAAGGCGGCGAGAATCTTCCGGCTTCTTCAGGCGCTGTCCTTAGGCTTGCTCTGTCGCTTGTTTCGACGGCGGCAGCTTCTCTCAAAGATCGAAGAGATGAAAATCAGAGTTCAGCCAGTTGAGCCCTTCCTTATATAAGCTAAGCCACACCTATTCTGGTGGGCTGTGACGCGTGGAGGGCGCGATGTCACGCAGGGCTCACCGGTAGGCTGCTGCAGATGCCGCAGGACAGCCAATGAGCACGCTTATACAGCCTGCTATGGTCTGCTGGCTGCCGCACTGTGTTGACAATAAATACAAAATTAAGGATCATTTTTTGGCTTCAGATCTCGAGAAAAGATGACTTTACCCGAAGCGTAAGCAACTTAAACAATACGAGAGAATCTCTCGTAAAAGAACAGTTCCTATGCCTAATTTATTGAAATTTTTTGTTTTTTTGTGTTTTGTTTGTACATCATTTAATAATAGTCTACTACGGTGTGATTTTTGAGCTTTTGTGTTATTTTGGTGACACAAAATGAAACCTAGTGTGCTTTTCTTTGCTCAAAAACAAGTCAAGTCAAGTCAAGTCAAGGTTATTTATATAGCGCTTTTCACAACACAGGTTGTATCAAAGCAGCTTCACAGTAATAAATTAGAACAATACATCAATGTTTGTTTCTAGTGGAACGTCTACGTTCGGTAATGCTGATCAATAGTATCGTTGATTGATTAATTAAATTAAATATCCCCAAATATCCCCAACTGAGCAAGCCAAAGGCAACAGTGGCAAGGAACCGAAAAACTCCATCAGGTGACCTAATGGAGAAAAAAAAAACCTTGGGAGAACCCGGGCTCAGTCGGGGGCCAGTTCTCCTCTGGCGTTTATGAACTAGAGGTCGGATTTAACTGTAGGATTAAAAGTATTATATGAATGCCTGGCTGAAGAGATGCGTCTTTAATCTAGTTTTAAACTGGGAGAGCGAGTCTGAGCAACGAACAGTATCCGGAAGACTATTCCAGAGTTTTGGTGCTAAATGTGAAAATGCTCTCCCTCCTTTGGTGGACCTAGATATCCTAGGTATGACCAAAAGCCTCGAATTTAGTGACCTTAAAGAGCGCGATGGATTATAGGGCGATAGAAGATCCGTTAAATAGACTGGAGCTAAGCCGTTTAGGGCTTTATAAGTCAGTAGCAATACCTTGTAATTAATACGGGACTTTATAGGTAACCAATGTAGGGATGATAAAATCGGTGTTATATGATCATATTTTCTTGATCTAGTTAGAACTCTAGCGGCGGCATTTTGGACTAACTGTAGCTTGTTTATTGAGGATGCAGGACAACCGGCTAATAACGCATTACAGTAATCTAGTCTCGAGGTCATGAATGCATGAACTAACTTTTCTGCGTCAGAAACTGATAGCATATTACGTAGCTTAGCAATGTTTCTAAGGTGGAAAAAGGCTGTTCTTGTAACATATGAAATATGATTTTCAAAAGACAGGTTGCAGTCTAATATAACACCCAGGTCTTTTACTGTAGAGGATGAAGTAACAGGACATCCTACTATGTTAAAGTTGTATTGTGAGAGGTTTTGTGGGTGGTTTTTTGAACCGATAAGTAGTACCTCTGTCTTGTCTGGATTTAATAAAAGAAAATTATGCGTCATCCAATCTTTTATATCTTTAACACACTCTGTCAATTTGGATAATTTAGCGTTTTCATCTGGCCGTGATGAAATATAGATTTGAGTGTCATCAGCATAACAATGGAAACTAATTCCATGTTTCCTTATAATATTTTCAAGTGGTAGCATATATATTGAGAATAATAGAGGGCCTAACACAGATCCCTGCGAAAAACACTAAAACGTCAACATTAAGTATTTTAATCTGAAAAGCCAGTTCCCAATTTTGAACACCGAGTTATAACTGTAAAAGCACATTTCAATGTACAATGCGTTAAAGTACTCACACAAAGGCCATCTCCAAGAGATGATAGTAGTCCATGAGATGTCCGTCACGCTCTTGAGATGGAACAGAATGCAGGGGTTGCATAATTAAGCCTCGTGCTGCGTCTCAATTTGCCTACCTATACTACGCCCTAAAAGTATGTACTCTCTTTGTGAAGAAAAAAAAGATACTTTTGAGTGTGTAGCAGAAGAGTAGACAGGCTTTGAGACATACTAACAAGTCATACAATTGTGTCTTTAACGGTTGCTCTCTGTTGCATCCTGTCACAGTAAACTGGCCTGTCAATCATATTGTCACTATTGAAATCCTCCACATTTCAATCAATTTCATTACCGTATCAGAGAGAAATGTTGATCCACATTCACAGGTCTTTCATGCTGAGACTCTCCTCATATTAATACATGTTTTTGTCTCAAAAACGTTTATTGTCTGTAAATCAAGCCAGTGACCAAATGGGGTCAACTTAACATTGTTTCTCTTAGTAGGATGAAAACAATCTGTTATTTAAACTGTGATTAAATATAGAAAGAGGTCAAAGAACACTCCATTTACAATCGCTGGTGTTGTCAATCAAACAGTGTGTGACTGAGTTCTGGACTCTCGCCAAAACTCCCGCTATAATCAACAGATCTCTTATTTACATTGTATTTGCACTGTTAGTTATGATGAAAGCATTCATTAGTATGCAGAAATCGAAATGCAATGATGAGATTACTGCCTTCATGCGCTCAGCATGTCTGATCGGTTACAGTGCTCATCACTGCAACCTTTCATGCCACGATCACTGTAAAAAATTGCACCCTAAAATAACGGTAATCTACTGGCAGCTGTGTTGCCAGCAATGTACTGTTAATATACAGCCTTCTATCGTTAATTTACAGCTCTCCTTTTTTACAGTCTGCTATCAATATACGGAACTTCCAGGATACTTAGAATGTCTGCAAATAGTATCCGCGCCACTGATCGCAGCGGCAACGAGCACTTTGATCAGTTGATTTAAAAAACAACACATTTCAGCGCTAGATCGCCTCTTATTTAAAAAAACGAACGAAATAAATGCTCTGCCAGTTAACTGGAGATGTTTTGTTTATTTGTATTGGTACATTCGTGCCGCGAGATGTTTCAAAAGTGGTGGGGACAATATCGACCATAGAAAATAGTGGTGGGGACATGTCCCACCCGCAAATTACGCCTATGGGCACAATGGCAGATAAAATGCAGCCAAAACTACCAATACCAGCTTTGCTTGTAACTACTCGCCCTGACAAAAAGGCTAAAAAAAGAAAGTCTGAGGCAGAAAAGGCTGCAACGAAACTGGCACTTGATAAAGCCAGAGGACAAACTCGGGTCAACATTGGCTCAGCATTTGAACAGTGGAGACAACTAAGGAAGCCGAAGTGCCTAAAAAGCGATGCCGAGGTTGCGGTCTTTCTGCTGGACAGGTAATTATTTGCTTTGCTTCGGGGGGATTTGTTATTTCCATGATATATGTTACGTTAGGCAACGTAGTTACTGTTGTAGCTTGTATTAGCCCAATGCTAACATTAGCTTCTCTGTCGGTGTAAGCCAGTTGCTTTACAGGTTGTAGGTACATACAGCTTAGCTGACTTTTAGGACATGACATTTTGAACATATTGCACAGCCATAGTCGCAAGTGTTTCTGTATTATTAATGTGGATGCGCGTTCATGTTTGTGGGGGGGGGCATAGCTTTGGACGGAGCACTGAGCTTAGAAGAGGTGCCACTTTCAAATCTGGCTAGCTCTCCAACATTACCTACTATAGCTTTAACCCTTTTAACCCCACTGCAAAATCTTCAGTTTTAAATAGACACGTGTATGTCCACATTACAGAGTGTAGGAGTAACACTGAAGCAGTGTTGAAGTTAAAGATATAATTCAGTGGTCATGACATGAGAAACCAGATTTGCCATGTTCTTTTGGTATATAAGAGGTCTTTGTACCATTAAAACTTCCTGCAAGTTTCATAGCTTAAGACGTCCTCCCCATTATAAACAAAGCATTTATTTAATCAAGCTCTGATTACAGCTCGTTGGGGATCCATGGTAAGAAGTGACATCACGGTACTAAGTGACGTACCAGTCGTTTGCATATGACCGCCTCCAGCGCAAGACAACTATGCCTCATTTCGCATCATCGCATCGTCACACCACAGGTGTTCAGTCGACGTGCAGCGAGTGTCTGTTTACAGAAGATCACGATGACGCAGATGTGCTTTTCCTGGCTGTGGACAAACAAAATGTTTGAATACGCTGCCGAACGATCCAGACGTCAGGGAAAAATGGATGCAGTTTATTTTTTGCATGTGTCCCAGTCATGGCAGTGTTAATTTAAGCGTGTGTTCTCTACATTTCAAGGATGACTGTTTTGAGAACAAATTGCAGTATGATGCTGGCTTTGCCAGAAAACATTTGCTTAACCCTCTGGGGTCTGGGCTGTTTTTGGGGTCCTTGAGATGTTCTGACATGCCCTGACATTTGTGCTTTTTTCAGTTGCTTATAAACATATTAATGGCAAAAAAATTACACACTATTTAGCACAAACAGGGCTACCATAATATGTGAGCAACAAGAATTTACATGTCTGCTTTTTTGAGAGAATAATGTTTATGCATGGTTATTGAAAAAACTAAAAACTAAAGTTTCTGAAATAAGGCCATAAAACACATTCTAAATATGTGCCAATAAGACTTTTGTCTAATGGATGTCATCACCTAGTGTTTTTTCTTCAAAATGATGTGAAAATCACCCTGCCTTATCATTCACATAACACAATACATTGATTTGAATTTTACAAAGCACTTTCTGTTTGGAAAGACAATATGCGGAGTGGCCGTCAACGATCATGCATATTTAGTGGTTCACACCTGAAGAGACAATGGGGCCTACATACTTAATTAGCCATTCATTCAGGTGCGTCACTGAGCCACAAGAATGCAAGAGCAACAGTTGGAAGCATCTCAATTCTTTTTTTATTTTTCCACATATTGTGCTTGCAATTTGGCCTATAATATCCAAGGAAAACATGTCTAGTAATTGTGCAGTTAATTCTCATACTGTATTTTTCAGTTTTGGAATATTTATCCTCTCCCCAAATTTGTCACTAATAAAACACAATAAAAATTATTTAAAGAAAAGGCTTATATTTACCTTTTAATAGTTTGTTTACATCTACCTTGTAAAATATTTTTTTATTAAAAAGGTTACAATTACAACAACAATTCAAGTGTAATCTTTCTTTGTAAAAACTAAAGTATACATTTTATCATACATATTTCAAAGGTAAGGATTTGATTGATTATTTGATAACTTTATTTTTGACAAAACATACTATATTTAACATGAGCAAATATTGGCAAACAAAAGCTTATTTGAGGTGGCAGATATTTTACAGTAAAAATTTATAATCTATCCAAAACTAATCAACGAAATGTTGTCTTTCATATGTCTGTAACATAGGTCTTTCATTTTTATTATAAGAAATATAAATGTTAATTTGCAGTTTAATATGTTGCTTATACAAATACATTTTATTTCAACATATTTCAGTCGATTTTTACTCAGTATAGCAATACAGTTTGCTAAAACCGAAACATTCATTCACAAACAGAAACGCCTGACTGTAACGTTGTTTTTATGAAATATTAGGGCATATAAATGTTAATTTTCAGTTTAATACGTTGCTTATACAAATAGCCTACATTTTATTTCAACATATTTCTGTCGATTTTTACTCAACTCAGTATAGCTATAGAGAGCCTAAGTCCCTCCCCTTCCGGTCTACCACCATGGGACCTTAGTTCGGAAAAATATTGTATGATAGTCAATGGCGAGAGACAACAAATATTTTGATCTCGTTTGAATTGTGCCCTGATTTACACATATGATGTTTGTCAATTTAAAAGATACATTTTAAAGTCAAGAAAGTCGCAGCTTGATGTAAAACTGCTGAGGTATAAGACTGTGAAAATACGTAATTACAAAGACTACAAACCCAGAAGGCGCACATGGGACGTCATACATTTTCTCTCAATGAATGAAGCTAACTTTACTGAAGCTAACGTCTGACATTTTTTCTATAGTCTTACATTATAATCGTAACGCAACGCCGTCATGCCTGAGTGTTTTGAGCCAGAATACACACATACGAGCAACGGATCTTGTGACGTACATAATGGGAGACGAGAGATGTAGTTCATTGAGCGATTTTCACATAAAACTAAACGTTACTCTTCTGTTTTATGACAAACTGCGACTTTCTTGACTTTCATAATTACCTTTTAAATTGACAAACATCATATGTGTAATTCAGGGCACAGTTCAGACGGAATAAAAATATAAGTTGTCTCTCGCCATTGACTTCCATACATATTTTTTCTGAAATAAGGTCCCACGAGCCGGAAGCGGAGGGGCGGGACTTAGGCTCTCTATACAGTTTGCTAAAACATCATCATTCATTCACACAGAGACGCAATTTAAATTTAAACTGTCTTGTTGCGAGCTGTGATAAACAGCGCGCATCTCTGCGGCTGCCGTTCATTCATTCACAGAAACGCGATTAACTTGAGAAGGAAAAAAAACTTACTACATATTCGGATCCTCTCTCCTAATACCCGCACTTTGAGGTAGATTCTCCATTATTATTATTCCTCACAGCGCTGCCAGATGGTGTAAACACGTAGGCTACGATGATATGATTAAACTTGTGTTTTCTCGAGCTGATATGGGGGCGTTCACAGGTTTGCTTGGATTGCCTCAGTAATTTGCGTTTGAATAGCACGCGCTCTCCGTGGGCGGAGTCACATTACCTTTGAATGAGCTCTAATTAGCTCGACTGGAATCTCTCTCTTTTAATACAGATTTCACAAGATGAGAATATTTGTTTTTTATATAAATTACCTTTATTTAATAGAAGATAATTCAAGCTTCATGCCTGTGTGTCTGTATGCCTGTTTGACTGAGTATTCGCTGAGTTACAGTTCATTTTCAGACGCGTTTCAGAATGGTCTTCACTGACAGAGAGAAGGCAAAACTCGCATCATGTTTATTTTTCTTTATTTGGCAAAAAGCACAACACTTTGTTTTTATTGTGAGTATACACAAAAATAATACATATTTAACAGAATCGATTGATGTATGAAACTTGCTTGTAATATCAAAGTCCACAGAGCAAAATTAATTTATTTTGAACTGAACTGACGGCGATACCATCGACCCCAGGGGGTTAAAGATCAGGTCGTGCCGACTATTCTGGGTCCCAACGACGCCGCAAACTGTAAGTAATGTATTTCATCTTAAAAAAAAAAACTTTTAGCCAATGACGTTAGCCAATCATAACAGTGGGCGTTAACACTGAACTCTTAAAGGGGAAACACTCCCAAAACAGACTGTCTGAATCAGAGGATGAGAAACAGGGTGGGAAAAGGTCATAATTCACTACAATTTGGAAACATTTCACTGAAGGAAACATAATAAAACCAAAACAAAAACCATGTCATGACCCCTTTAACAGCCCAGCAAGCATAAATTTATAAAGTTCTTTGGCGTAGACCCCGTCCTTAGCGCGCAATCCGAGGGTAGCGGAAGCTGCATATCCTGCCTGAAGACGAAGGCAGGGGCGTAGCCGACCCCCTGGAGGTAAAGGAAGGAACCATCCTGGTGGTGGTGGGATGAATGAAGGGGAAGGTACCATCATCTTGGTGGTGGTTGGGGAGGATGGAGGTAATTGGCCACGTCAGCATCTGCGAACTCAGACAAATGTAAGTACTAATCTTTTATACTTTGAGTGTTAGCACATGACTGGTTAGAAGTGAGGTAATACATGACACGCTGATTGAGTCTTCCTGGCAGAACTGACGCTAAAGTTTTCATTTATTTTTGTCTAGGAGCTGCAGGCCTTATTGACCAGGGCAACCATTCAGGTGGTGGTGGTGTTTCTTCATTGTGTGCTGTGGTCTGTGGCGTGCACTGGGGTTCTTTAATTGGTATGTGAGTGTGCTGTGCAGATTGGGAGATTCCTTATTATTGGAGCATCTTCCCTGTAGTTTGGCCGCAGCTCCATGACATTTGAAGTGACTTATGCAAGTCTGTATTAAAGTTGATGTGTAAGGTTGTCTAATCTATGCTTTTATGCCATTATAATAAAACGTTTGTATTTGACTGATATGTGTGTCTCCACGTTTTGCTTGCCACTGGGTAGGGAACCTGTGTAAAGCTTTTTAGTTTGATTCTTTTGGTGAAATTCCCAAGGTGGCGTAGTCAGGCATTATTCCTTAAGCCCACCGGCAACTATAGTTGGCGCAATATATAGTTGTCATTTTCCTTTTGTAAGTAGTTTTCTAGATGTTGTCCATGTATTATTTCTCAATGACATGCAAGCAAACAACCAAATAAAGGATTTCAAGGAAAATAAAAAGGGTTTCACTTCCTCCCTGTCACATGAGGCTGTCAACTTCCGAGCACTAATTCTAGGAAGCATGGCGAAGGCAAAACCCCCAAAAGAAAGGTCATTTTCATGTTACTAATAAGTATTTTTTGTTTACATATATATGTCTACATAATCATGGGGGTCTCTAGAATCATCCAAACAAAACAAATCTTACAAGAGATCTATAGTTTTTTGTATACTTAGTCAAAAGTCCAAGCGGCAACTATTGCCGGTGGGCAAATGCCTTGTAAGTACATATATCATTGGAAAATGGGGTATACTGTGTTAATAGGTTAATAAATCAAGGTTATTGTAGAAAATAAATAAGTAGTAAATACTAACTTTCATTCATGGGGATAACATGGATAATTTGACAAGGTTTAGTGTAAGATTTTTGCCCAAATTTTGGAAAATGCAGTTTTAAAAGTAAAAAATAAAAATTAAAAATCACTTTAACCAGTAGATGGCTGCAGAGCTCTTAACGTACTAAAAGTTTTGTTTCGTTTCAAGTTTTTCCAGGTAGATTCATATCTACATATAATGAAATCATAATTATAACAATAAAAGTTACTTTTTGTCAAAGTTTAGCAGTTTTTGTACTGATTAATTAGTTTTTCAATAATGTTACATTATGATTAGAATCAAACCTAATCCGGATGTTACAAAGTGAAAAGTTTAAGTTTTTAGAGTTTATCATTTATTTCAAACATCTGTTTTTCATATAATTCTACAAATTTAAAGTGTGCCAATTCATTTCTGTCTATGTATGTTCTGTGTTGTTTCTGATTTTGAGGATAAATTTTGTCCATTGATGAAATTCATTTGATTCTAATCATAATATAACAGAATTTTTTTTTTCAGTACAAAAAGTGCCTAAACTGACAAAAAGTAACTTTTATTATTATAATTGTGATTTAATAATATGTAGATATGAATACAACTGGAAAAACTTGTGAAAAGATGTCTTTCAGTTGGTCAAATAGCAAATAGTTCTGCAGCCATCTACTGGTTAAAGTGATCATTTGTTACTTTTAAAACGCCATTTTCCAAAAGATGGGCAAAAATCTTACACTAAACCATGTCAAATTATCCATGTTATCCCCAAGAATGAAAGTTATAAATGTGGGTCAAAAAGATCCTGAACAGCGCACAATGGTTAAGGCAAATGGATTTGTTGTTTTAGTGGAGCGGCTAAGTGCTTATGTTTGACAGAATCGTTCAGTTTAGGATACAAGCGTGAAAATTGGCATGAGCAGTCTCTGTGGGTCACTAGACAATAAGCCACCCACAGCTACTTGAAATTTCAAGATGGCAGCCATTTTTTGAGATGGTCACCACCTTAGTGGAGCAATTAGGCTCATGCCAATTTTCATGCTTGTATCACCAACTAAATGATTTCTTAAGCCTAATTGCTCCACTAAGGTGGTGGCCATCTTGAAAAATGGCCGCCATCTTGAAATTTCAAGTAGCTGTGGGTGGCTTATTGTCTAGTGACCATCAGAGACTGCTCATGCCAATTTTCATGTTTGTATCACCAAATAAACCACTATATCATTTAACTGCTCCACTGAGGTGTCGGCCATCTTGAAAAATGGCCGCCATCTTTAAATTTCAAGTAGCTGTGGGTGGCTTATTGTCTATTGACCATCAGAGACTGCTCATGCCAATTTTCATGCTTGTATCACCAAATAAACCACTATATCACTTAACTGCTCCACTAAGGTGTCGGCCATCTTGAAAAATGAAAAATCTTGAAATTTCAAGTGGCTCGGACAATTTTCTTGTCAAGTGACCCATGGAGACTGCTCATGCCAATTTTCATGCTTGTATCATAAACTGAACGATTATATCACTGAGCCGCTCCACTATTTGTTGTGTTTTCATATTCAAGAGATTATAAGCTAGATCCAGTTTTTTGGGTTTCCATCAAATGTTCTTCGACTTTTATACATAATAAATGTGTTTATGAATAAAGATTGATCTGTTGAAAGCAGTTATTTTGAGATAAACGCCAAATGTTCTCCTCCTATTCATATTTTACATTGAGGGGGTGCATACAACATATTTGCCCACCGGCAACTATAGTTGCCGCACATTCAAATATGATTTTCAAGAAAGAAAAAAAAAACCTGGGGAAAATAAATGCAGAACATGTTCACATAGGACACTATTAACACGATTATATGCATGAAACCATTCAGAAAAATTTGGGCACAAATGGGTTAATTTGATCGTCTCAAATGTATTTGCTAAATTTACCTGGGCCACACTGGGCCTCGGTTACAATCACTGTTTAATAATAACTTCTGTAAATGTCTGACAGAAATAAAGTCAATCTGGTTAGTAATAAGTGAAGCTGGTAATTCTGTTTGTGGAGTTGTTTAATCCTCCTCTGCTGAGATTTTCATAGATTTAATGTCTTCTTTTATCTTCAGTTGATTTAATCCTTTTTCTGTTCTTCTTGTTCCTCTTTCCTTCAGTGATTCTGCTTGTTAACAGCAGGTGTTCATCAGAGTCTGAATTAACTCACTTGTTTTTATTCACTCAAACAAGTGGACTATATTAGTGTAGGGAATAGTCAATGAGGGTATAGGGTGTGATTTGGAACACAGCCGCTGAGTGTCGACTTTGAGCGCTGTTAATTGACAGTATATTCCTCTAGGCTACTTTCTCGAAAACGACAAATATCACCCAGAATGCATTTTTTCTATGGTATATTGCTGTTTTAATGGAAAACAGCATTATTACTGTCAAAATTTGGCCCTTTTTTACGGTGTAAATATAATGCTATAGCTGTAAATACACAGTGGTGGAATGTAACGAAGTACAAATACTTCGTTACTTAAGTAAAGTACAGATATGTGAAAAATGTACTTAAGTAAAGTAGAATCAATAGTGCATACTTTTGACTTTTACTTCGTTACTTTTTCCAGAAATTATTATACTTTCTACTAGAGTTGTTCCGATTCCGATACCAGTATCGGAAATGCCGCCGATACCAATCAAAATGCTGGGATCGGTATCGGCGAGTACTTGTACCCATGTACCGATCCGATACCATTTTCTTAAACAATTTCATTACCTAAAACATTACCTAGTTAAGCACGCTAGCTTTGCTTAACGCGGCAAATCGGAGATCAATTCTTCTTCGCTGCTCTAAACAGTGGTTGCGTGTGGCAACGCAGGAAGTTGTGCTGTTGCCACAAGCAACCAGTGTTTAGAGCAGCGAAGAAGAAATGAAAACGCGCACTGGCAGTATGTCCGCTGTTTGGCAGTATTTCAGACTGGACCAACCAGCCATTAAAACGGCGACATGTCTCATATGCCATACTGTAATAATTGCGAGGGGTGGCACAAGAAGAAGCAACTTCAACACAAGTAACTTAATAAAGCATTTGAAGACGCGTCACCCCGCAGAACACGACGGTTACATAAACGCAAGGGCAGAGAAGGATGAGGATGAGCCGCGCCAGAATCAACAATCTCTGGAAGCTTCATTCAAACCAAGAGAAAAGTTTTCAAAAGACAGCCAACGAGCGATACATTTATCCAACAAAATTATCACGTTTATTATTCTGGATAACCAGCCGCTGTTCAGTCATCGAAAACAATGGATTTCGCCGCTTAATTAAACATTTGGAGCCCCGGTACAGTTTGACTGGACGCAAATACATATCTGAAACAGCGTTCCCTATTCCAGATAGTGCGTAAACACATTTCATGCAAACTAAAAGATGTGAAAACAAACAGCTTTACTACTGACATCTTTAGTTGAGGTTTATTTATACTCAAGTCTCTTATTTCACTACATTGTGGCTGCACTTATTTAAAGGACTAACGTTAGATTGAGTACAAGTTACTGTTGTACTTTTTTTTCTTTTCTTTTTTTTAACCTATGTATTTGAAAAATGAAATGCCGTTTATTTAACACAATTGTTTCTGGACTTAAAGTTATAAAGAGATTATTTTTCTTATATTATTCATAGAGTTATATAACTAAATAAAACTAAAATACCTTTTTCAGTTTATAGGATTAGATGTGTGGCTGCATTTGAAGTTCTTTTTCAAATAAATTATATATTGCTGTAAAACGTATGTCAGATAATAAAAATACTCTAGTTCACTGTATGTATTTGTTCATGTTTTATTAAGGGATTAGTCTGAAGCACACCATAAAATAATTATATCAATTCATACAGGGCTAGTAATTGCAGCTGTATAGATACACACCCAGGTATCGGATCAGTACTCGGTATCGGCCGATACCCTGAGTCCAGGTATCGGAATCGGTATCGGGGAGGGAAAAAGGGTATCAGAACATCTCTACTTTCTACTCCACTACATTTCTACAACGTTTCGTTATATTTTGGTTACATTTTCTGATCAGTTTTTCCCCCTGCCCAAACGTCTTCCTGGCCGTCCGTTTGCCACACGTCTGATTCACCATTGATGTTTGCTTGGTTGCCATAGATATATATGGGTTGCTACCGAAGATTCTAGAACGCTAGTCTTTGACCCAATCAGAGCTCTATAAGCCTCTGGACCCAATCAGGTATGATCCTTCGATCCAAGATTCTAGAGCCCGGCCCCTTTCGCTTTTCCAACGGCCGCATAGGTGTGGTCAGGTCATTTTGGGTGTGGTGCCTGTCCTTAGAAGATGGAGTCTGAGCCTGAATCAATAAGCCACCCATGGCCATATTTACAAGAATTATTCGACATTACAGGAGCAAAAAACAACTCGTGGAGGTTCCTATGTAAACTATGCCTGCCCCGAAAAAATTAGCTGCTGGCCTTCAAGAACTCTCCTTCAAATTTGAAGAAGCATGTTGAGGTAAGCAAACTTGTTGCTATCTAACATTAACGTTAGCTACTACTATGATAGTTAATGTCCCCGCTGCTTTTGCATGTTGTTGTAGTGCTAACAACGTTACATGTTATTTATTCTTGACATAATAGCAATCGTAGCAAAAGAACACGGTTGTGGCTATTATAAATCCAGCGTAGACCTAAATAGCGGGAAGATAAACCTAGTAGCACTAGTAGATTGCTAATACTTTGCGGGAAACGGAGGGAGAGAGAGGGGGGCGCAGATGCGTTGCGGCTGTGAAAGCTTATAATGAAATAAGAGCCATATATACATAACATTATATTTTTTGAGCTTGCTTTAGTCATGGTTATATGGATGGTTATGGTATTTAGCAGACGCGTTTGTCCAAAGCGACATACAATAACGTTATAGTCAGGGTGCGATTTGTGAAAAAAACAGAGGGGGGGATGTTTTGAAACATTTTTATTCATATTCATTTTATTGTTCTATCGCACTGACAGTTCACATTACAGCACTTTACTTAGTTTAATAGGCTAGGCTACAAGTTCTAAGGAAATTAACTCAAATGGGAAATATTAATAATAATCCATAATTACTAATTATGATTAATTATTGATATTTGGGTCAGTTAATTAGATTAACTTTGAGGTAAGCTAATTAATATTACAATCAATTAATCAGTTCCATCGAACTCTTTGATTATTCAATTATTCTAAGAAAAGTGTATCTTTCATCGTCACTAAAAAAATAAATATTCCTTAGCATGTACAGAAATTAGAGCATACTGTAACAAGATCAAAATCGTAAAAGGGACTTTGTATGCAAACAGAGGATCAGAAATCAAATTCATAATTGTGCACAAGTTTCCTTAACTGTCAACGCCTAACTTTACTTCCCTATATTACTATTTAATCCTAATCTAATTATGACAAACTATATATCGTTGGAAAGTTCTAAGACTCCTAAATATATATTTTGGACTGTTTTTTTGTTATAAATTATGTAGGAACAGAAATAGATGAATTTATGACAAGAGTGCACCTCAAAAAATCTACGTAATAACAGGAGTTCTGACCTTCGTCACAAAAAGTTGACGCACACACTTTTAATAATTGATATGTTGGTTTTTATGCTAAAATTTCATTAGAAAATATATAATCTAGTATTTGTCAATAAAAAATTATAAAATAATATTATCTTCTAAAAAGTATAATATATATATATTATCCTCTAAAATATTGTATTATATTTTTTTATCGCTTTTTTTATTATATTACATATTTTATTAGTTATCATAAATTAGGTATCATTTGAAAGCTTATGAATTCATCCTGTGAAAACTGTTTTGAAATTGGACATTGTGTTACCATAGAAACGGTACTCTAAATTATTTTATCAGGCTCCTCCCCTTTTGGGCATCCTTATGTTTCATAATTTATGATCAAAATATTTTCTAATCTTGACAAAACACATATTGTCAGAAAGGTCTGAGTCTCAAGGTTCCATATTTTGTGACAAAAGTGATATTTGGACAGAAATTTATTAATTTGTTATGGTAGAATGCATACAGTAAAATTCAATGGAATTCAATGACACCCGGTGGCTATTTTTGGTAATACGCCTAAACAAAATCTCATGGGAACTTCATTTTTTGTGATATCAACTTCAAATTTGGAACACAACTTGGTTAGATATTTGGCTTTGATTTTATAGTAATTTTTTTGTAAAACATATTTTATAAAATATATATTTTATATAAAATAAAAATATTAAATAAATTATATTTGATTTAATGTAAATTTAAACTTCCATAACTTTTTCATACTTTAATTTTTTGAAGTGTTTTCACTTCAGCAATAATCTGCTATTTTTTACCTTTAAAACCAGACTTAGACTTAGGTCTATACTCCAAAGCATTCTTGAATTACAACCATTTAAGCTTGAATAGTGCATTTTAATGTCCATTCTCAAAAAGGGGGGTGACAGTTAACTAAATCACAAACATAACTAACACTAAATAAACATAAATACATTCATACATTCATACATTCATACATACATGCATAGGGAAAGGGGTGAGTGATGTAGAACCGGAAACAGGAAATAGAACTATGGAAAATATCTATTTAACATTGAAAAGAAACATCAGCTGATCATTTTCAGAGCACCTCATTAAATACTTGCATGTTGCAATCGTGGATAATTCTTGAAGTGGTTGAAAATTTAGTTCGTTGGTGGGTCCGTGAGGGTCAAAAGTCATGGTGCAAGTTGCCATCGTGTGGTTCCGAAGCTGTTGTGGGTCAGAGCTTGCATGGTGGCTTTGAGCACATGGCTGTGGTGAGTCGAAGTCTGCTGTCCTGGCCAGTGCACGCTGGATGGTGTGGCCTCCTGAAGTGCCAAGAAGGCCAGGAGTTGCTCGTTGCCAATTCAATGATGGTAAACTTGCAGTTTTCTGGATTGAAGAAGAGGCAGTCTGTCTCCCTTTGGGGAGAGTGAAAGCATGGCAGGCAGTGCTCCGGCCTGCTGAGGCCTGCAGGGCCTAAGAGCTAAGAAGGACGGATCTTGTGAAAAGGCCTTTTTAAAGCTTGACAAAGGACAGCCCTATGCAGGCTGGTTCACCCAATGAGAAGGGTAGAATTTCTGGCGGGAGTTTCCTCTGTCAGCAGGATTTACAAGCCTTTGTCTTAAGCATGCTCACTTGCAATGTGTACCTTCATTGGGTATTTAAGAAAAGAATCTTCCAGATTCTTATAATTCTAATGTGTCACAAAGTTAGCAAAATGTAATGTAAATTAACAAATTGGGGACGCAGATTGGAGTTTATAGAGACCACATACGCCACACATCTGATTTTGGTAAACCATAGTATGCAACAAAGTCTGGGAGAATTAGATACATGTCTACACATTTCTCAAGAGGTTATCCATAGGATACATATGATTAATAGGGTTTATCTCTCCTTCTCAGCGAGAATTAGGTGAGAGTCCCGTTTTGGTTGTATCATCAAATATATATCAAAGTATATACATAATAGTACACAAAACATCACACTCATTCACACAGTTTCTGGGATTCACTTTCATTCTATATCAGTTTGTTTCTGGATAATTCAGCGAAGTCTGCATGGAAGTTTGTTTCTGTCTCCCCATTGTCTCTCTCTTTCTTGCATGTGACCACATTCTTTAACACCCATAAAACCTTATCTGATTGTAAAACTCTCTGTGTTCCCTGTAACAAGACACCATCCTGCCAGTGCGTTGGCTTCCTTTGGGATGTTACTTTTTGGTGAAAGTTTCACAGTGAGTTTGCTGGATTATTCATTAAATAAATGAATAATTTGTGTGTGTCCGCTTGGTCCAGATGCTACAAAGTTCTATATATCAGCCTCTGCTGAACCACGGATTGATTGCAAAGTTAAACCATCACAGTAGAAACAGTTTTACTGCTGCTGTTAAAGTAATAACATTAACTTTACATCGCAATGCTGAGCTACAGTGAAATGATAGAAAAGACAGATGCATTATCTGTGTTAGTCAATTCGCTTCATTCGCGCGAACTGGACGCGCCCGCGCCACGCTAAATGCCTCGCAACGCAGGACCTCTAGACGCGCGTAAACGCGTCTTTACATTGATTTAAAATTTAAATCACTCGCGCCAGACACTCAAGAGTGAGTGAGTAATCAAAAAACCTTTGCTTTGCTTTAAAACCCCTCTGGGGTTAGCGGAAGGGGCGGGACTTACCAGCTCTATATCAGAGCCAGCCAAAGTAGCACATTTTAAAATAAAATTTACTTTAATCAAACCACGGATCCGTGATAAGTTGTGAGTGACAGTGAAAATGCCCAAATACCACCAGCATGTGGACATTCCCACTCGTGACAAGAACACTTGGTTGAAGTCCATAGTAATCGATTGCCGAGTTCACGCGCATAGGTTTAGTTACAGATGGTGGACAACCAAAATGCCTATTACCGCCGCGCCAGCTGCCGCGGCGAAATCACCGCGGCGAAAATAAACCAGCCGCATTTCAAAGTCATTCTCGAAATGACCGCCAGGTGGCGCAAAGGGACATTGTGCAAAACAGCAGCAATTGCCGTATTTTAAAATGTAAGTGGGTTAAATATAAAACCCTAAGCCTAATAGGCATATTTTTCATATATAAATAGGCCTATTAGGCTACAACAGAACAGAACCAAAGATAGAATCAATTTTAGAACTGAAAAAATAGAATCAAAAGTTAAAAATAGAGACGATATTAGGAGCAATGACGATGAATATTTTTACTATTCTATTGAGGAATTAGATAAATGAAGAGCTCTCGTGAGCGATACAATTACATAGTAATTTATAGTGATTTCAAAAGCAGTCCTTAAAAAAAAAAAAAAAAAAATACATGGAGTAGTGTGGCATAATTTTTGAGAGATTACGCGGAACGCGTTTTAGTTAAGATCCTGGTTTCAATGCCCTTAATGTATATAGGCTAGGCTACTGCTTTAAAAAAATGTCACAATGCGTTTTGAGATTGTTTTGGATTAAACATTGAAGTTTAAAATGTAGTGTTTTGGCACACCAGGCCGAGTGGCGTTACGCATTGTTCAAAAATCAGGTTTTATTCTGGCATGTTGAATTGGCGTTAGATTTTTTATTTTTTATTTTTTTTTTGATTTATTAGATTGAGATTTTAGATTTCGTTAGATTTTTTTTTCTCATAACTAAAATAGCTAAAATAACTAATATATGCCTTGTCTTAATATGACCTACTTAATATAGGCAATAGGCATATAATAGCCTAAATTAGCAAAACTTGGCCACTAAATATTTAATTTTCAATTATTTTAATTATCACAATTAAGTTTTAATTTTATTAAATTGAACAAGCGCAACAATCAGCATTTAATCAAATATTCTAAAAGATGTATTATTAATAATAATGTTGTTTCAACATAATATTTCGTTTTTTCGACATAATGTGTGCCTGCAACAAGCAAGATGTGTATTTGTAAATCCGGTGATGCGTGCATTGATTTTTATCAATAAACTAGTGTTTTCTGACAGTGTCGACTGCAAAGATGAAGTTGACGATCGCCATATTTGTAGTGAACGCACCTAGAGAGAAATGCACATAAAGACATAATCAGAGAGTAGCCTTTTTCTTTTCGTTTTGAATTATTTCGTTTAAAGACATTTCAAGCTTTGTGTATTTGATGTATTTATCGTGCCTGTGTGAGGCATATGCTGAGTTTCGTTAAGTTAGGAGGATGAGATGCGCTCCAGCTGACGTGCAATGCAAGTGACCGCGCGGGCGCCTCCATGATGTCTTTGCTTCTCTTACTTATTAAATCCAGGCAATTTTGATGAAATTTTTTTTTAAATTAAGATACAATTTATAGAAAACGAAATTCACTTTAAAGAAAGGTTTTCTACTAAACAAAACTTAATGAAGTGGTCAAAATCATGTCTGACCCACTCCATATCCATCTCTCGATATAATGCATCTTATCTTACTCGTGCTGTTCACTTTTCATATTCAACATAAATGGAAAAAAATAACATTATAATATTTTAACAAATATGATACTAAATGAGATTATTATAGTACAAATTGCTGCACATTAATTTAATTAAATGAAACCTTGTAACGAATTCACATTGTAGGGTACACTGTGTACAGTTGAGACACCTTAAATAACTTGCGTTCGCAGCAAGCACAAGTTGTGATTTTTGCTGTGCACTTGCATATTAGTGTCAGCTGGGAAGGAAATATAGAGACTAGACCTCTTGGAACTTTAATTGAATACATAGCGTTGGTAAAGCATACTGAAATTACATCCCTACAAATTTATTAGGCCCTACTGAAAATAAATGTATCGAATTTAAGCAAAGTAGCCTAAATGTTAAGACTGTAAGCCCTTTGCTTTTTTACGTATAGCCTATAAAGGACTCTTATAGCCGACTTTGTGTTAATTTAATTTGTAAAGGATTTTTTTAACTCAAACATTAACACTGAAATAAATGAAACTAAATTATTGTAAAAAAAATTGGCACACCACGACGAGTGGCGCTATGCATTGTTCTAAAGCCAGGTTTTATTCTGGCATGTTGAATTGGTGTTGGACAAACGCGGCGGCGCGTTCATTTGAATGAAGAGCGCTTCTCTCTCGTGTGAGCGAACACACACTGGAACATTAGACAATATCCCAACGAGTGAATCGTGGCCGAGTGGTTGAACTTACGTTACGATCATTTAGATGACACAGGTTCGAATCCCGAACTAACTTAGGCTACTGATATTTTTATATTAGCCTATTAATGCATTTTATAGTCTATTGTTGATGCAGAGAGATTTGTCTAGTTCTAAAACATAGTTTTTTTGCTTATAGCCTATTTACAAAATAAAATCACCATGCATTTCCATTTTACACTAAGGAACAAATATTATACAATGACTTTACTTCTGTAGCCTATAATAATTCCAATCGTAATTTCAAAAGCAGTTCCGTAAAAAAAAAAAATATATATATATATATAGGCTATATATATATATATATATATATATATATATATGACGTTTAAACGACAAACAATAAAATCAGAACCAGTATGGTTCCAGTGGCAGTAATGCATCCACGGCTTTTCAAAATGTCACAAAGCGTTTTGAGATTGTTTTGTATGAAATATTGAAGTTTATAATTAAGTGTTTTGGCACACCACGACGAGTGGCAAACTCTTTGTTTTGTTTTGCAAACTCAGCTAGCCTGTGGGGGGTTTGGAGAAGGCAATAGTTGCTTTATCGTGGGGGTGCAGGACAGAGGTGTTAATGTTCCGTCTTTCATATGGAGAGTGTCGGAGCCAGCCTGATGAGCAGGCAAAGGCAACATTCTTTTAGGGATTAATTAATCTCAAAATCTCCAAAAGTCCATAGCCTATGTACAGTAGGCCCTATATCTTATTAAATTATATATTGTAGTTTTATTGATTGTATTTAAAGGTTTTCCACACACAATTTCAATTTAGCAGATACAGAGCTCTTTAATTCGCGACCCACCTCGTTTTATTGTAAGGTGAATTCAGCAAGGCATGTTGTATCTTTGAAGGAACGTCTCGGTTACGTATGTAACCCTCGTTCCCTGAGTAGGGAACGGAGACGTTACGTCGGATGACGACGAATGGGGTTTCGCTTAGAAATCCTATCATCTTCGAGTATTAAAACACGAGCCAATGGCAAAGAAATGCCATGGGTCTGCGGAATTTGCATAGCGTACCTCCGCCCCACCCTGGGGGTATATAAGGAAGTCGCTGGCAACATGCAGATATGTCTTCGCTGAGGAGCCGAGACTGAACTCAGGCGTTCCAGCGGTACAGCGGAAGTGGCAGGGAGACGTAACGTCTCCGTTCCCTACTCAGGGAACGAGGGTTACATACGTAACCGAGACGTTCCCTTTCGTTGTCACTCCGAGTTACGTCGGATGACGACGAATGGGGTTCCCGTATAATCACGCCACCTCTCGACTGTCTACCAGTGCCCTGCGTAAGTCTGAGCTCCCTGTCGTGAAACTAGCACGGACGAAGGAGTCCTACTTAACACAGGAATACCAAGGTACACTGGGAAGCATATCCAGTGGAAATATGCAATCATGCCCAACCCGAAGGGGGGGACTTGGAATACACATATGACCCCGAAGGGCTGCATACGGAGTAACACTGGGGTGTCCAGCCGCAGGTGGAATATTTCAACCCCAGGGGTGGCAAGGTGGCTTGCCAAGGGAAAGACACATGCTCAAAGAGGCTTACAGTGGAATACACATGTGGGGGTCGCCCGAAGGGAACCATGCACATGGTGGCACCTAGCCAAGCGCGAAAGCTGCCCGTGGCATAACTCTGGCGTTGACGTCATCAGTGCTGGAGGAGACTCAGGGCTTATGAGGCTCACCTGAGGAAATATCGCACGTATCCCGTCCGTGGAGAGGAATGGCGAGCAAGCGAAGACACCTGAGCAGAATCTAGTACCGGCTAGTTGAAGCAAGTACATGAGAAGAAACTGGCTCTACTCGGAGATTGTAAAATCTCGCAAATGTGTTAGGTGTCGCCCAGCCTGCAGCTCTGCAGATGTCTGTTAGCGAGGCGCCATGCGCTAGAGCCCAAGAGGCTGCCACACTCCGAGTGGAGTGGGCCGTCACACCAAGGGGGCACGGTCGACCTTGCTGCTGGTAAGCCAAAGCAATGGCGTCCACTATCCAGTGAGACAACCTTTGTTTGGAGAGAGCCTTTCCCTTCAGCTTCCCACCATGACAGACAAAGAGCTGGTCTGAGGTCCTGAAACACTGCGTTCTGTCTACGTAAGCACGAAGGGCGCGTACTGGACAGAGCAGTGCCAAGGCTGGGTCTGCCTCCTCCAAGGGCAGCGCTTGCAGGTTCACTACCTGATCTCGAAAGGGTGTGGTAGGAACCTTGGGCACATATCCAAGCCGGGGTCTCAGGATCACGTGAGAGTTAGCCGGCCCGAATTCCAGGCACGCTTCGTCAACCGAAAATGCCTGCAGGTCCCCTACCCTCTTGATGGAGGCCAATGCAACCAGGAGCGCTGTCTTCATTGACAGGAACTTAAGCTCCACTGATTGCAAAGGCTCAAATGGAGCACTCTGCAGGGCAGTCAGAACCACTGAGAGGTCCCAAGAGGGTACGAGGGGAGGGCGAGGAGGATTTAGTCTCCTCGCTCCCCTCAGGAACCTGATGATCAGGTCATGCTTCCCCAGAGACTTACCTTCAACTGCATCGTGATGTGCGGCAATGGCGGCAACATACACTTTCAGGGTGGAGGGAGACAGCCTTCGCTCCAACCCTTCTTGCAGGAAGGAAAGCACGACACTGATCGGGCATTTCGTGGGTTCTTGCTGTTTAGAAGAACACCAGTTGACGAAGAGGTTCCACTTCAACGCATAGGCATGTCTCGTGGACGATGCTCTAGCGGAAGTGATGGTAGCCACCACCGCTGGTGGTAGGGTACTCAAACCTGCCTCGTCCCGTCCAGAAGCCACACGTGGAGGTTCCAAAGACCGGGACGAGGGTGCCAAAGGGTGCCCCGTCCCTGAGAAAGGAGGTCCTTCCTCAGAGGAATTGGTCAGGGAGGTGCTGTCGCAAGGAGTATGAGTTCTGAGAACCAGGTGTGGCTGGGCCAGTATGGGGCAACCAATATAACCTGCTCCTTGTCCTCCCTGATCTTGCGCAGGGTCCGCGCAAGAAGGCTCACTGGGGGAAACGCATACTTGCGTAGGCCCCGCGGCCAGCTGTGCGCCAGTGCATCCGTGCCGAGCGTGCCCTCGGTCAGGGAATAAAACAGGTCGCAATGGGACGAGTCGTGGGAGGCAAACAGGTCTACCTGTGCGTCGCCGAACTGATCCCAAATCAGCTGAACCGTCCGGGGATGGAGTCGCCATTCTCCAGCGAGAGGCTGAACTCGAGACAGCTCGTCGGCCGCCTGGTTCAGGTGTCCCGGGATATAAATGGCTCGAAGCGACCTCAGATGCTTCTGACTCCATATGAGATGGTGGCGGGCGAGTTGCGACATACGGCGGGAGCGTAGACCACCTTGATGGTTGATGTACGCTACTGTTGCGGTATTGTCTGATCGGATTAGTACGTGCTGACCCCTGAGCAACGCATGGAAACGGTGCAGGGCGAGACGTACAGCCAGCAACTCGAGGCAATTGACATGCCAAAGGCGCTGGGGTCCTGTCCAGGAGCCCGCGGCAGCATGTCCATTGCACATGGCGCCCCAGCCCGTGGTGGAGGCATCTGTTGAGACAACAACATGCCGGGAAACTCGTTCCAGGGGCACTCCGGCCCGTAGAAAGCTGAGGTTCGACCACGGGGTGAAGGTCTGACGGCAGGCCGGAGTCACTGGGACCCGGAGCTTGCCGTGTTGCCATGCCCACCTCGGGACTCGATCGCGAAGCCAAAGCTGAAGCGGTCTCATATGAAGCAATCCGAGCGGCGTTACTGCGGCTGCGGATGCCATATGCCCCAGGAGCCTCTGAAAAAGTTTCAGTGGGACCGCACTCTTGCCCTCGAACTGGCGAAGACAAGTCAGCAGTGACTGCGCGCGCTCGCTCGTAAGCTGCGCGCACATGGCGACCGAGTCGATTTCCATACCGAGAAAAGAGATCCTCTGCACTGGGCAGAGTTTGCTCTTCTCCCAGTTGACCCGAAGGCCCAGACGAGCTAGGTGCCGGAGCACAAGATCCCTGTGTTCGCAAACCTGGTCTCGAGAGTGAGCTAGGATCAGCCAGTCGTCGAGATAGTTCAGGATGCGAACCCCGTGTTCCCGGAGGGGAACAAGGGCTGCCTCGACGACCTTCGTAAAGACGCGAGGAGACAGGGCTAGCCCGAAAGGGAGAACCGCGTACTGGTATGCCTGCCCCTCGAAAGCAAACCTAGAAACGGTCTGTGTCGAGGTAAAATGGAGACATGGAAGTAGGCGTCCTTCAGGTCGATCGCTGCAAACCAATCCTGTGGCCGCACACACTCGAAAATGCGTTTGGCCGTGAGCATCTTGAACGGCAGCCTGTGGAGGGAGCGGTTCAGGACGCGCAGGTCCAGGATCGGTCGTAACCCACCCGATTTCTTCGGAACAATGAAGTAAGGGCTGTAGAAGCCGGACCTCATTTCGGCTGGAGGGACAATCTCGATCGCACCCTTCGCCAGTAGGGCGGTGACCTCCGCTCTCATGACAGGGGCATTGCCACCGACCATAGTTAAGCGGACTCCGCTGTAGCGGGGAGGAGATCGCGCGAACTGAATCGCGTAGCCGAGCCTGATGGTTCTCGCGACCCAGCGGGACAGTCTGGGAAGCTCTAGCCAGGCTTCCAGAAAGTGCACCAGCGGGGTCATACGGACCACAGACGTTCCGTCGGGGGTGCAGCGAGGCGGAATGACCGGCCCAGGCGTGGGTGGCATAGCGGCCCAGTGCGGGGGCACGGTCATTAGCCGCGTCCTGCCAGAGGAGGCCAGGGGAGGACCAGCGTCCCACGGGGGCGTGCTCTGGCAGGGGTCTGGCGACAGAGGGGGATGAGAGGAGCGTGGCCCGTGGGCGGCGCGTGCTGTCATCCACAGCCTCTTGGGGCTCAGAGAAAGAGCATAAGTTCTTTTGTAGAGATCTTCACCCAGCCCTCAAGCGGGGGAAGGAGTGGTCCTGCTACCAGCTCCTGAAGAACTGAGCCCTAACTCCAAGCTGCCTGTCTCAGGTTTGTGCTGCTCAGCCAGGTGTTAGCCGGCTAAGGGGCAGAGACAGGCGGTGCCAGCCTCCAGCGACCCCCTTGTGCTCAGGCCAGTGAAGGCTCGAGGGAAGGAGCCGCAAGGAGGCGGCGTCGGCGGGAAGCAGACTAAGCAGACCACACCGACGGATGACCGTCAGTGCAGAAGCCTCAGTCTGCTTGTGGATTGATCGAAGACTGTTGGGCGCAGTCCTCAACCACCCCGCCGACCAGGCTGCCCGCCTCAAGGTGCTGTTTAGACTGGCGTGGCAGTCTAAGGGGCGGAGACGGGCAGCGCCGCCCTCCTGCGGCTTCCTCCTGCTCAGGTCCGTTTGCAGGCCAGAGGGGAGCAGCCGCATGGAGGGGGGCTTGGCGGGAAGCAGACTGAGGAGGCCGCACGGATGGATGACCATCGGTGCCGGACCCGAGTCTGCTTCAGGTGGTCGAAGCCACACCGCCAAAGAGCTCAGCCTGGGACATGGGGGAGCTGAGAAAAAGAATTCTCAGACCCTGCCACATCAACCTGACTAGGCCCATGTCTGGACCACATAGTGGACATCACCTGACCCAGGATCACGCAGGTACCGATGTCGCCCGAGAGCGAGGTCAGTAGTGTGCGTGGCGGAACAACCAGGCCGGGCATGGGAGGCACAGCGTCCCAGCATAGGGGCGTGGTTAGAATTTCCGCGTTCTGCCAGGGTTGGCCAGGGAAGGACTAGCGTTCCACTGCGGCCGGTTCGACAGAACTCCCGGGACAGCACTGCATCGAAGGCGCAGGCGACACACAGCACTGCATGACCGTGCCACTATAGTGACAGGGAACATACAGACCATGATCGCCATGCGATCGAAGCAGCGAAGGCGGAGGACACCCGCGGGCCGCGAAAGTCACGTGGAGTTTCGCGCAGCGCAGGCGTCCTGATGCACGTCCGGGAGAAGCTTACAGCGCTCGGGGGGAGGGCGGGGCCACTCCAGCCGATGCTTTCAGCTGCCCGGGAAAGCATGGCTGACAGCTCTGGATCGGTCCCGGCAACGATGGCACTCCCGTGGGAGGCAACGCAGTCGAAACTTCATTTCCAGAGGAATCAAGCCCGCCTTGTGATGCTGTGAGTGCATGGTCTGCGATGTGGAGGGGGGTGTGGCCCGAGGAATTGACTCGTCGGTTGTTGTGCCACACCAAACCCTCAGATCACCCTGGCCACCAGCCAAAGTATCCCTTCTCGAGGAAGAGATAAATTGGGGTGTGGCAGAGGGGACTCTACTCACATGGAGATCATTGAGTCTTGATCTATAAACATCGCGATGGTCATGTTCCCGCAATGAAAACATGACTCATCAACGAGCGCTGCCAAGCGTGATTAAGCCCAACACGCAAAACAGCGCTCGCGACCGTTAGGCAGATGACTGACGCACACACATCCAGAAAATACACGGGCGAACCGTCTTGAAAAAGACGTGCCGCGTGCAGCTCTTTTAGAGAGTGGAAAAGCTCAGCAGAGTGCTGAAGCACCCAGGGAGAAACACACTCACTGTCGGCAGATTACTGCACAAATCAGCAGCAGGAAATGCGATCTCGCTGGAAGCGCCGTCACACCAACACACTGAAGAGCCGCTCGTCTCGAAGAGATTTGAGATGACACTCAAAAGGCTTGTGGAGTGAAGTACTGAACTTGGCTCCGAAGCGAAAACATATCTGCATGTTGCCAGCGACTTCCTTATATACCCCCAGGGTGGGGCGGAGGTACGCTATGCAAATTCCGCAGACCCATGGCATTTCTTTGCCATTGGCTCGTGTTTTAATACTCGAAGATGATAGGATTTCTAAGCGAAACCCCATTCGTCGTCATCCGACGTAACTCGGAGTGACAACGAAAGGGAACAAAAGCTATTTGTTACAGTTTTTTCTTTCGTGATTTGTGTGGATGACACACAGCGACATATACAGTATTATCAGCTGTATTATTAATGCTTAATTTCGAGAAAGACCCGCCGCGCGCAGTGAGGGAGACCAAACTTATTAAAAAAATATCCAGCGCCAGAGAGGCAAAGAAAAACGCCTGTTCTTAATTTGTTGCTTTGAACTTTTTTCGTTTTGTACCGTTTTAATTTTATAATTTAGCTGCAATTTCTTTGACAATAGAAATTTAAAATGTTGCAAGAATAAGATTCTGTGTTTCTTATTTTGCATCACAAAGGGAATAAACTCTATCGATGCAACCCTGTTTAAATAAATAAACTGTCCCGACACTTTATTCATACCTTGAAATGTGCGATGGGTTTTCAAACTTAATTAGTTTTCTTTTTCTTTTACATTTTCATTGTTTATTTTTTAATTGAAAGTAATACTGTATTGAAAGTATTTTTCTGATTTGTTCGATCTGTTTTGAAAAATGTCTTCCGTTGCTATGGCCGGGTATCACTGTCAGTCATCTCAATCTCGTGAATGATTCACACACACACAAAAAAATAATTTAGCAGATTAAAGACGAGCTTCATCATCTTCATTTTCTGGTGCAATCGGCTTACAGTCTTCCTTCATCAAATTCATCAGTGTCGTCTTTGCAGCGGCTCTGGAATGTAGCAAATTTATGTTGTAATGTACAATTGATAATTAAACAAGACGATTGACTTTAATAAACAGATGCATATTTAAGCATCAAGAACGGAAAAACATAAACACTGTCGGCTACACTGAGATTCGATCTCAGATCGTTAGAAGCTCCGAGAGGCTATTGTTAATGCATTGTCCACAGAGCTATCATCTGAATAGCCTATACTACTGTTTGTTCGGGATTTGAACCGATTTGAATTCGGCCACGAAACACTAATGTATTTTTACATATTTTGTTAATTCGTTAATGTTAACCAATTCTGTTGTAGCATAATAGGCCTATATTTTTTCCCTAAAAGTTTGTTTTATTCTCTGCTTTGTTTGTTTATATTTTTACATATTCAATCAGTCTCATTTTTGTTCAAATAATGAAAAAAGTTTTTTTTTTTTTTTTTTTTTTTTAAATAAACAGATAGGTAACTTACCTTTTAAAATGCCGCAGTTGCTGCTGTTTTGCCCTGTCACTTGCGCCACCCGGTATAGCCTAGTCATTTCGCGAACGACTTTGAAATTCGACTGGTTTATTTTTGCCGCGGCAGTAATAGGCATTGTGGTTGATTATTTATTAATTCATTCAATTGATAATCATAACAACATGTAAGCCTATTTAATTCTGAATATAACAAAGAATGCTTAAACCGACTAACATCGGTTAGTAGCCTACTGCAAGTCCTGAAAATGTTTTAATTTTACGGTAAATAATTTTAATTTATTTCACTGTTATGTTTCAGTTAATAAATCTACAAACACATTAAAATAACACGAAGTAAATGACAAGTAACCTATTGACATAGCCTTTCTAAATTATAGAAAAACTGGGCACACAATGTTAAAGTGTGTCTACTTTGTTTAAATTTAATGAATTTGAATTCGTTTAACCACAATATTTATCTTGAATTTATCTGTGGCCTCAGCTCAGATTACTGCCGCGGCAGATTACGTCATAAAGAGAATAAACTGACACTTTTCAAAGTCTGTGATTACAGCGCCACTCAGCGGTAAAAGGCAGCAAATACACATCCCAATTTTGCCGCCGGCGGCGGAACGGTAAAAGTCTCATTCTGGTTGTCCACCATCTGTACCTATGATCACGCGCGTGAACTCGGCAATCGATTACTTTGGACTTCAACCGAAAAACAGGATGTAAACACAGGTATTTGCGCTGGCTTAAATAACATCATTTTTATACATATCTTTCACATCTACTGCAGTCAGATTCACTCGTGTTCACTCTGAAGGAATCACTCACATGACCTGTGCACTTGTAATGACACATCAAGGATGTTAAGAGGCTAAAAGCAGGTTTAGTACTTGCCCCATTGAAGTCAACAGGGTGCAAATTTTAAAAATAGAATAACTCGGTGTAGGCAACACCGATTTTTGTTGTTGTTCTCTGTATTGACAGCACTCCAAATGTACAAAAAAATGAGCTCAATGTTAAAATTGACCGGAGTTCTCCTTTAAGTTTAACATTAAGGAAAGTTTTATAGTTAATGGAGACATGAAATGGAGTTGTTGTGACATGAAATGAAATAGATGTACTATAAGCAGAGAATACATGAATACTTATGCACTGAATCAAAAATGTTTACGGCCTTAAAAATATGGTAATTAACAATTTTATTGTTAGAATGTTAAAATGGTTATTGTACTGCTGTTACAGAGCATGTGAGCAGAGTGGAGCGGTGAGAATCTCCGCTCATCGCTCACAGAACTGTTCACCCCTCCGCTCCCCCGCTCAAAGCTACATCAGGCCGGTCCGCTCATTATCGCTCAGCACTCAACGAGGTTTGCTTCGCGCTCCACGCAAATCGCCCCCCGCTCGCTCCAAAAAAGGAAAAAAATCTACATGTATATCACTTTTAGCTTAGACCACAGACTTACCTCCTAAAGAACTAATGAGTAACAACAACATTTTTCAAATAGAAATGTTTTATTTCAAATTACAGGCCTATGTAAGAAGGAATATAGCCTACACAAAAAGTCCTGTAAAATTAAACGAATAAATGGGCCTAATAATCTAAATAAAAATTATATAAACAAAAATATGATACATTTTTTAAAAGTAAATTAACTATAAGGCCAGAATTTTTATAAATGAACTTTTGCGCAACGCGCGCGATTAAAATTTAAATTGTCTTCCATACACACAAACTGCTGTAAAATTAAACGAATAAATGGGCCTAATAATATAAATATTATTACGGACGACACAAGTAGACCTTGGTTCGTTTTATTTGAATGAAAAAACTAATTTGTTTGAATATTACGCTACGTTTAATTTACACTTTGTTACAAGTTACCGTATTCAATTAGCTAACCTTTTGTTTTCTTCCCAGCATGTTCGCGTAGCTCACGTTCATGTTTTCGAGAGATGTGTCTTTTGAGATTCCAAAATGAATCTTTGCTGACTGAAACGATGTCTCCACATTCGTTTTCTTGTACCAGATTATCATTGTTAGTTAGTTATATTAATAGTAGGCTACACCTGACCTGTAAGACTTCCCATTTTCCTTTTTGAAGTAGCCTACTTTTTGAACTCCATTATTGAGCCGAGTTTTGACTGAAAATAGTCTACTGTTGATGACTGTGCAAGACAGATGGATCCTGGTTTAGTTTGACTGAGCATGCTTCAGACTCGTGGTGTGAGCGGAGCGAAATTTGAGCGAAATTGGAGCGGGAAATAAGGCGATGCTCCGTCCTTTTAAAAATGCCGCTCTGCGCTCTGTCCAAGATCCGCTCGCTCCCGCTCCACTCCGCTCACATGCTCTGTGCAGTTAACATTAAATATCTGTGTTGCAGTTAAATAAATATTTTAAAGATGTATAACCAGTTTTTTTGTTGGTTTTGCTAATGATGTTGTAACTCAGCAGATCACCCTGAAAGATAACCAGAATTGTAAGTCAGAATGTAAATTGGGCCACAATGGTAAGCGCAATTACATGAACCCAAAACTAACTTAATTAAAATGCCACAACCCATACTGTTTTTTTTTTTTTGTTGTTTTTTTTTTTTTTTTGATTATTAGAATATAGACATTAAGGCCTTGTCCACACGAAGCCGGTGCGTTCCCTATCCGATCATTTTTTTTCCTCATTCTAAAAAAAAATTCCGTAAACACGGCGTCGTTTCAAGAAATATCTGCGTACACACGAAACCACTGAAACCGACTGAAAACGGTGTAGTATATATGCCAGACCAGTATGGGGCGCTGTAATTCTGCCACAGAGATACACTATACACGGAGAAGAAGACTTTGAGCATGCGCATAACCTTGCGCGCTGTATTCGAACCAAGAAGAAGAAGACGAAGATTATCGCTTGTTGCTCACCACAGTTGCATAGAAGCAATAGATTCTGCTATATATAAAGCTAGTAGGCTTAGTAGCTTCTGCAGCACGAACACAATCATGTAAGTCCGCCATTATTGTTGTTGCTGTTACGCGTTTTTTTTTTTTTTTTTTTTTTTTTTGTGTGACATCTTTTTTTTTATTTTTTTTATTGCTGAACTTATTTTGATGAGTTAAAGCAATGTAAAAACATAGCCTATGTTGTATATCATTTTGCACGTCATAAATCATCATACTTTATCACAAATCAAAATATATATATTTTTTTTTATTTTTTTTTTATTTTTTTTATTTGCAGTTGAACAATCAAATAACAAGTAATAATACAACTGAACATTCATAACAATGAGATGACAGTGGATGACAATAACATAAAGAAAGAAGACAATAGATACATTTTAAGTAATCCTACAAAGAGAAAAGACGTATTAATCCAATTATACTTCACTCAACAAAATATCATATAATTTCAAAAATTTGACACTTTTTTTGTTGTTAATTTTTTTCAACGTCTTAATAAAGTATTTAAAGTCACATAAAAAATGATATAATTTGGGTACTTTTAGAGAAAACTTACACTTATGTATAAAAAATTTTGCTAATAAAATAAATACGTTTCCAATATATTCTATTTTATGATTACAATGAGAAAAATAACAAATTACATCACCCAATACAAATTCAATATCTAATTTTAGTTTTGAAACAAGGAGTTTTGACAGTTCCAACCAAAATTCTTTAACCTGTTAAGCTGCAACGCCACTTTTGAAAAATCCCCAGAAATGACATACCCAAACTAAAACAGATACAGTTCATGAACCCTTTGTACTAAAAGCACAAGTATGATCTCGTTTGAAAGCTGACACCTGGCAGTTTATTGTAAATGTAGAATTAATTATTGTCGTAATGACAAAAATTGTTATAAATAGCTTCAAAGTTTTGTAAAGTTATTAGAAATTATTTTTTATGAAACATCCTCATGAAAATAAAATTGAAATTGGCACTGGAGCAATCTAGAAATGCACTACAGCTAAAGCCACATGTCTAAACATTTTATGTTTAAAATCTGAAGATAATAAGCCCAAAACTCTGTATTTAGTTAAATGTTTTTCAAGACCATGTCATGTGACTAACAGTTAGGGCTAGCTAGCATGTTAGCTTAGCACACCATCAATACACGACAATATATGAGATTAAAACCATATTTATGTTCAAAACGTACTTTATAACTCAAGCTGAATGTTTTAAATAATCTTCTGTGATCTAATTTAGCTTTAGATAAAAAAATCAGACAGAAAATATATTATTTGATAGTATTATGCACAATGATGAAGTCTATATAGATTAGCATTACATTATAAATATAATCTATTATTATAAAAATACCTGGCATGGCTTGAAGAACACAGGCAAATCAGATATCATTGCAATCATGTTTATTGTCTTCAAAACATCTTGTATCTGCATGATTACAGCCGATCTCTGTTAGCTGTGTGTGTGTTCGAGGCTTCCTGGAATGTCACATGATCATGGCTCTTCTTCATGTGCCATATATGGACTATATTACTGTGCATATAGCGCCCTCAGCCTATTGGTATGAATTGAAAACACTGTGAATTAGAATACCAAACGCTCATAAAGATTACATTGACGCATTTGGGTATAAATTCAATAAATATTATTCCTGTCTATAGAAATATGATGTGAATCTAAAATAATCTATCAATATTTCTCCAAATCTGCACATTTTTGAGCTAAAGCCCTGAGGGACGTTGTTTTGTGTATCGCTGTCATGACGACAGCACGGGAGTTTTTTATGAATGGGAGCGGCTGACGCGCATAATTCATATTAAAGGTATCGACTCATTTTTTCATTTCATAACTCCTGACACAAATTAAGACATAACTGTCACTATGAGTTTCTCAGAATACAATAGTGGTCAAATACTGAAACTTGAGTCTTATATCTTTTTAATGATGTATAGTTTGTCAAGGTATAACATTAAATCTGATAGTAATTTTGAATTAAATAAATAAAAAACGCTTCAGTGCGCCGACGCACTGGTGAAGCTTAACAGGTTAACAAGGGAGCAATTAAAAAAAAGATGATCAATTGACTCAATACTATTTTTACAGAAATTGCAATTCAAGTTACCATTACCAAATTTAGATGTGAGTTTGTTGGTGGGATAAATATTATGTAAAATTCTTAAGTGTAGTTCTTTCACCTTGTTGGGGATACAAAATTTGTAAGGCAAAAGCCATGCTTTTTTCCAATTAATATTATCTATCAAAGAATTCCAAAAAAATTTTCCCCTCGGGGTAATTCGTTTTCTTGACTGAAACACATTTCTTAAAATTTTATTATTACATTTTGGGTCGTAAATGGGACATTCTACCAGAAACGTACATTTGCTGTCCTGGCACTACTATTGTTTTATAAAACTGGTGTAATCCACATATTTCCCAAAACTGTCATACAGTGAATTAATTTAGAGGGTTTTACAACAGAATATGTTATGTATTTGATTAAATTGTTTTTTATTTTTGTTTAAAAAACAGTTTTTAAAATTAAGAACCCCTAAAATGTACTGTCCCAGGTCAAATCTCAATTCTATACATCATATAAATAATAATTATACATTTGAAATTCATAGAAAAAACAATACCATAGCACATTTAAGATGTTATAATTTGTATTATTCGATTAAAATCTTCAGTAAAATGAATTATTAATAAATAAATAGATTTTTTAGAAGTGTCCCCGGGTTTCTGTCATGCCCTGTCACACTTGCATAAAAGATTCCAAGAAAAGGGTGTGATATGTCTTTAAGGTCCCAAATCACAGGAAGTGACCTCATTTGCCTCTCATCACACACTGACACCAACCAGAGGTAATTTCTGTCCTTGAATTTTGTAATTTTAAGCCTTTCTGCATGTTTTTACCTGAGGTCGAGCTACTACGTCAGTTCCTGTCACGCAATAATGTCCCAGAAAATGTATGTCAATAGGTTTAGATTTGGAACAAATTAAATCTTTTGTGTAAATACTCTCTGAAATGTTGTCAGTTTTTATGCTAGCATGCTAAATAGCTGAGTTATAGCTGTTAAAATGTCTGACTGTCAGGCCCTGTCACGTCAGGCTCTGTCACATTTCACTGTGACAGGGCCTGACATTCTGTGACGGGGCCTGATACATTGCTTGTTTGTAGTGAATACCACAGGTAATCTTCTTGTTTCATTGCAGATGAATATGTTGACTACTGCTAACATTTGTTTATTTATTTATTTTTAATAAACGCCTAATTTCAATTCAGATTCAATTTCAGAGCAAAATTAGTTTGATTGCAAAATTCACAAAATACAAATTCACCACTAGATACTTACTGTCCCTTTAATAGTTAATGATTTAAAGAATATATCTTGAACTCATTTAAAAATGTGCTTTATGTGTTGCTACTTGCTCATCATTATTCCATTTTTAAATAAAAAAGATTCAACTGTTAAAAAATGGTTTTGTACAACAATATTAATTAATACAATAATACCAAAGACAAGTGTGCTGTGTGTATTGTTTCTTCTATTATACAGCTCTTAAGTTACTGATTCAATAAGGAATCTGGGTAAAGATATATGACAACATATATAGGATATACTAATGAATTTTACTTGTAGCCTACACAGGTTTAAAGTGGCTCATAATAGGCCTATTAGAGAATTAAAATACTGTTTACTCTTTAAAATCGAGACTATCTTTTCCCATTGTTAATTGTGTTTGATTAATTTTATTAATAAAGACTTATCCACTATTTAAATACAGATTTTTAGTATATTACTACAAATTATAAACATTTTGTTTTTTTTAGTTTTTCAGAGAAAATCTGGTCATTTTAATGTAATTCGTAATGCTTGATGGAAAAAATGTCAGTCCTGTCACAACATTGTCAACCCTGTCACACCACGGTCAGTCCTGTCACAAAGTATATTTTAGTCCAAAAATGGCTATTTTGATTATAACAATTATTGAAATGGGTATATAGTGATAGTAAAGACTGGATTATATATTTACAATAATGCGTTGGTAACAAACTTTACCCCAAAAGCCCCTTATTCAACAACATTATGTGAACCTGATGGTCATTCTTTATCTAAGAGCCCACAAAACAAGCAAAATCAGCCTGATAGCTGTGTTTTTTTTAATGAATTATATGTTTCCTTCAATAAGGGACAGATCCTCATTAAAATGATGATATATATTTGTGCAGAAGAGAGCATATTCTTTAACACACTTACATTATCAGCCATGTCTGTGACGGAGCCTGACATTTTAAAGAGTAACTGCATATTAAAATGCTTATTATTCAAAAATTATTATGTGCCGAGGTGGGATTTCAATAATTTACAATTATTCACTATCTCCTTTGTTAAAGTCAGGGTTAAAGTTGAAGGTTAATAATACTTTTTTTTTTTTTTTTTGGGGATAGAAAATGTACGTTTCTGGTAGAATGTCCCAAATACTCTTATCTTCAATCATAAATTTCTGTTCACTCTTTACAATCTCTTCAAATGATAAATGACATTTCATTAGATGAACAAGTCCATTTGGTATAGCTTTTACCATTGTAAGAAATTCCTTATGAATAACAGGGAAATTATGTTTAGACATGAAATCATAATAAGAGTAAACATTCCCTTGTGGATCTAACAAATCACAAAGATAATCAATACCTTTTTCATGCCAATTCTTAAGAAAAATCGACTTGTTCTTAGCAAGTATAGTTTCATTGTTCCATAGCTTAACTTTATGTGGGGAAAAATTGTGAACAAAGCAAAGTTTCCATGCCAAAAGAGCCTGTTCGTGGAATTTAGAAAGCTTTATAGGAAGCTTAGAAGGAGAAAAATTGCAGGTGAGCTATAACTTAAGCCCTCCCACTTTTTTATAGATATTATGTGGGATAAAATACCAAATAGACTCTGGCGAATTGACACAACTCTTTACCCAATTCAATTTAAAAGTATTATTAACATCAAAAAAATCAAGCATTTCAAAACCTCCCTCAGCTTTTTTACCACATAAAACCTGTTTCTTCAAATGCTGATGTTTGTTTTTCCAAAAAAACTTAAACAATAAACTATTACTCTGTTTACAGGTATTCTCATGGACAAACAATGAAAAGGAAGGATAAATAAAGCGAGCTAGACCTTCAGCTTTTATTAAAAGAACTCTACCAAGAAAAGATAAATCTCTTTGAAGCCAATTGTTAAATATTAATTTAGCTTTTTTAATGTTAGGGAGAAAATTCATATCTTGTCTAAGAGATATTTTCTTAGAAATATGAATACCAAGATATTTCACACTATCTTTAATGGGTATATTATTTATAGAAATGTCATGGGATTCAAATAAACAAAGAATTTCACATTTAGGAATATTTAAATTTAAACCAGAAGCCTCTGAGAATGCATTAATTGTTTCAAGAGCCTTACCAACCTGATTTGTATTCTCTAAAAACAGGGTTGTATCATCCGCAAGTTGTGAAATTTTGATCTCACGGTCAAAAATGGACACCCCTTTAATATCAGGATTATTGCGAACACTCAGAGAGAGTAATTCCACAACTAACACAAACAAGAAAGGAGAAATTCCACAACCTTGTCTCACTCCCCTATTAATAGGAAATCTAGTAGAGGTATCAAATTGTAAAAGAACCGTGCTATTAATATCCTTATATATCATTTTAACAAATTTGATAAATTTATCTCCAAAGCCAAACAACTCTAGTGTCGAAAATAGAAATTTATGTTCAATGGTATCGAACGCTTTGTAGAAGTCTAGGAACAATATGATTGCATCTGAATTAATATGATGTGCATAATCTATGAGATCTAAGATTAGTCTGATATTACAACTTATATGTCGTTTAGGCATAAAACCTGTTTGTGTTTCATTAATTATATCAGACAAACCTGTTTTTAGTCTTTTGGCAAAGACTAATGAAATAATTTTGTAATCTAAATTTAGTAATGTGATTGGCCTCCAATTGTCAAGTGAGAGAAGATCTTTACCTGGTTTTGGTATTAGGGTGATGAGCCCTTGTTTCATAGATGTACTTAATTCTTCATTAACAATACAATCATTATACATTTTAAGTAGTGGTCTCTTGATAGTTTCCCAAAAATGTGCATAAAATTCAATAGTTAGGCCGTCTGAGCCCGGGGATTTACCTTTCTTCATAGACTGCATTGCATTGGTTAGTTCAGTTAAAGTAAGGTCCTTTTCGCAAATTGTTTTAAACTCATTTGAAATTCTTGGAATGTAATGTTTGATTTTTTGTATAAAGGAATTCACATAATTTACATTATAATTTGAACTATATAATTTATTAAAAAAAGAATATACATAGTTATTTATTTCAGAGGGGTTTTTGTTAATGCTATCATCAATTTTTAAAGCCGTTACAGAATTTCTTTTTATATTTCTTTTTTTCCAAAGAAAAGAAATAGCTGGTATTTTTCTCTCCCATTTCTAACCATTTAGCCCTGGATCTTATGAATGCACCTTTGGCTAAATCAAGATAAAGATCATCTATTTCATTTCGCAAATTAGATAGATATGTTTCCTCTTCTGTATTAAGATTTTCCTTGGACAATAATTTATCAAGTTCAATAAGAAGAACTTGACATCTTTGGGAATTAACTCTTTTAAGTTCTTTACCTCGACGCATTGCCAATTGTCTAACTTTAAATTTAAAAAATTCCCATCTTTGGATATGATTCATAGATTCATCGACCAGAATAGAAGAAATTTTGTTAACACCATCTACAAATTTTACATCTGAAAGTAACTTATTATTAAATTTCCAGTAACCACGAATTTTTTTACAACTATTTGAATTGCCAATTAAAGAAATAAAAATTAATTTGTGATCTGATAAAGGTGCATAAATAATCTGAGTATCCAAAACAAATTGGACTGCATTAATAGATAGGAGCCAAAAATCAATTCTTGATTTACGAGAAAGAGTATTATTTGTCCATGTATATTCGTTATGATGAGGATGTAAAAAGCGCCAAACATCAGTAACCTGTAAATCATCACAGAGCAACTCAAAAATCTTAGATGTACTACTTTTTGGGGGGAGTCTATCCACAGAGTCATTGGGGGCTTCATTAAAGTCTCCTCCTATCAATAAATAAGCATTTGTGTTTACTTTTTAGATTTATAAGTATCAAACTAAGTTTCTTGAACATAGATGCATTTAAGACGTTGTTGTTATGACCGTAAACATTACAAATGATAAATTTCGTATTGTCAATATTTACAATGATTATAATCCATCTCCCTTCACCAGAATAAATTGTTTCCACTATGTCTCCTTTTAACTTATTTAGGAAAACAGCGACCCCTGCAGAATGGTTTGTTCCATGACAAAAAAAAGCAGAATCACCCCACTGAGATTTCCAAAACTTTATATCATTCTCACAAGAGTGAGTTTCTTGAAACAAAATAATTTGAGCCTCCCTTTGTTTAACAAAAAGAAAAAGTGCCTTCCTTTTATCGATATCCCTTAGACCTCTAACATTAAGAGAAATAAGATCTAATCTCCCAAAATTAAAACCTGTCATCCAACAGAACGAACAATGAAAAAGAAAGAAAGAGAAAGAGAAAAAAAAGAAAGACCTCCCAAATTAGGTTAAGTTTCTCGTTAGAATAAAACAAATAGACCCACCAGGATCTTACATGCAACAAAATGTCAACCAGCAATTATTGCGGCAACCACATTGTGAGTTGTTAGGGACCATGAAATGTCCAATGAACTTTAAATAACAAATATCAGTGTATGTCCATTTTCATTCAGTATGATTAAATGTCAACATTCACTTTTTTACCTTCGATGTAAGCAAAAGCACCTATGAATGACGCTCTTTTGCCTTCTTCTCTGGCTTTCTGAACCAAAGGCCAAGCTTTGGCCCGAATCGCTCTTTCATTAGGTGACAAATCTTCTTTTAGACGGAGATGGGCATCCTCCAGAAATTTCGAGCCTCTTGCATCTCTCCATATGATATCACGATAGTGACGCATGCTGAATTGAATGATTATGCCTCTCGCTGTGTTGCCGTCTTTCTTCTTTCCAATTCTGTGCACGGAATCCACCACCTCAGGTAGCTTTTCAGCAATTTTCGGAGAAATCTTGCCAAGAATGTTGATCACCAGATCCCGAGTGTTTTCCTGTTGATCTTCTTCCTTCACTCCCTGCAGTCTCAGCCCCCATCTTCGTCGATAGCTATTCGCCTCCAGCAGTTGAAGTTTGAGTTGTTTGTTTTCCTCTTTCAGATCTAGGGTCTTCTTTTCCAATGCAACAATTCTCCCATCGTGGTTAGCGGTATCTTTAAGTAGTTTTTCAACAGTTTCATTCATAAAGGTCATGGCATGATCCAAGTTTCTCACCGTTGTCTCCATAGAAGTAACCTTCTCAAAAATAACTTCACATTTTGCAGAGAGAGACTGAATAGCGGCCATAACCTTATTAATGTCAGAATCAGGAGATGTAATCTTTCCTTTTTTGGGTGCTGGGCTTTTAGCTGGAGTACAAGGTAGAGGAGTTGCTAATACTTTCTCTGAATCGACGGTCTCAGTAGAAACACTGGATACATCTGTCAGCATTGCATCTTCGGGATATGAGGCGAAGAGTTGGGATGGAGCAATTTTTTCATTTTTCTCCATGCTCGTCTCAGAGTGATGTTTCGCTTTACGTTTGCCCATATGACCGAATTTTCAAACAAAAATAATATTAATCCCTAATATGTCATTAGCAAATAAGAAAAAAAGTAGTTTTCCTCACTTATTGCATGTAAATCACGATGATGTCTGAGGATTAAAGGCGCAGCGTGTCTGCTTGCAATAGCGCCATCTTGGCCTGCCGTTGCTGTTACGCATGACACAGACGGCACGTGATGTGATGACATCATCGTTTCACAAAATATACGGATTGGCTGTACACACGAAACCGCAAGGGTGTCGTTTTCAGATTTATCCACTTTGGGACCCGGTTTCAAAAAATAGCGGTTTCAGTCTCCCAAAACGCTGGATCCGTGTGGACGAAAAGCCAATACGATAAAAAATGTATACGTATACAGCGAAACGCGTCTCCGTGTGGACGGGCCCTAAGAGAATAAATTGTTATGCAAGTACTTTTACGTTTAATACGTAAAGTACATTTAAAATCAGGTACTTTTTACTTTTTACTTAAGTAGGGTTTTCATTGTGGTACTTCTACTTTTACTAAAGTAAAAATGTCTTTGGTTATTTGTACTTTTACTTAAGTATTGAGATTCAGTACTTCCTCCACCACTGTAAATATAATGCTATAATCAACACTTTTTAACCTACTAGTTAACCTTGAGAACTGTAATAGTGAAGAATCTATTGAGTAAAAAATCCATCCTGTTACTTTCAATCCTGTTACTCATATGACAGAAATAACAGGAGTGAGTTAAAGTAAGAGGAGTGAGTAGAATCCTCTGTTTTTTATTTTTTTTATTTAATACTTTAAATATTAGTTGATATAATATTATTCACCTGAATTATGAGTTTTAAGGTTGCAATTACTTAAATTGTAGACATAAGTATTTGTTTTCCAATGTGAACACCATACTTCCAGGGAGTCTGTCTACCGCAAAGTGACTTCAACTTTTTGTCTTTCTTATACTTTGTAGAAGATGAAGAGAACCCATACAGGTGTCAGAAACACCCACCCATGGCATACTGCAAGGGAAGGAGCGAGACACACCCGTAACCTTCTCTTTTCCCTTTTTGTCTTAACTTGGCAACTAGTAAATAGCCTACAAGTCTAGCAAATTTCGTCATGCTAGCATGTGTGGAAGTATTTAAAGAATGCATTTATGTTTATTCAATTTGGTTAAAAAAATATACTACAGTTTACAATGCATGAACACGATAATAAAACAGTTAATTGGACATTTTTTAAAACATTAAGTTATTAAATTAGTGCAATGGAACTGCAGTTAATACCAATAGAGAGCAAGTAGTGAGTAGAATGAACTCATGCACATATGTGTCACATAACATTGGTTGCAGTACAGAGGAAGATGTCAGGATCCAGATGCAGAAGCTTCTCTTTATTAAACTTATTCAACAAACTCACACAACTTTACAAAACACTGGAGATTCTCTGGAATAAGGACTTATCAACCAACTTAGTCAAAACGTAGAACTGACCCTGAACAGAAAGACACACATGACTTAAGTACACTGCAAACAGAGGAACTAACGAGACTTATTAAGTAGACACACCTGAACTCAAACGCTAATCAAGACAAACAGGAAACTAAAGGATGACAGAACCAATCGACACACAAAACACACTAGAAAACCAGACATGAATGAAAACACACATAAAATGTGACAATATGGTGAACAACAAACTAGAAAAAAAGAATTTGGTTGGAATTTTTCTGCAGACTTGGATTTGACATCCTGGATGAAAAAACAAAAGCTACAATAGACAATTTTTGCAAAAGAAAATGACATAACTCTTTTTATAAATGTTTTATATGGACTGTATTTGACAATCAATATGTAGTAACTTTATTAAATTTAAAAAGATTCACAATTTGAGTTCTAATTTCTTTGGTTCTGAGACCATAAATAATAGGGTTACATATTGCAGGAACAAGGTAATACATTGCGCTAGTTAATATACGGATATCTCGGGGTATTGTAGCTACTCTATACCCAACAAATGCAGCAGTAACACTAATATAGGCTATTACTATGGTCATTATGTGTGTGCTGCATGTATGAATGGCTTTGTGGCGGGATTCACCAGAAGGAGAGCGAAATATAACTACAAAAATCATGACATAAGAGCAGAATATCACAAAACAATCACTGGATGTTACACCAAAAGCTACTGTAAGGGCTAAATAGTTTTTAGAAATATCATTACAAGCTAGATTGACAACAGATGTATGCTCACAGAAACTGTGGTAAATCATATTTGTTCTACAAAAAGTAAGTGGCACAACTAGACCAACCATGGCAATAATGACAACTGCGTTCCGAATGCTAAGAACTGCAGAGAAAATAAGTGAGTTTGTCATATTTACAAAATTATTGTAACGTAAAGGATAAATAATAGCAAAATATCGGTCCACAGCCATCCCAAGCAATATGGTGGACTGGAAACAACCAGAAAAATGCAAACAAAACATTTGTATTAGGCATTCATGTCTTGTAATTGTATTCCAGTCCAACAAAATACCGACCAACATCCTTGGAATAAAGTAAATGGGCACAAAGAACCCCCAAAGTGCAATAAGTCCAATTAAAATATACATGGGAGCATGCAGTTTTCTATGTTTTGCAATGACAATAATCAAAATGCCATTAGCAAATAATGTATAGATTAAGATTATGCAAAAAGGAATGAAGAGTAGAGGCCGGTACCCTTTAAGGTCACTGAATCCAATTAACTGGAAATCAGTAAAAGAGACGTTGTTTGATTGGTCACCCATTCTGCTTTTTTAAAGCGTGTAGTACAGACCTTCAAAAATAAAACAACAAAAATAAACAGCAGTTATTCCTCATATTTTGTAACTCGTTAACCTCAGTGTCAAATACATGAAAATATAAACGTTTTAAAAACAATGACAATACATTACCTATCTGAACATATTAAGCATAAAAAATCAAGAAGAAATAGGCAAAATGACAGTTTTTCATATTTAGTTTAAAGTTCTCCTGTACTCCCATGAAACAGTCTGTCTTATATATCCCTGTTCTGTCTTTCCCTACCACTGAGCAAACTCTTCCCTGCTCTTAAATACTCTATCTTTCCCTCCCTCAGCATTGCATGGGGATTTGGGGCTTGTTAAATTGGAACACAATTAGTCACAGCATTCTTTTCAGACAGTGTTTTCTTTTTTTTTTTTTGTAAGACTGTTAAGACTATTTTCTTGCTTTAAACATTTAGTGATATAACTCTTAATTGATATAGATGAACTATATAACTTATTTTACACTTAAATGAGATGAACACCTCTCAATAGAATAATTAGAAAAGCCACTATTTCCGTTTTAAATCAGGATGCTCCTCATGGGTGAATTAATTAAATGTATAATTTTACCAGATACATTATCCAACATTCAACATAACTGCTGCATTCAATTCATAAAGTATATATATCCTAGGTGTCCTTTTACTAATCACAGTTTTTCAACATTTTCACTTTTTTTTGCCATCATTAGTTAATTTTTCACATTATATTGGGTAAGCTGTCACAGTGGGCACCCAATTGACACTGATTTGAGAAGACTATAGGATGGATTGAAACTAATCTAAATTATCTAAAATTAAAAATAAAGCATAAAATACTTAAAATGTATTATATTTAATTACTTTGCAACATAAATTCAGCGGTACAACAGTAATTATACTGAAAAAAATGGCATAGTAAAAATGATACATTTTTGTTCCCCAACATCCCACATAGCAACATTGTGACGGCCCAGACCCGTCCCACATGGAATGACGATCTGGCCCACATGCAGCATGGAATGACAGCTATTGGGTGGCCTAATCCTGTTTGCCTCTTCTTTTACTGCAAATATGTTTAACAAACACATTGTCACAGCAGCCAAAAAAGACAAAAGATATGATAAGAGTTAAGAGCCCAACTAATGGAAACACTAATCACCATTATAGTGACTTCAAATGAAACACATTATAGAGTTAAACCCCTGTTAATTCTCAATAACAACTTTTGTAGATGTCTAACAAAAATAAAGTCAGTCTGGTTAGTAATAAGTGAAGCTGGTAATGCTGTTTGTGGAGTCGTTTAATGCTGCTGAGATCTTGAGAGATGTAATGTCTTCTTTAATTTTCAGTTGATTTAATCTAAGGCTGTGTCTGAAGTCAGTTGTAGTTCTTGTGTTTCTGCTCATCTCCTTTTCTGTTCTCTTCTTTCCTTCAGTGATCCTGCTTGTTAACAGGCTTATTAAGGCTGAGATGACTCCATATTTAATATACACAGATTTTGTGGCTCAGATAAGGTCCAGTTCTGGTTTATTTCTTTGCTCTTGGCTGACATGTGGCATTGCTATGGCCTGTTTGTGGCCCAGATCTTGCAGCATTCTATATCAAACTCTATATCAAACAGAAAAGCAGCATTCTACATCAAACTAAATCTTTTTGTTTCACATGTGTGATTTTGTGTAACGTTCCAAATACTGTAAGTGGAAGTATGTGGGTCACAGCAGGAAGGTCCCTGGTCCTGGCTGAGCCTTTCTGTGTAGAGTTTATTCTTGTGGTGATGCCCCCTGCCCACAGTTTAAGATGCTGCGATAGGCTTTCAGCATCCATGTAGACCACATAGACAATTTGATTAAGGGCTGGTTCTTCAATAGTTACTAACTATGGAAAAACAACTTCCCATTTGACGTTTTTATTTCAGACATGCAAACCTGAAAACATATGTCTTTGAAATGTGTCCTATCTTGTCTAAAGCATAATATAATGAATTAAATGCTTTGATTTATTGCTTGCTTGAGATTCAATTATGGATGGCACAGAATCTTGTACAATTTAATGAAGCTAAAGCAGAATGCCTAGTATTTGGCTCCATTAGGTCACCCACTCACATGCTTGACTGGCCCTCTTGCCTCTAACCCATTTGAGCCCATCCGGCAACTACAGTTGCCGCAGTGTATAGTTGTCATTTTCCTTTTGTAAGTATTTTTATAGATGTTATCCATGTTTTATGCCTAAATGACATGCAAGCAAACAACCAAATAAAGAATTTCAAGAAAAGAAACCTTCCTACCCCTACTTCCAGGAAGCAATGGCGAAGGCAAACCCTCCCAAAGAAAGGTCATTTTCATGTTACTAATAAGTATTTTTTTTTGTTGACATATATAATCATGAAGGTATCTAGAATCATCCAAACAAAACAAATCTTACAAGAGATTTGCCCAGGCATATGGTTCCTTGCCCAGGCGCATAGTTGAGCTACAGTAGCAGTTGATTGTACCTTGTTTTACTGTTGTCTTGTGTTCTAAGTGTCTTTTTGGTTTGGTGTTTAATGGTTTTTGTATTTTTTGCAATATTGTTTTAATGGAAAGCACTTTGGCCACCTCACTTTGTTTTAAAATGTGCTATACAAATAAACTAAACTAACTAAAAGAATATGCACACATGGGGATCTTCAGGTAATTTGCTCTTTTGTTTACTTTACCTAGTCAGTTTAAGTTCATTAACATTTTGAGCAACTCGGTCATGAGTGGCCAATTATGAGCAGGTGTATCCAGTAGATGGTTATTTAATTAATTTTGTAGTGGTTATAATTGGCGCTCTCTTTGCACACTTGATCACTTTGGGATTTTCTGATGATCCCTAAACTCATTTAATCTGTTGTCACTGCTTAATTTAGAGCCCTTTCGTTGGAGCTAGCATAATAATTATAATGAGTTTGAACAAATTACCAACCTGTGCCTTCTCATGTAAACAGAGTGGCAATGTATAGGAAGTCTCGAGATAATTTAATTTGTAGCTGTTTTCGTGGAACTTATGAAATGAACCAAAATATGCACAGATATTAGAGGTCACAACTTTAAAAATGTTTAAGTTGTTTATAGGAGGCTAATTTCATCCAAAACTTAGTATACTAAATGCAGTTATACTGTAGTCATCCTGGAGAAAGCTTTGGATTAAGCATCTTTCAGGGCATCAGTGTAATGACTAAATACTACCTACATATAATTACTGAATACATTTTGCCAAAGCTATATCTTACTATCCACTTATCTCACTAAAAGAGGCTGATGAGAATGTTTGCTCCTACTTTTTTAATTGTTCGAATGCACCAAACTGCAATAAAACAGGATTGTTTTTGAATTGTTCGTAATATTAGTAACTACTTCCTGATCCCTCCATTTTAGACCAATAACTTGACTGTTAGCAGGTAAGATATATGTAACCTTAAAGCTACAAGCACAGGTTTCCATTTTTTTCCATTTTCATTGAAACTTCAATTTTATAGAAAAAAAATCAATTTATTACTGAGTATCCATTTAATCCATTTATTACTGTACTATATGAAACAGTGAACAGAACAGCACGTAAATCAAGATAGTGATTCCCAAATGTTTTCTCCATTAACAAGATAAAGATGAAACAAGATGTTTTACCTGAAACTTATAGCTGAACAGACTTCAATTCCTCTGAGGATGCAGATAACAGATTAACATGGTTTATTGGCAATGATCACTATTTCTGACCATGAAAGTCACTTTATACTATATAAGGACTACAAACATTTCTATTTCAGTGGCTGAGGTTAATAGATAGACAACGTGTCAAATTGAATGACTTTCCAGACACTTAAATCTTTATTGTTGAAACCTTTACAATGGAAACTTTATTTATATTTATTTTGAACATTTTCAGTAAAGCATTCCTTATTTCTTTTGTTCGCACACCATAAATGATTGGATTGACACTTGCAGGAAGTACTATATACGTAACACCCAGAAAGGTATTTACATCGATTGGGATTGGAATGTGAAGATTTCGTGATAGAAAGGTAATACTCCCCACAAAGTAAAAACACATCATAACCATTAAGTGTGTACCACAGGTATGAAAGGCTTTCCAACGATCCTCTCCAGCTGCAGCCCCCAACACAACATGCAAGATTTTCACATAAGAGAAGAAAATAACAGATATGTCAATTCCTACAAAACAGATTATCACAACTAATCCCATTGCATTATTTTTTCTTATTGAATCACAGGCCAAGCTAACAAGAGCCATGTGGTCACAGTAGCAATGATGGATAACATTAGAACCACAAAAAGACAAAAGTGAAGCCAAAGCAACCAGTGCAAACATTATAGTGCCACTTCTGATCAATGTAAAAATAAGCAGTTTCATAAACATGGCTGAGTTCATGATTTCAGTGTAATGTAATGGCTTGCAAATGGCCACAAAGCGATCTAAAGCCATAGCTAAAAGTATGGTGGATTCTACAGAAGAAAAGAAATGAGTAACAAACATTTGTGTCAAACATCCGGTTAAAGATATTTCATTCAAGTCAAAGAGGAAACCAAGAAGCATTGCTGGGATAATGGCAGTGGGTACAATGATGTCGACAACTGCCAAAGCAGACACTAGAATGTACATTGGACTGTGAAGACTTTCTGTATTTCTGATCACGAAAAGCAACAAAGAATTCCCCAGCACGACCAAAATGTAACTTACAAAAAATGGCAGGAAAAGCAGACGTCTGTATTTGTAGATCTCTGGAAATCCCACAAATAAGAACTTTGTATGTGAGATGTTTGCTTCTTGGAGTTCCTCAATCATGGCACTCTGAATGTGGTCGTTGCAACCTATTTTACTGGGTAAGTACAAAATGATTATTATTTATCACTTGATGGAATTAAATAAACATCATGTTTGGAATTAGCCATATAGTTCAGCAACACATCGTGACCTCTATATTAAATGGCAGTTATCACATATTTAGCTACTCAATGAATTGAAAACACAACTACACCAGCAAATGCAAAAGTATCATGTATGAAATATCCACCAATTGTCTGATACATTCTCCTGTCTTAGCCTTTCTTAAAGTTTTTTTCATGAGCAACATTCTTGTTGGAATTTCATGACTTTGTTCCCAGGCTATTTCTCATCCTGCCTGCATAGGTAGTAACTACAACAAAGTACTTTTTGTAAATTAAAAGACATGTCAACAAAACAAATAAAAATGTATTTTTGTCAAAATTGGAAATTGCAACATCACAACAATCGCATCACTGGTAACCACCCCAAAACAAAGGCAAGTATAAGTCTTACAAGTTTATTTTCAATTGAAATATACATTCATTCTTACATTTACATGAAAATAAAATACATTATCAATTTTTCTGTTCACTTTAATCATATTTGCTCAGATTCGGGTGCATGGAAACATACCTGCCTGAGTGTCTTGCTTTCTCTGTCGTTTGGTCATTCGCTGTAGAATAGGGGCCCACATTAAGACTTGAAGCCATTCGAATGGGACCATATATACAGTGAGTTTGATCTATGCTCCCATAGGAATAAGACAAAAAACTATACAGCCACTGACCTTGTATACATTCTAATGACCTCATTCCATCGACTCAAACACGCAGAAGATTATTGTTCCAGGAAGAATGAACCAATTACTAGATCATTTTTGTCTTGGTTAATTAGCTCTGCTGAGGGGGTTCATGTTTGTGGTTTTAGTTGCTATAGCATAGATAGTGCAAGTGTCCAGTATTAGTGTCTCTAATTGTCCAGTAAGGCAGTGTAAACTCTTGCAACATCATTGACAAGTCAAGTCAACTTTATTTATATAGCTCTTTTTACAATACAGATTGTTTCAAACAGCCTTTTAGTGATAACAGGAAAATAATGCAACAGAGTTTGTTTTGGCTGTACAGCAGCTTTAGAAGAAAATAGTGTGTCCAGCTTAAGTAAGTTCAATGTTGATTAATTTTGTTTGTCAAAATCATTAGTTATTAATTTAGTTAATTTAACTATACTGAAGGTATCGATGTAGGTACATAATGGTGTAAATGCAGTCAGATCAAAAATACTGTTGAATATTTAATGTCCCCAACTAAGCAAGCCAGAGGTGACAGTGGCAAGGAACCTAAACTCCATCAGGTGACAGAATGGAGAAAAAAACCTTGGGGGAAACCAGACTCAGTCAGGGGGCCTCCTCTGACCAATGAACAAACAGTGTATGATTATGATTCAGGCTGCATTACAGGTCAGAAGTCAGATTGGGATTGGAAAATTGGCATATTTAATCCTGTTTTAATCACGCTGATATGAGACGGGTTTTGTTGAGGATCTGTGCCACTGGCTGTCATTTCGATCACAGGTGAAAGTCTAGTTGACACAATCTCTGCTGACATTCAGGGCTGCGTTGTGGTCATGTCTAGGCGCAGGTCCTCCATCTGATCTGGATACGGCCCGGATCTGGCTGTCTACCCCTTATGGAACAAAAATATATACTGAAAAATAAAATGCGATATATTATATAATACATTTCCAAATAGTGTGTTTGGCAAGAGTGTTGGCACTTGCAACGCTAAGGTCATGGGTTCAATTCCCAGGAAAAGCAAGAACTGATAAGAATGTAAAAGTGTTTTGGATAAAAGCGTCTACCAAATGCATAAATGTAAAATATGTATTTGTCATGGTGTGACAAATAACAATCAGAAAAGAGATTGAAGCCCTTGTGAATGCAGTGTTATTTGGAGACCTCCTGTGGACACCCGTCTCATTGCACTGCGAATCTGTTGCTATGGCAGCGAGGCCAATTGCCCGATTGACAGCAGGTGTGGAGTAACTACAGAGAGCGTTGTGAGCAAGGCCGTAACCAGGGTTTGAAAATTAGTGAGGTCCGAGGTGAGGTGCAGGGCCGGATTAAGAATTCAGAGGCCCCTGGGCACAATCAATGTCTTGTAGGCCCCCCCTTAGGCAGGCCAAATGTATAGTTTGTCCAAGGACATTTTAATTTTGCATTAAGAGTTTTAGTTTACTGACTAAAAAGGAACTTTGTTGTACTATGCTGGAGTAAAGTTCATAAATGATAGATCTTTCCCATATAGGATTTTGTAAAACTATGTTGGGTAAACCTCTGTCCCTCTAGGGGGGTTCGGGGGCATGCTCCCCCGCAAGAAAATTTTGTACATTTTAAGGTTAAATGCATCAATCTGGTGCTCTTTGAGAGCTCAAAATTAAGAGCTTCAACGGGCTTCAACCCATGAACTGTGCACAAATAAAAAACATTGACTTGTACCTGGACATTAAAGGGGGCTCAAACATATTTTTTAGTTATGATATAGAGTTTCAGTCTACATTACATTATAACTGGTGTTTTAGTATGCCAAACAATTAGTATAATAATATAATAATGATTTCTATAATTATTCCTATGACATAAAATCCATATAGCCTAATAAATGAAAATGAATATTTCAAAAGTATATTTTACATTACACTATAGGAAAATTACAATACTTTTGTCCTAATGTCTTCACTTGCAAGAAATAAACCCTTTGATCGCGTGAGCAAAGTGCGCACTTTTCTTTAAATCACGCAGCACAAACATAATGCCTATATAGGATACTTAAAGTCTTGTGCTGTTTTATAAAGCACAAAACCATATCACGGTTTCGATATTAGTTCGTTGGCAAAATATAACGCTAGAGACCTTTATGTTAGGCTATACATTTTACATCTCATGTGTATTGGGAAAAGGGAGAAGAGGGAGAAGAGCGAGTTCGGCAAAAGGCGGATTCGAACTCGAGTCGAACGCGTCAAAAGCTACTTAGTTTCAAGCACCTCACGCACGCCCAACGACCCGTGCAACTGTAGCTATTTAGTTGTGGATGCCTTTTTTGCTAAAAAGACAGGCACTTAGTGCAAATTATACGCGCCATTATCGGAAATGTAAAAGAAAAAAAAGTTTATTGGCACTTTTTGGTCATTTCATGACTTTCAAATTGACATCAACTACGATGCTGTTGCATCATGCTTGTAGTTTCTTTTGCGCTTTATTTATAAATTATAATAAAGTGACATAAAGCGCTCTGCCGCATTTTTTACAGTCTATGCTCACAACACGCTCTCAAGCCCCGTTCACTGATCTACCTTCTCGCAGCGACATAAATTGCAAACACACATATGACGCGGTTTAAACGGCTAATTAATCATTCAGAGAGCTTGAAATTTTATTTTTGAATATAAAAAAATGACCGAGGTCCGGACCTCGGTGACCTCATAGCTGGCTACGGCCATGGTTGTGAGAGGAACACGGATTCAGATGGGGCTTTAAAAAGAGAGAGGAAACAGACTGTGGGGTGGTTCTCCTCCCGTGAGGGGGGTTCTCCTCCCGTGAGATACTGTGTTTGTCGGCGGGTTGTTTTGGATTTGAGGCTGGGCTGTGAAGCGGGCGAAGATTGAAGCTGAGAAGTGGAAAGAAGAGAGTGAGGTATTTATCAACGAAAACCCAAGGAATATCGTCAGCAGTGGGGAAGACGCAAGGTGATGAGTATCGGATCCGTTGTTTATATGCACTAACACTGAAGTGGTGTTGAGAGTCTGAGAAGTTGTGGCACGAGTGAATTAGTACACCGAGTGAATTGTTGATCTGTCTCCAACTTTTGCCCGCTCCTTGCTGAATGTGACGATCGCTGCACCCGTTTTCTGCTATCTCTGGAGAGAAGTTGAGACCTTGTGAGAGACGAGAGTTGATCTGGTGGAGAAAGACCGGTGGGTGAGTGCTGGCCCGAATGCACGGTGTGCGAGTGGAATGCAGTGCCTGAAGTGACGATTCACACGGTTTGTGTTATGGAGTGAAGTTCATCGTGTGGAGAAGTAATAGTATTCTGCTGTGCATCCTCTCCCTACAGTCTTTCACTCGCCGTCTCCAAGGAAGGCTTTGATATATCCAGCGCCCAACTTACCAGTTTGAGACAGCCTGGCTCTGTTAATGCTGAATGTTTTCTATGCTGTTGAACTGTTAAACCCTGCTACATTGTTACAGTGTACAGCTGAAGTGGAGTGGCTCGCTTAAAGCATCCTCCCCGCCGGTGGTCTCCACACGCTCCTAACGAAAGCCGCTGCCCTGTTCAGAACGAGAAAAGGTATTGCGGCTGAATGTTTCATCTACTGTTGAATGGTTAAAGCCTGTCGCATTGTTACAGTGTACAGCTGAAGTGGAGTGACTCGCTTAAAGCATCCTTCCTGCCTGGTGGTCTCCACACGCTCCTATTGAAAGCCGTTGGCCTGTTTGGAACGAGAGAAGGTATTGCGGCTGAAGGTTTCATGTGCCGGTGAATAGTTAAACCCGGTTATCCGGTTACAGCGCACAGCCGAAGTGGAATGTCTTGCTCAAAGTGTCCTTTTTTTTTTTTTTTTAATTAGGACTTTTCAAATTATTTGCTTTTAACTTAATAAAGACTGTTATTCCTTTATCCTTTTGTCTGCTTGGTCCTTGACACGCTCCTCGAGGCGGTACCCGGTCTCCAGGGGTGGGTGCAGTCTGTCTTGGCCCACCCCGACTAAGGATATATATTAATACATATTATATATATATATATATATATATATATATATATATATATATATATATATATATATATATATATATATAAATGAAGACAAGAATAGCATTACATGTAATATTCACAGTTTTATCCCTTTATTGTGTACATATATTGCACATACATGTTCGCATATACATGTAAATGTATTTTCACACATATATATACACACACACATTTTCTAGTTCCCAGCATGCTTTGCTTCTGACTGTTAAAAGAGAGCAAATGTTAAAGCCAGAATCATGACAGTACCCCCCCCCCTCAACGAGCGCCCCCTGGCGCTCCCAAGGAGGAAGACTGGCGAGAGCGGAGGAAATCATCGATAAGCGAACGGTCCAGGACGTCCCGAGATGGAATCCAACTTCTCTCCTCCGGACCGTACCCCTCCCAGTCTACTAAATATTGGTAACCGCGACCACGACGGCGAACGTCCAGAAGCTTACGGACTCTATAAATCGGAGTCCCCTCGACTAAGACAGGAGGATGCGAAGGACAAGACGGGGCGCGAATAACGGGCTTAATGCATGAGACATGGAAGACCGGATGGACGCGTCGGAGATAAGGAGGTAGCTTAAATTTGACTGAGACAGGACTGATAATCTTAGAAATCCGAAAAGGACAGATAAACCGAGGAGCCAGCTTCCGTGAAATGGATTGAAGTGGCAGATTCTGGGTGGATAGCCACACTTTTTGACCGCAAAGAAAACGGGGACTCTTGACACGACGCCTATTCGCTGCAACGCACATCCTAGTTCTAGAACGACAAAGAGCTGACCTAACCCTCTTCCAGGTTCGTTTGCAACACTTTATGTAAGCTTGAACAGACGGAACGCACGAGACTGGATCTTGGGAAGAGAATAAAGGCGGTTGATACCCAAGGCAACTCTGGAAAGGTGAGAGTCCGGTAGCGGAGGACGGTAGAGAATTATGGGCGTATTCAGCCCAGGGGAGCTGCTCGGACCAAGACGCGGGATTTTTAAAAGCAAGACTGCGCAGGATGCGGCCGACAATTTGGTTAGCGCGTTCGGCCTGACCATTGGTCTGGGGGTGGAACCCAGATGAGAGACTCGCAGAAGCTCCGATCTGACGACAAAATTCTTTCCAAAATAGAGAAGCGAATTGGGGACCCCTGTCAGAAACAACATCGGAGGGGAGACCATGGAGCTTAAAAACGTGGTCGACCATTATCTGCGCCGTTTCTTTGGCGGAGGGAAGTTTAGGAAGGGGGATGAAATGTGCGGCTTTAGAGAAGCGATCAACGACAGTAAGGATAACGGAATGACCCGCCGATGAGGGAAGCCCAGTAATAAAATCGAGAGCTATGTGTGACCATGGACGAGACGGACGGTCTTAAAAGGCCAGATGGCGGAGAATGACTGGACTTGGTTTGGGCGCAAACGGCGCATGCGGCCACAAAGCGACGAATATCCTTCTCACGGGACGGCCACCAAAAACGCTGTTTAACTAAGGCAAGGGTACCCCGAACACCGGGATGAGCTGCCAATCTGGAGGTATGGGCCCACTGAAGGACCGCGCACCGAGCAGAGAAAGGAATGAAAAGTAAGTGTTTAGGGCAGCCTCGCGGCGGAACGGAGCGAGCGAGCGCACGTTTGACGAGTCTCTCTATTCCCCAAATCGTCACCCCAACCACCCGTGCAGGAGGAATAATAACCTCCTGGGTTGGCGTGATCTCAGAGGAATCGAAAAGACGAGAGAGCGCGTCGGGTTTTACATTCTTTGACCCAGGACGATACGAAATAGTAAACTCGAAACGGGTGAAGAAAAGAGCCCAACGAGCCTGACGCGCGTTCAGTCGCTTAGCGGAACGAATGTATTCGAGATTACGATGATCGGTCCATACAATGAAAGGAACCGATGCTCCCTCTAACCAGTGACGCCACTCCTCCAAAGCCAAACGAATGGCGAGTAACTCACGGTCACCGACGTCATAATTGCGCTCTGAAGGGGAAAGACGGTGAGAAAAATAGGCACAAGGGTGTACCTTGTCATCAAGGGGATGAGCGTTGGGAAAGAATGGCCCCAACGCCCACTTCTGACGCATCGACCTCGACAATAAACTGGTTAGAAATGTTGGGAGTAATTAAAATGGGAGCTGTAGAGAAAAGACTCTTAAGACGCTCGAACGCACTCTGAGCGGAATCGGTCCAAACAAAACGAGACTTGGATGACGTAAGCGCGGTTAACGGTGCTGCCACTTGACTAAAATTCCGAATGAACCTGCGATAAAAGTTAGCAAAACCAAGGAATCTCTGAAGGGCTGTGCGTGAATCAGGAACTGGCCAATCTGTGACCGCCTGGACCTTTGCAGTGTCCATACTAATTCCCTCCGCCGAAATAACGGAACCGAGAAAAACTACCGACTGCGTGTGAAAAGAGCATTTCTCCGCCTTGACGAAAAGACGGTTCTCTAACAGGCACTGAAGAACGCGTCGAACGTGCTGTACATGAACCTGAAGCGAGGGCGAAAAGATCAGAATGTCGTCTAGGTAAACAAAGACAAAGATATTGAGCATATCGCGAAGGACGTCATTAATAAGTGCCTGAAAAACAGCGGGAGCGTTTACGAGCCCGAAAGGAAGAACCCGGTATTCAAAGTGCCCGAGTGGAGTATTGAACGCGGTCTTCCACTCGTCACCCTCCCTTATGCGTATCAAATGGTAGGCATTGCGCAGGTCTAATTTTGTGAAAAACCTTGCTCCCTGCAAGATCTCAAAAGCCGATGAAATAAGCGGCAAAGGGTATCTATTATTTACCGTAATGTCATTGAGCCCTCGATAATCTATATAGGGACGCAAGGTACCATCCTTCTTCTTCACAAAAAAGAAACCCGCGCCGGCAGGGGAGGAAGAGGGAACTATGGTACCCGCATCTAGAGCCTCAGAGAGGTAATTCTCGAGATCCTTACGCTCCGGAATCTACAAAGAATATAATCTACCGCGTGGTGGTGTAGTACCGGGAAGAAGATCGATACAACAATCGTAAGGACGATGAGGAGGGAGAGAAGTGGCCCGTGAACGGCTGAAAACCGCTCGCAGATCGTGATACGTCTCCGGCACTCCAGACAAATCTCCTGGCTCCTCCTGAAACACAGAGACCGATGAAACAGGAGGTATGGCAGAGACAAGACATTTAACATGACACGACAGATTCCATGACAAGATGGTTCCCTTGGACCAGTCAATCTGGGGATTATGCAAACTTAACCAAGGATGTCCTAACACTATGGGAGAAAAAGGGGAACAGAAAATTAAAAAGGAAATAGTCTCGCGATGATTGCCTGAGACCGTGAGGGACACCGGAACAGTCTCACGGCAGATCTTGGGCAGGGGACTACCATCTAGGGCAAAAAGGGGAGTGGCCTCTTTCAGTTCATTGAGAGGAATACCTTGCTCACGAGCCCACGTCTCGTCAATGAAATTCCCCTCGGCCCCAGAGTCAATCATGGCGTTGGTAGAGACAGAGAAGGGAGCGGCCAGCCTCCCAGCTGGCCGCTCCCCACTGACGAGCCCGTCCAGTAAGGAGGGAGATCACAAACGCGACCTTGGTGCGGTCCCTGGCGTAAGTAGATGGTTGAAGAGAAAAGATTACTTCACACTGTGTCAAGAATGAACGACACTGTGTAGGCTCACCCGAGTAACACGGTGGATTATTTATTCTAGGCTCTGGAGGCGAGGGCAGCAGAGAAGATGAAGAGGGTTCTTGACGAAGATGATGAAGTTGCGCGGTCAGATCCGACACCTGCGCAGCCAGGGACTCCACCACGCATCTTGTGGCGACCAGCTCCTCTTCATGCCTGCCCAGTAAAGCACCTTGACGCTCGACAGCAACTTGAAAAGGAGTCTCACTCGCTGAGTCCATCTTGGTCGGATTGTTCTGTTATGAGGTGAGAAAAGACCCAATAGCGAGTGACAGAGAATCAGTCTTTTAATAGAAAGAGAATGAGGTAGCCTGCAGCAGAGCAGTTCAACACAAATCTTCTTTGTAGATAATAGACAACAGAAACAGCCAAAATACCGGCCAGTAATCGTAAACAGAAATAGTCCTCTTGCGAACTGTATACACAGCGGGTAGCGGCGATGCAAGAACTCAGCAGGTGGCTAGCCTCAGGTCACAGAGATGGATGCATGGATGACACACAGCGGGGAACAGCAGCAGCACAGTCAAGCGTATCACTGGACACAGAGAGCTGGTTAGAGCATGAGTGGTAAATACTTGCTGCTAGACGAATTCCCCGACAGGACACGACACGACAGGACAGAACTAGAATAAGGTAGAGCGAGACAGAAACACAATTCTTCATTCAACTGAAGTCAACGAACAATCCGACAAAGGGGCAGGAGAGAGAGAGAGAGAAGAAGTAGCAAACGTAATCAGAGAGAAAAGGAGACAGGTGCGATGCACTTAGGGTAGAACAGGAGAAGATAGGAAACAGCTGGGACAAAGAGAGTGAGTGATTGATTGCGTGCGTAAAACAAGTGAGTGAAAAGAATGAAGTGACCAGAAGAGGGCGGAAAAGGATAGGAAAAGCCAGAATCATGACAACTACAAAGAGTAAAAGTAACATTGACGCAGTTTTGCAGTGAGATAATTAAGGGAATATGCAAGTGATTGTTGAGCATTAGTGATGAACACCTGCTGTTAACAAGCAGAATCACTGAAGGAAAGAGGAACACAAGAACACAAAATAGAGAAACACAAGACCTACAACTGACTTCCAGCCATTACACATTATTATACTTATTATTAACCAGTATGACTTTATTTCTGTCATACATCTACAGAAGTTGTTATTGAGATGTTTAATTGAAAATGTTTGGTTTGAAGTTACCATTATAGAGATCAGTGCTTGCTTTAGTTGGGATGCTGATGCTAAAATATTTATGTTTTTGTGCACACACACAGTTTATGAATGACTGTTGTTATAATGATTATGATGATAAAATCATCATATTGCCTGTTCATTCACTAAGGAAATTCATTCTCACTCATTCAGAGTTTAATCCTCAATCAAAAGTGTTACATTACCACCACTGTGAAACCACAGCAATAAATTATAATGTCTCATTTTTTTAACACATCATGCATAAACCAAAGAAACAGAGCAACACTGTCTTATAGAAACATGGAAATATCACAATTTAGCACGTGAATCTCAAAAATGGTGCAAAATTTTTTTTATTTTTTTTTATTCATGCAGCAGTGCATGCTGGGAGTTTTATATTATCCTGGAACCCAGCATGCATTGCGACATGAAACTTTTGATTGTCATCATTGTTGAGATTCATGTGCTGATTGTTGATGTCTGTTTGTGCCTAAGACAAGCAGGAGTTGTGGAATCTTTTAATGCACTATATGATTATGATATTGTGATACACACAAAGTATGTACACAATTGTGTTTTCTTTTCCCTTTTCTGAACATGTATATGCATAAAATGATTGCATTATTTTCTTATATTGTGTTGAAATACTAATTAACCAATGTATATTTACATTTATATGGAGAGAAATGAAGGACTCTTATTTTGACATTCTGGCTGGAGAGTCGCGAACGGAGCAGTGAATTGCGCATGCTTCCTCATATCTGCAGAGGAGCTGTATCAGAGCAGACGCGACTCTCTTGTCTCTTTCTTTGAATCCTGTTTTGCAGGTAAAAATATTGATATACAAAAGAGAAACTCTTGAAATATACCACAACAATTGCACTACTACCATGTTTGGTAAACAAATGGAGAATGTAAAATGTTAAATGTGCTTATATGATGACGTTTTGTTCGCCTTGATGTATGCTCTCTATAACGTGAAGAAAATAAGTTTAGTTATGCTCCAGTGGTCATTATAATCGAACTAGTATTGTATTAATAGTTGTTTGATAATAAAAAGTTTGTTTGCTTGTGTTAATCAGTGAATAGGTCGAGTTAAGTGTATTTTTGAAGCTCACTCTGTGATCACATTTGCCGCGCATGCCAGTCACGTGACCAGGCACTGAGGGAAGCATGGAAAATTACTGAATCTCTCTATATTCATTATAATCTATTCCTGTGGAGGTAAAAGTGAATTTTGTTTCACAGCTGTTTTGAATAGCAAGTGCCTTTTGGAAAGCAGTCTTTCCCAGTATGAAGTAAATTCATATATAATATCATTGTGTTAATGAATATTTCTATTACTGTTTATAAAATATAATACATATATAAGTTAAATGTTAACTAAAGATGGTAAAGTGAAGAAATGAGACTTCTGATTCTGAAAGTGATTTATTTTGATGTTGGTGACAAAAGTGATGTGATGAGACAGGCAAAAGAATGTTAATTAATGCTTTAAAAGCAACTGTTGTGCTAAAATTGACTTATTGTGTATAAAATAAATATATCTGCAGAGGAGCTGTATCAGAGCAGACGCGACTCTCTTGTCTCTTTCTTTGAATCCTGTTTTGCAGATATCACAGTAATCTGTCAGCTGGGTCTCCTGAGCCGGGGCCTGCAACAGATTCTTGGGGGCTCGTCCGAGATCCACTCCAGGTGACGCTAGGAGGCGGATCCAGAGATTCCAGGACCGTGGGACCAGGTGGCACTGGGGCTAGAGGCCGGTGGCTGCTGCACCAACGGTGACGACGAGGCGCACACAGAGGGCTGAACACACGCTGTCTTCATCCTGAGGTTAAGACAGTTCCGGGAAGGACAACAGAGAACGACGCCATGGCAGATCGTACAAGGAAACGTTTGGTGTGGGACATCAGAAAAGACCTGATAACACTGCCTGCTGATGAACTGTTTCGCATCACCAAGGTCATCGGGCCTGTACGAGGTAAAGACCCATTTGAACTTGACCTGGAAGACAGTGAGGGTTGTTTCGAGTACATCGATGCCTTCATGTCAAGTGACTCTTTGCTCGAGACTGAGGACCAAGGTATGAGTGAACTGTTGTCATTGCAAGAGACTGTAAAATCAGCCAAACAGATTTGCACTGTTGTATGTACATCTGATGTTGATACAGACACTCACCTTACACATGTGTTACATCCACCCACTACTGATAACACTTATCTAACATCACATGTTGCACCTGACCCTGGGAGTGTAAGGGGGGCCGTACCTGAAACAGACAAAGACATGCGTAGAATGCTTACAGAGTACGAAGAAATTGGCAGAAAAATTCGCCAATACATGACACCTACTCAGAACACTAACTTAACTCACGCTGTAGCACAGGGAGGTGCCACTGCAGCACACATGTACCAGACTGAGCAGCCCAAAAATGTAGCTCATGACTTGGCGTTCCCTATGGGGGGGTTTAAGTATATCCAGCCCCGTGAGTTTAAGATACATGGAGGCCAGATTGGAGATAACTCATCAGACATCACGTTCAACAATGTCTGCAGGCAAATAGACAGTGGCCTAAAAGAGAACTTCAGCGATGCCGACGTTGTTAGAGGGGTGCTGCGAATTATCAAGCCAGGTATCTTTAAAGATATGCTGATGAACAAAGACGACATGACTGTAGCGGAGCTAAAGGGGTTCTTACAATCACATTTGGGGGATCGAAATAGCACAGAACTGTTCCAGGAACTGATGTGCACCAAGCAGAGTGAACACGAAACCCCTCAGCAGTTCCTCTACCGAGTCATGGGGTTAAAACAAAAAATACTCTATGCGGCAAAACAAGCTGATTCAGACAGAAAGTATAGTGCAGCTACTGTACAGGATGTGTTCTTGCACACTGTTTACCAAGGTCTAAGCCACCGGTGTAAAGATATTCGCAGCGAGCTGAAACCCTTGCTAGCCGATTGTGATGTAACTGATGATGCTATCCTCAGGCACGTCATGAAAATTACAAGTGACGAGAATGAGAGGCTGCGCCGACTGGGCCCACCAACCAGGACGAAGCCATCTATAGCTAATAGTGCCCAAGTTAGTGACGAAACTGGCGGAGATGTGAAAGCTGCAAAAGGGTTTGCTGCACAAAAAGGGCAGGACGATCAGATTAAGCTTCTTACTGCCAGGATTGATGCTCTAACTAGCATGGTAGAGGCTCTACAACACTCCATGCCAGTACGAACTGAGGGTGGCTGTCAATGCTCCTCCAGCCAACCATCCTCCTGCCGGGTGAGCCGCTGGCGTTGCTGTCCACGGTGTGCGGACGAAGGGCGACAGGACTGTACACACTGTTTCATCTGTGGTGAGGAGGGACACCAGGCAGTGGGGTGCCTACGACGACCTCAGCGACAGGGAAACGGGAGCCGGCCACTGCAAAGGGGCAACCAGTGACCGCACAGCAAATGCCCCAACCAGACGTTTCTCCCCCGAAGCCTAAAAAGAGAGAAGTGCTAGGACAAGAAAACAAGCACCAGAGACAAACAAACAAATCTATAAATGAAGTGAGGTCCAGGAGTCAAGGAGCGGGTGTTCTGGGCCCCTGTAAGACCAAAAACGACAACATAATCAAACTAATCGGAAGCAAGGCACTGACCCAGTGCAACTTGAATGGCTTGACAGTGAGGGCATTACTCGACACAGGTGCCCAAGTCAGCATGGTGGACCGTGAGTGGAAAGAGAAATATCTGCCAGGTGTTGAGGTGAGGCCGCTTCGGGAACTTCTTGGGTGTCAAGATGATCTGAAAGTCTATGCTGTAAATGGAGACCTTATCCCATTTGATGGCTGGGCAGTCATCACCGTCAACCTGCTAGGAAATGAGGACCCAAGTCTATCCATTAATGTCCCATTCCTGGTGAGTAAGATGCCAATTGAGAGACCACTACTGGGTTTCAACTTAGTAGAAGAACTGATTCAGGGGCAGTCTGAGCAGTTGATGCCAACACTTACCTCACTACTGGCAGGAGCCATTGATATCCCTCACGAAAAGGCGCAAACTTTAGTCAATGTCATCCAAGCTGCTGAAGAAGATAACGGAGACGGACATTTAAAGATTGGTCCAAGAGGAGTAGTTATCCGGGCAGGACAAGTGACTTGGGTGAAGTGCAGAATCCCTTTGAAGATGGCACAGTCTGACATGGTGGCTTTGTTTGAGCCTCATGAAAAGAGTGATCACTTAAGATCCTTGGACATTGGGGAGGGGCTCTTAGAAATAAAACCCCAAAGTGACCCTTGTGTTTCCATACCCATTGGAAATAACACAGTGAGTGATGTGACCCTGCCACGGGGTACAGTGATTGGAACATTACAGCGGATTAAGAGGATATTAGCGGAGCCTGGAAAAACAAGTGAGCCAAGGCAGACAATGATCCAAGCTGCAACCACTCTAGAGGATGAAGTGAGAACATCATTGTGGCATCCACCCGTCAACCTGGACCACCTTGAAGAGGGCCAACGAGAGGTTGTTCAAAGAATGTTGTATGAGGAGTCAAGTGCCTTCAGCAGAGATGACAATGACATTGGTTGCATACCCAGCTTGCAGATGCCAATCACACTTAGAGACGACATCCCGGTTCAGAGGGCGTACTCATCAGTGCCAAAACCCTTGTTTAACGAGGTGAAGAGCTACATACAGGATCTTCTAGCGAAGGGATGGATCGTCAAATCAAAGTCACCATATGCCGCTCCAGTAGTCTGTGTCCGCAAGAAGGATGGTAAACTGAGGCTCTGTGTTGATTACCGTCTCCTGAACAGGAAAACCATCCCTGACCGTCACCCATTGCCTAGGATACAGGATCTGATCGACACCCTTGGGGGATACTCCTGGTTCAGCATTCTCGACCAAGGCAAAGCGTACCACCAGGGGTACATCGCAGAGGGATCCAGACACATGACAGCATTCATCACACCCTGGGGGCTGTATGAGTGGGTCCGGATTCCCTTTGGGTTGTCCAATGCGCCTGCTGCCTTCCAACGCAGTATGGAAGAAATGCTTGACTCTCTCAGGGATGAGTGCTGCATCCCGTATCTAGATGATGTCTTGTGTTATGCAAAGTCCTTTGAGGAGCATGTGGAGAGTATCCGTAGAGTGTTGAGGGCCCTCCAGTACCACGGTGTGAAGCTGAAACCTGAAAAGTGTGAAATGTTCCAGAGTGAAGTCAGATATGTTGGGCGGCTAGTGTCAGCAGAAGGAGTGCGGATAGATCCTAAGGATCTGGAGGCTGTCCGAACTTTAACCACCAGGACTCCTGAGACAGTGGGGGATGTGAGGAGATTACTTGGGTTCCTCAGCTACTACCGTGCCTTCATTCAAGACTTTTCCAGGACAGCCAAACCCTTGTATGAAATACTGCAGGCGAAGCCTGGAACAATACGGGATACTCACAGTAAGAAGAAAGCGAAAGGCCCACAAGTTCCCTCCAGAACTCCAGTAGAATGGACCAGGGACCACCAACAGATCCTGGAGGAACTAATTGGTATGTTAGCAAGCCCACCTATACTGGCATATCCGGACTTCAACTTACCCTTCACGCTGCACACTGATGCATCCGAAAGGGGTCTAGGGGCCATCCTCTACCAGCGTCAAGACGGAAGGTTGAGAGTTATAGGATATGGATCCAGAACATTGACAACAACATCGGTGGGTCGGGGAGCTGTCTGATTTCCGGTTCGATGTCAAGTATCGGCCAGGGAAGGTCAACATCGACGCAGACACCTTGTCTCGTCTCCCTCTGGACATTGAAGTATACACATCAGAGTGCACGGAAGGGCTACCCGCGGGGGCAATACAAGCAGCATGGGAGGGCAGTCATGTGTCGAAGATGAAGGACGTGGCCTGGGTTGCTGCCCTGTATATGTCCACGGGGGAGGATGAACCACGTCAAACCACCACCTGGTTGCCCACAATAGGACAGGATGAGCTAATTCAAGCCCAGAAAGAGGATTCTGTAATCTCTCAAGTGAGACAATGGAAGGAGGAGGGTGTCACCCTCACAGACGAAATGAGAGGAGTTTTGACAGGAACCAACAGAAAGCTGATGTATGAGTGGAATAAGCTACAGCTTGAGGGAGGACTCCTATATCGAAGAACGAGGGAGAGAAAACAGCTTGTCTTACCGAGCAAGTACAAAAAGCTGGCACTTGAACACCTCCATGACAAGATGGGACACGTGGGTACAGAGCGAGTACTGAGCCTGGTGAGGGAACGGTTCTACTGGCCATACATGAAAGCTGAAGTGGAAGAATATGTGACCAGGAAGTGCCCGTGTATAAAACAGAAGAAACCGACTGTACATGTTCGAGCGCCCATGGGTTGCATCACAACACACTCACCTATGGAGCTGGTCTGCATTGACTACCTGCACCTGGAACCGAGCCGTGGAGGATATGAATATATCCTGGTCGTCATGGACCATTTCACGAGGTTCGCCCAAGCTTACCCAACCAAGAACAAGTCAGGGCGGACTGCAGCTGAACGCTTGTTCCAAGATTACATTCCACGCTTTGGATACCCGGCCAAGTTGCATCACGACCAGGGCCGTGAGTTTGAGAATGAGCTTTTTCGCACTCTCCAACAGTTCGCTGGAATCGGCCACTCTCGGACGTCGCCATACCATCCCCAAGGAAACCCAGTCGAGAGGTTCAACCGGACCCTACTACAGATGTTGAGGACACTGGCAGACAAAGAGAAAGAAAAGTGGAAAGAGCACTTACCTCAAATCGTGCATGCCTACAACTGTACACGGCACGAGTCCACTGGATATTCTCCCTTTTACCTTTTGTACGGACGGCATCCTCACCTTCCAGTAGACCTGATCATCATGACTTACCTGTGGAGGCTCCCGCGACCGCATTCCAATCGACAAAACCTGAAAGACAGAAAAAGACAAGAGGTCAGTCACCCAACAGAGAAAGCAACAGAGACCAAGACAGTGACGTGGCAGACTCAGATGAGGAAAGTAGTGGAGGAGGATACTGGCTGAGAAACCCAGTTGGCTGGACAGAACCAATGAATAGCCACCCACCTGAGCAAGCATCTGTAAGAGAAGAGTTCAATCAAACACAAAGAAGGGAAGTATCAAGAATACTGGAAAGGTCACCAGAAAGAGAAGTGAATACTTACCTGGTACCACCTGTGGAGGATCATGTGGACGAGGAGAGGGAAACAGCTGCTTGTGTTGAGCCAGAGGGAGTAGCAAGAGAGGCTGAAAGTCCAAGTGTGGGGGATGAAACTGCAGTTAGAAGGTCTACAAGAGAGAAAAGGCCACGACAGATCTACACTTATGACACTTTAGGTCAGCCTGTGCTACAGCCATACCCAACACTCAATGCAGTGACAGCATATCCGATCACACATGTACCTGTCTGGGGTATAAATAGTTACCTGCCACAAGTTAGTTATACCAATCCATACACTCCCCACACATACATGCCTTACAATTTTACTGTGCCTGTGTGTTGATTGCACATATAGGAGGTAAGAGGTAGACCACTGGAGCTTTTCTTATTTTGTCAGGGAGAGTGTGATACACACAAAGTATGTACACAATTGTGTTTTCTTTTCCCTTTTCTGAACATGTATATGCATAAAATGATTGCATTATTTTCTTATATTGTGTTGAAATACTAATTAACCAATGTATATTTACATTTATATGGAGAGAAATGAAGGACTCTTATTTTGACATTCTGGCTGGAGAGTCGCGAACGGAGCAGTGAATTGCGCATGCTTCCTCATATCTGCAGAGGAGCTGTATCAGAGCAGACGCGACTCTCTTGTCTCTTTCTTTGAATCCTGTTTTGCAGGTAAAAATATTGATATACAAAAGAGAAACTCTTGAAATATACCACAACAATTGCACTACTACCATGTTTGGTAAACAAATGGAGAATGTAAAATGTTAAATGTGCTTATATGATGACGTTTTGTTCGCCTTGATGTATGCTCTCTATAACGTGAAGAAAATAAGTTTAGTTATGCTCCAGTGGTCATTATAATCGAACTAGTATTGTATTAATAGTTGTTTGATCATAAAAAGTTTGTTTGCTTGTGTTAATCAGTGAATAGGTCGAGTTAAGTGTATTTTTGAAGCTCACTCTGTGATCACATTTGCCGCGCATGCCAGTCACGTGACCAGGCACTGAGGGAAGCATGGAAAATTACTGAATCTCTCTATATTCATTATAATCTATTCCTGTGGAGGTAAAAGTGAATTTTGTTTCACAGCTGTTTTGAATAGCAAGTGCCTTTTGGAAAGCAGTCTTTCCCAGTATATATATGAAGTAAATTCATATATAATATCATTGTGTTAATGAATATTTCTATTACTGTTTATAAAATATAATACATATATAAGTTAAATGTTAACTAAAGATGGTAAAGTGAAGAAATGAGACTTCTGATTCTGAAAGTGATTTATTTCTATGTTGGTGACAAAAGTGATGTGATGAGACAGGCAAAAGAATGTTAATTAATGCTTTAAAAGCAACTGTTGTGCTAAAATTGACTTATTGTGTATAAAATAAATATATCTGCAGAGGAGCTGTATCAGAGCAGACGCGACTCTCTTGTCTCTTTCTTTGAATCCTGTTTTGCAGATATCACAGTAATCTGTCAGCTGGGTCTCCTGAGCCGGGGCCTGCAACAATATTCTTCAGAAGACCAGATTACGGAAATAAGGATTTCATGTTGTAGATTCACAGATATATGCTAAATATGAAATACCCATATATTCAAAAATATATTCAGGAATGATCAGAGAATCAGACACGTCTAGGATGGTTGTGATATCATCACAAAAGCAAAAAACACCTGATCATCTTCATCTTGGCTCTTTTTTTGCCATAACAAATGTGCTTTATAAACTCACTGTTACAGCAGCCAGGGAAAGATAAATGGTAAGAAGTCAAGAGACAAGAGACCAACTAAAGCAAATACTGATCCCCATTATGGTGACAACAAACTTTATTATTAACTAAATCTCTGTTAATTCTCAACAAGAATTTTTGTATGAAAGAAATAATCGTAAACAGGTTTGTAAACTGGTTTCACATTTGGTGGCTGGAAGTCAGTTGTAGTTCTTGTGTTTCTCTTTTTTTCTGTTCTTGTTTCTCTGTCCTTCAGTGATTCTGCTTTTCAGGTGTTCATCAGTGTCTCAATTCACTAATTTCTTTTCATTCACTCTGTCAAGGGGACTATATTAGTGAACTAATGTAGGGAATAGTGAATGAGGGTATAGGGTGTGATTGTGAAAACAGCCTCTGAGCATAGATTTTGAGCACTGTTAATTCACAGTATATTCCTGTAGGCTATTTTTGTTTTCTACGGTATATTACTGTTTTAATGGAAAATGGTATGATATTGTCAGAATTTGGCCTTTTTTTACAGCAAGGGTTAACAGTGTACTATTATTATGGCAACTTCAAGGTCTGCAAACGGCGGACCGAAAGCAGAAACTTCTCGCCCGTGTGCGTGTGGCTCGATGATATCGGGCAAGGATCCTCATCCTTTATGCATCGCATGCCTGGGAGTGAGACACGCCTGGGGTGAGACAGAGCGTTAAGCGAGGGTTCACCGTCCCCGGCTCAGGCGGAGCTCGACCTACTGGAAATGTGCCGGAGGGTGGCGGCAAAACTCTCCATAGACTGGCCATCACAGCAGATGGGGCATGGGACGGAGAGAGATCTTTATGACGGCAAGAGAGTGCCGTCACGTGCCCCACCAGCTAAGCAGCTCATTCCAGCGGTCCCCGCGTGCGTTTCGGAGATGAAATGTTTCTGGGATAAGGCATTTTCTCACAGAGTTCCCATAGAGGGATTTTCTAGGCTGGATGTGGATAAAATGGAGGAGTTAGGGATGTCAAATACCCCTCCTGTCGAGCTGTCGGTTGCACATCATCTCCACCCTAACCGCAGGACAGCTTTTTCCTCGGCTTCAGCTTCACTGCCAGGACGCACTGATCGTCTAACGGCCTCAGTTTTTCAGAAAATGTATCGCTCTTCTGCACTGGCAGTGAGAGCTCTTAATGCCACCTCTCTCCTCACTGCTTATCAGGCAGAGCTTATGGAAGAGATGGGGAGGCAAATGGATGCTGGGTCACCAAACCCAGCCCTCTGGGAAGAGATTTGTGTTATTGCAGATCTTAACCTGAGAACTTCCAGGGGTGCGGTCCAGGGCTGCGGCCGCAGCATGGGCTTGGCAGTGGTCGGCGAGCGAGCTCTCTGGCTGGGGCTGTCAGGGCTGTAAGACAGAGAGAAAGCAGACTTCTTGGATGCTCCAGTTGAGCCCAAAGCCCTTTTCAGGGCATCGGTCACTGCTATGGGAGAACGGTGCGATCAAAAGAAGCAGGAGGGTGAGGCTTTCCAGACTTGCCTCCCTCGCAGATCCATCGTTAGGGCTTCTCAACCACCACTGCCCAGGTTTGAAGCCCCACAAGGGAGTGGTCGGTCAGACTTCAGAAGCCCTAGACCTTCTCAGCCTCAGCATTCTGAGCCACAGTCTAAGCCAGCTCAGCCGAGGGGTAATCCTTCCTTCGCAGCGGCTGCAGCCAGACACCGTCCAGCAAACCCTCAGGGAGGGAAGAAACGGCGAGCAACCTAATATTTCATCAGGTTCAGGACGAAGAGATGAGCAACAGCACTCACAAAGTATCTGTTGCTATCCTCCCTCAAAGAGAACGGTCATTTTCTCCCCCTCCCGCCAAGAGAAGGCGTCGGACATGGGAATTGTTCACAAGTTATGTAATGACCAGTTCAGATGTGAAGTGTGCACCAGTTCCCCCAGTGCCTCATAGAAAAGTTTCCCTCCCTCCACCCACGGGGTTACAACAGAGGGCAGAGGGCTGTTATCCAAAAGACATGAGTGCTATGGAAATAATAAACATGTTCCCTGTGCATCCAGGCAGTGGGCCAAGGGCACAGCTATGTTTGAAAATAAAAACACACACGAAAACAAAATTGTCAAAATCAGAGCTGCAGTCCCCATCTCAACCACTAGAGTGCACCGCCGCGTCGCTAGTGGACGAGAGCTGCTGCGGTCCGCTCGCTGCTGCGGTCCGCTCACTGCTCAGGCGGAGAGCTGGCGCGCATGCGCAGTACACCCCTGGGTTTTATCCACAATAAGCCGGGATTTTCGTCTGCAATTTGCTGTAAAACCTCCACTTTTCAACAGTGTGTTAATGTCAGCAGCAGAGGGGGAGTCAGCTCAGGTTGTAGAGGAAGAAACAGCCTCTTTATTGAGCAAAAGAGCTATTCGAGTTGTGCCGCCGGATGGGGGGGGGGGGGGTCCTATTCGTCCTATTCGTCCTATTCGTCCTATTCATCCTATTCTGGATTTAGGGAACCTCAACAAACACCTCAGGAAATACAAGTTCAAAATGTTGACCTTAAAGACGTTATCTCAAACTATTCGTCCCAAGGACTGGCTTACGTCAGTCGATCTGAAAGATGCATATCTTCACAAAGCATCTACCCAGCACACAGAAAATTCCTCAGGTTTGCCTATTGAGACACAGCCTATGAGTTTTTGACAGTCCCGTTCGACTTGTCTTTAGCGCCCAGGGTTTTCAGCAAATGTGTGGAAGCAGTGCTCACACTGCTGAGAGTGATGGGTCTGAGAGTGTCAGCATATTTGGACGATCTGCTGCTGTGCGCGCCGTCATGGCAACAGGCAGAGAGAGAGACAACGATGCTCGTGTCCCATTTGCAGAGCTTAGGTTTCAAGATAAACAAAACGAAAAGCTGCTTGGTGCCTACACAAGAGATAAGTCAGTCACATGACAATCAGTCACATGACAATCACATGACAGTCACATGCTCAGTCACATGACAATCACATAAGGACACATAGGGCCCTATTTTAACAATCTGAAACGCAAGTATCAAGCGCAAAACGCAAGTAACTTTGTGGGCGGGTCTTGGGCGCTGTTGCTATTATACCAGCGGGATAAATTACTCTTGCGCCCGACGCAAATCTAAAATGGGTTGGTCTGAAGTAGCTTCATTATTCATAGGTGTGGTTTGGGCATAACGTGAAATAAACCAATCAGAGCGTCATCTCACATTCCCTTTAAGAGCAGGCGCGCTTGTTCTATAGCGGATTCCTATTATAACGGCGGATTTGCCAGGTGCATGCGAGGAGCGATTCACAGCCGAGGAGACCGACGTTCTCGTCAGGGCCATTGGGGATGGAGAAACACCCAAATTAACTTCGGTTAAACAGGCGTATGATAATTTGGGTAAATGTGTAAGCTAGATGTATGCTTTTATAATAAACTGTCTATCTATCTATCTATCTATCTATCTATGTATCGTAATAATGTATGATTTTCAAAAATGATAACTGCTGCGTCTGTGTGTAGATGAGAGAATCAAAGTGTATGTGCGTTGTGCACACTCTACATTGTTTATGGCCAAGCATGCGCCCTTAAAATAGCATATGAATAACATGCGCAACGCACCACTGACTTTTAGTTTTTTTTCAGTCAGTGGCGGAATTGTTTTCTAAACCTGCAAAATAGCGTGAGGGAACGTTTGCGCCAGAACACGCCTCCTCTTTGCACTGAACCGCCCCGGGGAGCGCAAGTGTATTTCTTAGTTAACCGACGTGCGTCTGTGGAGGGAAAAGTCCGCTTTGCGCGGGTGCAAAATAGGAATGATACATGCGTCGGTCAATTGCGCTGGGTGCAGGATAGGGCCCATATAGTCACATTATCCAAAATACATGTTAAATAGATATGTTTTTAGCTGAGTCTTGAATGTAGCCATAGATGAGATATTATGAAGTGTAAGGGGTAGTGAATTCCATAATTTAGGAGCATTAACCCTCTGGAGTCTGAGCGGTTTTCTGGGCCCTTGAGATGTTCTGACATGCTCTTACATTTGTGCTTTTTTCAGTTGCTTATAAACATATTAATGGCAAAGGTGTAAATTCACTCTATAAAGCACAAACAGGGCTACCATAATATGTGAGCCACGTGTATGTACATGTTTTAATTTTTGAGAGAATAATGTTTATGCGTGGATATTGAAAAAACTAAAAACTAAAATTTCTGAAATAAGGCCACAAAACACATAGTAAATATGTGTCAGTAAGACTTTTGACCAATGGATGTCGTCGCCTATAGTTTTTTCTTCAAAATTATGTGAAAATAGTCTTGCTTTATCGTTCAAATAAAACCATACATTGATTTAAATTGATGTAAAACAGGTTTTGCTTGGAAAGCCAATATGCGAGGGGGCGTGAACGAGGAGTGGTTTTCACCTGAATTACCACCCACTCTGCATAATGATGAGCCATTCACACAGGTGTGAAACTGGCTGAGCCACAATGCTTGGACAAAAGATATTTAGAAGAAGACTTATATTGACCATTTAAGATTTTGCTTACATCTATCTTGTACATATGTTGTGCTATTTTATTAAAAAGGTTACAATTACAACAATAATTACAATTTCAACAATATTTCAAGTGTACTCTTTCTTTGTAAAAAAAGAGAAAGATTATAGGCCTACATTTTATCTATGTATTCATTACTTTGAATATAGCCAACATTGGAACAGCTAACATCTTAGTTGATGACTTTATTTTTGACAAAAATATTAGGCTATTTTATATATAGAAATTGCTAAACAAAAGCTTATTTGACGAGGCAGTATATTCTACAGTAAAAACTGTACCCAAATCTACTAAACAAAATGTTGTCTTTCATATTTCGCCTGACTGTAAAGTTGTTTTCATGAAATATTAGGGCATATAAATGTTAATTTGCAGTTTACGTTGCTTATACAAATAGCCAACATTTTATTTCAACATATTTCAGTCGATTTTTACTCATCTCAGTATAGCAATACAGTTTGCTAAAACATCATCATTCGTTGACGATAGGCTTATTTACTTTAATTCCAGGAAAGTTGTTAATGAAAAAAATTATTAAAATTAAGATACAATTGATACAAAACGAAATTCGTTTTAAAGAAAGGATTTGTACTTTCTGTTTTGAGGTCTCTGTGAAAGTTTGAAAGTCTTTTAGTGTTTTTTTTTTTTAGAGCTCGCGTCCATAATGGAGAAAAAACAGAGCGCATGCCGTTCATTCGTCAATAAACAGAAACCCGAGAAGGAAAAACTTACTAGTATTCCTCAGCTCGTATTCCTCGTATTCCTCATTATTCCTCACAGCGCTGCAAGACGGTGTAAGCAAGTAATGTTCTGAATAAACTTGTGTTTTGGTTTTCTCGAGCTGATGGGGGCGTTCACAGGATTGCGCGGATTACCTCAGCCATTTGCGTTTGAATAGCGCACGCTCTCCGTGGGCGGAGTCACATTACATTTGAATTAGCTCTAATTAGGTCGACTGGAATCGCTCTCTTTTAATACAGATTTCACAAGATGAGAATATTTGTTTTTTATATAAATTACTTCATTTAAAAGAAGAGATTTCAAGCTTCATAAAGACATATATCACTTGTATGTGTGAGAAGTATTCACTGAGTTATGGTTCATTTTCGGACGCGTTTCAGAATGGACTACACGGACAGAGAGAAGGCAGAACTCGCTTCGTGTTAATTTTTCTTTATTTGTCGAAAAGCACAACACTATGTTTTTATTGTGAGTATACACAAAAATAATACACATTTAACAGAATCGATTGATGTATGGAACTCCTATGGAAAATCAAAGTCAACAGAGTATTCATGAGTTTCTTTTACACTGATAAAAAAAAAGCGAGCTGGTATCGCCGGCGATACCGTCGACCTCAGGGGGTTAACACTAAATGACCTTCCACCTACAGTAGCAAACCGGAAACGAGGGATGGACAATAAACCAAGTTCAGCTGATCTAAGGGAGGTAAAAGTAAAGTAAATCAGACAGATATGGAGGTGCAAGACCATTTAATGCCTTAAACGTTAGAAGTAGTCCCTTAAGGTGAATACGTGATGCCACGGGTAGCCAGTGAAGGTCATGAAGCAGAGGAGTAATGTGAGCTGAACGCCTGGTGGAGGTGAGAACTCTTGCTGCTGAGTTTTGAACATACTGTAATCTTGCAATCATTTTTTTTTTTTTTTTGGGCAGACCAAGAAATAGAGCATTGCAATAATCCAGACGTGATGTGATTAATGCATGAATTAAGGTTTCAGTATCAGCTAGATTGAGAGAAGATCGAAGACGTGCAATATTACGAAGATGGAAAAAAGAGTTTTTAACAAGAAGCCAAAAGATAGAGTTGAGTCGATTAAGGCACCAAGGTTACGAATAGATGACAAAGACTTAACATGAACTCCATCAATATCAAAGGATAGGTCCGTCCTTTTGACTGAGGTAGCAGAGCCAATCATCAATATGTCAATTTTTTTATTATTTAATTTGAAGAAATTCAGTGACATCCAATGCTTGATGAAATCCTGCTTTGGATGGGTGAAATCCTGACTGAAATGGTTCAAATCTAATCTAAATATGATCGCAATTGCAAAGCCACAAACTTTTAAAGGATTTTGCTTAAGAATGTTAAATTAGATATTGGCCTGTAATTGTCCATGTTTAGATGGTCAAGGCCTGTTTTTTTAAGAATTGGGGTCACCGCAGCCATTTTTAATTCTGCTGGGACAATGGCGGAAGCCAAACTACAGTTTATCATATGTGTTATAAAGGGTGCAACCTTGAGGACACACATCTTAAGCAACACAGTAGGTGTAGGATCAAGCCGGCAGGATGTGGAATTAGACTTCACAATTAGATCACTTATGGCAGCAGGACTAGTCAAAGTAAAAGCAGAGAGAGAGTTTGTTGAGTGAGCTGAATCAGATAACATCAAATGAACATTTTAGTCACTTGTATGAGGAGTGTCTTTGGTGATGGATTCAGTGATTGACTTCAATTTGTCTGAAAAGAATTGGTAAAAGCTATTCACAAGCACCCAGAGCCTGAAATAACATGTTGTGGTGGATTAGTAAGTTTGTTAACCATAGCAAAGAGTGATTTGGGCCTGCACGTGGAATTCCTTATGGTAGAGGAGACAAAAGAGGATATTGCATCGTTGAGGGCTGTACGGTAGTTGAGCAAATGTTCTTTAAAGGACAGAGAGTTGCACAATGAGTCCAGTTTTCCTGTGTAGTATTTCTAAGCGGCGACCCTCAGTTTTCATTGTTCGTAGTTCAGGATATACAAAACCTATATACAGTTATAAAATCTCCAGTGCCTCTACAAAAGAGAGTGGCCATTACCCTTCTACAGACTCACCAGCAGTATTGAATTTCATGATTTCACCAACCTCCTTGGCATTGGCGTGAGCACAGCATACAGCATTTTCTGGGAGGTGTGTGAGGCTTTGATCTTTTTTGACCAAGATCTTTACAAGACCTGCAATCAGGGTTTGAAAGAAAATCCATGTTCCCTTTCGAGGGAACTCGCACTGTGTTGATGACGACACTTTGGGGAATGCCTTCTGTGTTCAGTCTGAAGCACATGTGCAACTTAGTCCAATTCTGATTGGTGCAACGGCATACTATGATGCGTGCCGGCGGAATGTGGAAGCTATGAAGAAATATTAGAGAGAGAGAGAGAGAGAGAGAGAGAGAGAGATTAGAGAGGGAGAGAAAGAAATGGCAAGTGAACAGCAACAGTTTAGAACGTGTGTTCATCCCTGCCCACGTTATATTCCGGGTGGGGATTCACACAATATGTGTGTTAGCTGTTTGGGAGTGGAGTATGCTCGGTCAGCCCTCGAGGGTGTTGACTGCGAGCATTGTGAGTGTTTCCCTTGAGAACACTTCGCTCCCTGCTGGAGCTGTTCAATCAAAGTGGCCATCTCTGTGCTCCATGTGGTGCGGGTCCCGCTGTTCCTGAGGCAACCCGGCGGCTTCACTCACGGGTATCGCAGATGGAGCTAACGGAGGGGTTTGAGATGGCTTCGGCCCTTTCTTAGCCCTCATCCGCCAGCTCCAGCGCTTGCTGCACCATTTTTATTCTGTCATGAGGCTCAAAGAGAACGGCTAAGGGTTGATGCCTAAAATAGAAGAGACTTTAGCAGCTTCATTCTTTAAAGCCCTGACATTGTCCTCCAAGCCATGTCATACTACATCATCGCTGGTGGGGGATTTAGACGGGGGTGAAAGTGTGACTGGTGACAAGATCAAAGAACTGCGTTGGGCCACCGACCTGTCTCTCCACACCACCAAGGAGACAGCCCGTTCTATAAGCCCTTCCATGGCAGCTCTGGTGGTGACAAAGAGGCACTCATGGTTCAACATGTCGAGCATTAAAGAGAAGGACAGGGCCTTCCTCCTTGATGCCCCTGTATCACCGCCTGGTCTCTTTGGCAACGCTGTAGCCTCAGTCATTGAGAGATTTCAGGAGCGGACCGAACTACAGGCCAACCGAACTTCAAGGGTATTCTCAAAACAGTGGTGGGCCACTTGGGAACAAGACGTTCAGGCCATTGATCTCATTCCTCCCCCAGAGAGAAATACCGGGTTCTTCAGCCAGTATTTATAGTTTCGAAAAGGTTTAGGTCAATGTTGACAACTCTGTTGATCGTGTATCAAATCATATCAGAGGACTGGTTTGTCATGATCGATCTAAAGGTTGTTATTTTCAAAGATCCATCCTGCCAGAACACAGGAAGTTCCTGAGGTTCGCATTTGGGGGCAAAACGTACCAATACCGGATTCTTCCATTTGGCCTAGCACTGTCCCTGCGCACACTCACGAAATGTATGGATGCAGCCCTGGCACTACTCAGGCTCCAGAGCATACGAGTTCTCAACTGCATAGATGACTGGCTGATTCTGGCTCAGTCTCAGGAAATGGCAGCAAGGCATCAAGATGTCGTGCTTGACCACATGAAGCATTTGGGGTTAAGACTCAATGTGTAAAGAGTATGCTCACTCCGGTCCAACAGACATCATATTTCGGAGTCGTGTGGGACTCAGACACAGTGCAGCTTCAGGGCCTTGTAGACCATAAGTACAGGTTAATGGACTTTGATGGTGGCTAGCCAGAGAAGTGTCATGACTCGTTTGACTTTGAAAATTCAAAGCTGTCACAAGCTTGAAGATGGCAAGCTCTCCACTTTCGTTCCGCTACATACAATGTGTGTATATCTCCTCGCCTTCCATTGTCAATTGCACTCACTCCTGTTGCTTTTCTTTAATCTGGAAACCCGTGTGAGCGTCGAGCATCCATTTTAAACCGCTAGCTGTCAATCCTACATATTGCAATTTTAAGGTAAAAAGCAGATTTTGTTAGTTTTATTAACATTAAGTTGCTGAATTGCATTAAGTATTACCATTATGTAACCTCATGAAATTTACAGTTAAACGTTGTAAAATATACAGGCACCGTAACACCGATATGTAATCCTGGAATACCTTAAACACTGACACTGTATTTCTTACAGTGAATTCCTAGCAATCACAGCTGCCATTAAAAAAGTATATTGAGTTAATATATTACAATATATTGAATAATTCATAAGGAATTTCTGCTTTTCATATATTGAAAAATATGTGACGAAATATTTACTAATATATCATAATGTTTGTAATTTTATATTCAGTAATACACTTTATAATATATAGATGTAATTGTGATCAGATATGGTACTGCATGTGTAATATATTGTAGATATATTAACTCATGCATAATAAACACATATAGATAAATACATAATCTAATATTCTTCTTGTATTTTAAAATTATTTACATTATAAATGTTCCATATTTTCAAGCTAGTTAACAAAAGCACACATGCATGCATGTATTAAAGGGATACTTCACCTCTGGAAAGATGAATGTGTATTTAAAATAGGTCATTTATGTAGAAGAAATGTGAAATTATTTTTGAATTTGGAGCTTTCTAGACTAAGAAAAGCCAGAAAAATTTTTTTTGGCTTATGTGGATGAAAGACAACAACTCCCAGAATGCACTTGCTTTGCTGCCCTAGGAGGCCACTCCCAAGCCACGCCTACCGGTAAGAGAGGGCAGTTGAAAACAACAAAGCTAAGCTACTAGCGAGTCTCCGTGATGAGTTTGCCCTGGATTTCGAGATCGCCCAAAATGTCCGGGATTCGGCTTTTGCGTTCTACAGTCGCCATTCATCATGTTTACTGTGGCGAGCAGGACGAGGCTGAGGGACGCGGGAGAACGGCGCGAGGCCGGTGGCGTCATTACTGAGACGCACCGGTCTCGCATCTCTCACGGAGGAGCGGGAATTTTCTTAGCAATGTTAAAACGCACATCAACCGATCACTTGTTTAGCGTTCATGTAAACACTACATTTAGATTCACCAATCGGAATGAATTCAGCTAGATTGAAACAAAAGGTGTGCATGTAAACAATGAATGGCGACCGCAGAAAGCAAAAGCAGAATCCCGGACATTTTAGACGATCTCGACGGCTGGACATGTCCGGGAAAAAGAGGATGGCATTGGAAATCAAACGCACTGGCACTGATCTGTGATAGGTCTGTTAGCGCATTAGGTCCAACCCCCTATGGGCGGGTTTGAAAAGGTGGGAACTAGTGCTTGTAGTCTCAACAGAAATCCGCCCCTCTTACACTTCCTCCGACAATGACGCAAAGTGACAATTTTTGCGTCATTGTGGGAGGAAGTGTAAGAGGTACATACGGATTTCTCCCGTCTCAGGGGAAAATGAGAGAGTGTTGCACGACCATTCAACAGTATGACTGGGTTTCTAACAATGCAAAGCTTAATGCAAATGGGTGGAGTGTTCCTTTAAAGTATTTAGCAGCGAGACATCACTGTGCTGAGGAGTGCACAGCCATTACTTTTAAAATAGTCATTAAAATCTTAATGGCATTTGGCCAATCGTCAGCCGAACCACAGGCTCTACTCTTCAGCACTATGGTAACCCCATAAACTCAGACATACTAGAAAACTTTAGGTTACTTACGTAACCCCGATTATCTGAAAAACATGAGTGAGGTATCTCACTATGGGAAACGCCTCTGGGCGTGACAGATCTGGAAGAACCAATTACACCACGTCTGTCAGTTGACAGACCAATCACGACAGTGATGCGGGAGTCCCCCTTCCCACATATAAACCACTGACAGTGGTCCCTACTTCATTCTCTGCATATCTCTTCTCCGTGCACTGCAAGGAGGGACGTGTGGTGAGATACCTCACTCATGTTATCAGAGAACCGGGGTTACGTAAGTAACCTAAAGTTCTCTTTCAAACATTCGCTCGGTATCTCACTATGGGATATAGACAACTCCCGTATTGCAGATATGCTATCCGAAGCAGGCATGTCAACCAACTCAGAGATGCATGTAACATAACAATCCCCAATAGCCGCGTTTCCACTGTCGGGCCAGGGCCGGGCTGTGCTAGTGCATGCCAGGGCCAGTCACATTTCCACTGTCACTTCCGGGGCTTGATCGGGGCTTACTCTGGGCCAACGGACAGGATTTCTGGCCAGTCGAATACCTTGGGCCAAAGCGGGCCAACTCGGGCTAGAGGAGTGGTTACCAACAGAGGAGGAGTTTACCGTTGGGAGACGGCAGCGCCGGATGATTCTGTCAGCATTAAAGACTTAAAAATAAAATAATTTAAATCGCGTTCATGTTTGAATGCCTTCTGTTTGTGATGCAAAAGACTATGCGCGCTAGCCGTTACCATAGTAAACATAGTAAACGCTTGAAGATACGCATAGTAAAAACAACAACATAGCGAACGCTTGAAGAAATCAGACCAATCTTAAAGGCTATCACAGTCATGTTTTTATTTTATCTGTCATAGCCTACGTCTCGTCTCTTTAAACCGGACTATCAAAAAATAAAGTAACTTTTTTTTTCGGGAGCTTCCTCTGTTTCTCTGACTGAAAATATCTGTATGGGAGTCGAGAGAGTGCTCCTCAGGTCGTATGGCATATATTTGTAGAAATTATCATTTTTTCTAAATGTGATGTAAATATGTCCTGTAACTAAGTTACCAGATAAAGAAACAGACGCGACTGAAAAAGTAAGTGTGTCCTCTTTCTTTTGTGAAATAGACCTAACGGTAATTTATTTCTGAGTGACTAATGTGCAATTTTTACATAAATTAATACATTATGATCAATGTATCACTTTTTATTGTAAACCTGTGGTAAAACATCGATGCTTGGGTTTTAAATATTCAAGTAGCTGCTAAACAAACAAAAAAAAAAAGCTAGCAAACGGCCGCTTTTATCGTGTTTGTTTTCAACGCTGTTTCCAGTGATTTCTGATTAGTTTTCTGATAAAACTTCCATTTGTTGGTGAAATGATGGGTTAGTGTGACGTTGTCCCAGAGAGGCGTGTTACGGGCGTGTTTTAGTGAAGCGCTGGGGAGCTTCTGGCCCGACAGTGGAAACGCATGCCCGGTGCTATTGGCCCGAGGCTATTAGCCCGGCACGGCCCGTTTAAAGCCCTGGCCCGGCCCTGGCCCGACAGTGGAAACGCGGCTATTGAGTGTTTTTTTTTATTTATTTTTTATTATTATTATTATTTCACACACTTAAGACGGAATGAGCCAGTGATGGCTCAGTGACATCCAGTCTATAAAATCGGACAAATGTGTGAGGCGAAGCCCAACTTGCTGCAGCACATATGTCCTGAACTGAAACGCCCTTAAACAGTGCCCATGAGGTAGCCAAACCTCTGGTAGAATGAGCCTTCAGCTCTTCTGGAGGACAGAGACCACTGCTATTATAACCTAATATAATAGCTTCCACTACCCAGTGAAACAGGCGCTGACGCGAAATAGGTTTCCCCTTATGAGAATCAGCCCATGAAACAAACAACTGATTACTCTTCCTTAGCGCTCTTTGTTCTGTCCACATAGTGACGCAACGCACGGACAGGGCACAAGCAATGAAGCCGCGCATCCTCTGATGAGAGAAAAGGCTGTGGATGGAAAGCCAGTAAATCCACCTGTTTACAGGAGAGAGCTGACTCGCTAACTTTAGGGACAAACGCTGGATTCGTTTTGAGAGTTACTCTCGAGTAGTCCATAGCGAACTGCATACAGGAGTTATGCACCGATAATGCATGAAGTTCACTAACCAGCTTAGCAGTCGAAAGAGACAATTATAAAGCAGCCTTTAGCGAAAGGAGCTTTAATTCAACACTCTCTATAGGATCAAAAGGGGGCTGAGATAGTGCGTTAAGGACCACCGACAGATCCCACGGCGGAATCAGTGGCTTTGAAACCCTGTTCAAACGCCGTGCACCTCTCATAAACATGCATACAAGCGGGTGTTGACCTACAGTGTTTCTGTCAACCCCCACATGACACGCAGAAATTGCGGCAAGATAAACATTTACAGTTGAAAAGGCTCTGCCCTTATCCAAATGTTCCTGCAGAAAACACAACATATCCGCGACAGAACAGAGAAAAGGAACAATATGTCTGTGTGTGCACCATCACTCAAACAGCCCATTTCCGATCATATGCCGAGCGCGTTGAAGCAGCTCACGCGTTCTGAATTGTTTCAATCACCCTCGGAGGCAAAACTTTCACACTCAAGTTTAACCTCTCACGGGCCAGGCCCAAAGAGCCACTTTGTCTGAGGCTGGGTGAAAAATCTCCCCGTGTGCTTGCGAGAGAAGGTCACTGCGCAACGGGAGGGGCCAGGGCTGTGCGTAAAGGAGCTGAATTATCTCCGTCAAAGTGACCGTACTCTCTTATCCTTCTTAAAGTTGGAAAGATCAGACTCAGTGGAGGAAACGCGTACAGTAGTGCGTTTGGCCACGGGTGTGCCAGAGCATCCACACCTATAGGCACACCGTCTCTCACCAGAGAGAAGAACAGAGGACACTGAGTGTTTTCGTGCAATGGCGAAGAGATCAACGGCAGCCCGGCCGAACCTCTCCCACAACTGGCTCACTACCTGAGGGTGGAGAGTCCATTCTCCATACAGAGGATTCCCCCTGGACAAGAGATCCGCCCCCACATTCATTATTCCCGGGACATGGGGTGCCCGTAGTGAATGAAAATGCTTCACGCCCCACAAGATTATTTTCTGTGCCAAACTGTGAAGCAGATGGGAACGTGTGCCTCCCTGGCGGTTTATGTATGCCACCCCCGTTGTGTTGTCCGACCTGATCAAAATGTGGTGGTTCCTTAGGAACCGCACAAAATGATTCAGAGCCAGAAAAACTGTTAACAGTTCAAGGAAGTTTATGTGTGCGTTTTGTAGCGAGACGGGCCATTTTCCCTTTGCTATCCTGCCCTCGCACACTGCACCCCAACCTGTGAGCGACGCATCCGTTGTAACCACCTTTCTCGGAAAAACTGTTCCCAGCGGAGTCCCTGACTCGAGAAAGGGCCGATCTCTCCATTGACGGAGAGCGTGCATGCCGCGTGACGTCACTATCAATTTGCGGTTGAGGTGCCGTTTTGGACACAAGCCCTGCGCCGCTGTCCAGTTCTGAAACTCTCTCATTCTCAACAGTCCCAGGGGAATGACAGAAACTGTCAAGGCCATCAGACCTAGAAGACGTAAACACAGTCTGAATGAAACTCTGTTTCCTTTCTGAAAAAGGGATAGACAGACGCGAATTGACCTGATGCGCTCCTTGGACAGAAATGCTCGATATAGGTCTGAGTTTAGTCTGAGACCCAGACTAATTTGGGTGTGTAAATGTATTGTAATGTACAAATGTAAAGCAAACTTGAGCTACGGAAAGGCGCTATATAAATAAAACTTCTTCTTCTTCTTCTTGATTTATAAAGAAGGACTACACGCCTGCGCACATAATCAAACGCGCATTCCTATGGACTGAACAAGACGTCAGTGTTTTGCGCAGAGATAACTGATAATCGTTTGCACCTTGGAACCTATTTCCTGGAGTGCGTTCTCGAGCCACCAGGTTTTGTGCGGATGGGCGGCCGGATCGCGTTGAGGGTTTTCTGTTAGAACGGTGTTGTGTTAGCGGCCCCTAAGTTAATAACTAATGATCTTCGCAACGGAAGTGAATCAATCAATCAAAACTAACTTTAGCTGGACAATAACTTTATCCTAGAGCTGTTGTAAAGCCAAAACAATGTCGCTGCTGTAAAGTGAAAACAAACAATCTCACAAAAAGCTGTATTTTGTGGTTTTATTAATATTAATGACACAGACAACAGTAGGAATATTAGGTGTGTGCTGTCACTTAATACCGAATGCACGGACCGAAAAAACTGACAAACATCTGGTTTCTTTCTCAACTATGACATAAACAAGAGAATACTTGCCAAGAGGGGCATTTAGATGGGTATTTTGACATAATTTTGTGTTTATGTGTCCATTCAAGGGCAAGGAAACGTGAAAGAGGAATCAATTCAGTGTTCGAGCTCTGAAACACACCTGAAACACATGAATCACATGCGTGCCGAACCGTCGGGCCTGGTCCGTACAGGTCACGGATCAACTGCGATCTGTTCCACCCCTACTAGTCACTGATCATTCATGGCTTATAAAAGGCGCAACAGTATAATAAATCTTTGAAGTCCACTTTTACTGGAAATATAACGATCCAAAGATAAAAGTACTGATAAAAATAAGCTGTTATGTTGGAGCGCTGTGTCAATATGCCATAGCTGTGTACAAGGCAACCTGCTTTTGAGTCTCGGCTCGAGGTTTGTAAGTTTTTAAAAACAAGATTACATAATGTCGACTTTAAAAAATCTGAAGTCCTTAACACCTAGAACACACTAAACACCAGCTTCATCTGCAACAGTCTAGAAAAAGACTGAGATGCTGCTGGTCTTTAAGAAGAGTAAACAAATATGACACTGACAAATAAGAAGAAATAGTTAAAATGGACAAAGATTTGATAGGTGATTAGAAAACTAAGTGACCGTCACACTAAATGAACATAGATTGTGCGTTTTCTTGAATAATCATCTTGCAAGATCCCTTAATTTTTTTTTTTAGTTAGTACAATCATACACTTGCCAACCATTCAAGGGCTCATTCTGCGATTAGATTCAGAGAACCTTATTAAGAATAAAACATTCACACAGGGATTCGAGCAGGTAAGCCCAGGACACATTAGAACTGGTGCTCATTCTGCCCTGTGATTGAATAAGAGCTCTGTAAGTTGTTTACGTTCATTATTATTGTAGACATGCAGTAATTTAACGCCGTCTCTCGTCTCGTGGTGCTTTGCAGACTCTGCTGTGTGTGTTCATATGTTTTGAAGGAGACGTGGCTTTTGAGACTCTCTAAGGGAGGATGGAATCTTATGCTTTCAAAGCTAGCTTGCTATTGATATCCTCTCTGAAATTGCCTACCTTACCTTTAATACTGTAAAGCTGCTGGCTTTAAATTGTATAAAGTGTTATATAAATAAACATGAAGTGACTTTATTTGACTTGAAGTCAGAATTTCAGAGCTCTCACATTGTTACGAACCGATGCTTTCTTAACTGCTATTTTCTCACCACTGTCATTTTTGTTGTGTGTTTATTTTGTTATTGAGAGAAAAGTGTAAATATTTATATAATCATCTAAACACAGCTCCCAGCAGTATAGGTGATGTTGAGATGTTCGCTAACATTATACCGTTGCTCAGGTGTTTCAAATTCTTTTTACCCTTAAGTGAAGAACTTTGCTTAGGAACTTTATCCTATACTGGCTTACAAGTCACAATTCTGATTGCTATACTGTGTGCTAACTTGTGCTGTCATGAATTCTCTTGTGGCTTCAGAATCCCATGGCATTAGTCTTTATTAGTCACATGGCATCTGCTTAGCAGTAAGTGAAAACACAATGACAAGTCAGACAAAACGGAAAAGGTAGGTATATTTTGCGAATGAAACCCCGCTGATTGGACGAGACATCTGTCAATCAAGATATGCCGAAAGTACAGCAGGCTGTGGCAGTAGAAAGTTGATCCGCGTGTGCAAATATTAGAGTTGTCTATTTAACCGGTTAATTTAGTGTGACTAATTATGGAAAAAAATATATATATTTAATCTGCCCACCACTGTCTGGTTGGGCCAGACAAAATTGCAAAACAACCCGATCTGAGAAGTGGGAGAGTGGCATAAACAGCAAGTTTAGCTTTTAATGTGAGCGACCTGAGTTCCAGTCACCCTTTTAAAGTGCCTAACGTATACGCAGAGGCGACAGAAAGCAATGGGAGGAGAGAGGGGAACAGGATTGGGAAGGACAGTGAGCCGCCCCATGACCCAAATTTTCACTTTGACAGATAATTACTGCAGTGAAAGTGTATTTAAACCTATTTAAATTTTCTTTAAATTTACATTGCAAAATCAATAATGGTTAAAAAGGCAGTACAGTTTTCCACTTCATTTCTTAAAACGTGATGTTAAAGTGCATTTATAATATATTACAAAAGACTTGCATTTACTTGATATATAAAATATGATGTTTATTATCATTCTAGAACTAGAGCAAATGTTTCAAGTCAAGTCACCTTCATTTATATCGTCTAACTCAGTCCAGTTCTCATACAACAGCAGCAGTACAGTCAGATCAATGATATTGTTGAATTTTAAGTGTCCCAAACTAATCAAGCCAGAGGCAACAGTGGCAAGGAGCCCAAACTCCATCAGGTAACAGAATGGAGAAAAACCTTAGGAGAAACCAGGCGAGTTCTTCTTTGGCCAACAAACAAACATGATCTCATTATGATTCAGGCAACATTCAGAATTCAGATCGGAATTGGTAGAATTCAAATATTTATTCAGTTCCTTTTGCTTGAAGAATGATTCATCACGCCTGCATGGAGCCAAAGCTGGCCATCGGGTTTCCATAAATAGTTGGGGAAAAAACTACTTCTACTTCTGTATGGATATTGGTAATGGCAAAGGGTCAGTTTTTGGCTAAACACTGCTGAAAGCACAATGAAAATTTGTGATATATACATTCACATATCATATACAGTCTATGTATATATATATATATATATATATATATATACACACACAAACACTAATAACAGACATTTTCCTTCATGTACAATAAACCATTAAAGTAAAATGAAAGAGAGAAAGTTAATATGATTCAACCTTATTAGATACATATTTAACAATCTGAACTCTGATTTCCTTTGTTCTTATTCCATAGATTACTGGGTTAAAGCAGTTCGGAATAAGATGATATGACAAGGTGCTTAACACGCGGATATCTCTAGGTATGGTAGGCACCCTGTAGCCAACAAATGCAACAACAACACAGAAAAATGCCACCGCTATGACCATTAAATGTGTGCTACATGTCAAGATGGCTTTTTGGCGTGACTCATGTTGTGGAAATTCTTTTCTCAACTTTTATCAATAATTGTAAGACAGTAGGATATCTCAAAGGTTAACAAAGATCAGCTTTATTTCTTGCAAGAAAGGCAGTTCACACATCAGTCAGAGTCTGATATGAGAAGGGCCCTGACTTCTCCTTTTTGCCAAGCTTATATACCCTTAACACATCCTGGTCTGTCTCAAAAGATCGCCTTGGTTTACCTTAAAAGGCAACACGTCTTGTTCGAGATCTCTTCTAACATAAATTCTATCTAGACAGAACAATATCAAGTCTGCAAAAGTTTCCTGGAAATTAGCTGCTGCTCGATTTCACACATTTTGCCTATCTCTATTTTCATCAAAGCTGCGCACATACTTTTCACACTTGAAGTACACAATAGGTCACTTTGAGTACTCATAGTCTCTTTGCTACCCAGAACATTTTGCCCCTGCAAGCCTATATGATTATATTTCTTTAAATGCTTATAAGTACAAACAAATGTTCAACATTAACACAAGTTGCACACACCTAAATGTAAAAGAACACATCTAAATGTAAAATTTCCATTACAATCCACCCCATGTTCATTCAAAGAACATACACACAAATTTTGACATTTACTTCTCCTATAATCATAGTAATTTACAACAGGTAAATTTTTCCCATGGTCATTTAATTTCTTAGTCAAACTCATGTTCGCTCTCGTTCTCATATACCTCATCTTCAGGCACTGTAACCTCAACTTCATCTTCTTCCCAACATTCTAATTCTAGCAATCTAATTCTATTTTCAAAAAAAAAACTAATCATACCATAGTACATTGCCTTTTAACTTTGAATCAAGCTAAATTTTGAATCACATTGATCTATTAGGCCTTTAACAGGCTGATACTGCTGATTAACCATTTTTCTTAACCTTATTTTGCTAGCTTTTATTTCAAGTAGGCGATTGTTTTACTTAGTCAGATCTATTTAAGGATTTGTGTAATAAAATCTAACCAAAAAAATAATATAATCTTTTCATTTTTATCTTTAACACAAATATCAATAATTGTATTATTTTGTTTCAAACAATGTCATTACTTTAAAATTAACCCAAGCTCTTGCCATGATAATAGCTTTAGCTGCTGATGTGCCATTTAATCTTTAATTACCTATCTTCCTACCATCCTATTTTTCCCAGAATTAACTGATGGACATAACATGTCCTGCCTCTATTTGTTGGCAATGCGGAATAGTTCATAATGGATCCATTGATCCAGATCATTAAATCTGTAACTTCATTCTGAATTAAGAAAGCTTTTTAGAATTTTGCTTTGAGCAAATATTCTATTTCACTGAAATGTCTTAACTGTTTAGATTCATTTTAGTTTTTAAATTGAACATTTCAACTGTGTTAAATTCAAATTCAAAAGTGTTACATTGTTCTTGGTCTAGGTTTTAACTTTGTGCCCCCTACATAATTTTTTTTTAATTCGTTGAAGACCTTTTTCCAACAAAACAAGTCCATATTTCATTTATGGAAACCGGGCTAAATTAGCAAGCACTGTTACTGTATTCCTAGATAGACTAGACCCGCAGTCACCTCTCAGATATCAAATACAGACATTAGACAATACATGAAAGGAATATTTCAATAATCACACTGGTAACTTCTTTTACTAATAATAATCCAGAAATTAAATATGTTTCCCAAAATCAATCTCCTTTTGAAAGTTTTTCTTTTGCTATTTTAACAAATGGAAACACCTAAAAAATATTTAATTTAGTCATTAATTAATTGCTATAGAAGTCTTACCCTATTATCTATTTGGACCTAGTCCAGCAAAGTTACTTAGCCTCCCTTATAAGAGAACAATTATTACCACTATTCATTTTTTAGCATCTATCTGAATTAGGGTTCTAAAACCCTCAAGTTTCTTCAAAAATAGTCCCTAGATTATTCATTATCTTTACAGTAATGTACCTATTTAGAGTCCTTATACTCTATAGAATTAGGACATTTTCCTCTTCTTAATTTACGAGTACCTGAAATATTTTCAAATTCATCAGTAATTGTTCAAATAATAGATCTAAATACTCAGTCCTACAGTATAGTTTGATTAAACATCAATAAACATCACACAAAATTAATTATTCTGCTAAGCTTAAACCATCAGTTGGTCCACATCTTCCTTCAGATGTGTTGATCATCTCGTTACCCCATGGACGTTCCATCTTCACCAGGGTGATTCTTTGCGAACCGTCGCAATGGGCTTATCCCACGTTGGCAAGGGAGGAAAAGTTACTAGCACTTCCTTTGTCCCTCACTTTACGCTTTGCGTTGTCGTTGGTGTCGGCGTTTGGGGTTGCTGAGGCTGGTTGGTGTAGTTTAAGTCGAGATGCTTGGACGGAGGTGTCACTGCACCCCAGATGGGAACCTTGTTTGTGGAGTGAACCATTTCCTGGCTGCTTTCACCTGTGAATGGAGACCTTAAGTATTTTTGTTAATTACAACATCATGTATCATGTCGCCGGACTCATCTGCTTATCCGACCTGTCATCCTTTTTGATGAGACCTGTAAAATTTCATGTCAAACAGTGACAAGACAATACTTTATACATTTGGAACAGAATCAGTTCTGTTCGATGAGATCCATCATGACATCCTGTAAAAAGTTAAATATGGGGTAGACAGGACAAGCTTGCTTGCTCTCTGCCTTCCCAAAGTTATACGCTGCGCGTGTGGCATTGTTTATTTCTGCCACAACAATAACCCAGCTCAGGATAGTTAGCCAAAATCATCCATGGTTGTTATTTTGTTGGGTATATTTTCTTCCCTGTTGGGTCATATTTTAACCTGTTTAGATACAGCTGTTTTGATTGACATCATTTATGTCTCTGAACACCATAATTCACACACTCACTTTCACACACTCCACACACCCTTCTCTGGCCAGAGATTCATTCGTTCATTCATTCATTCATTCTTGTCTGCCTTAGCAGTTTATGAACTGAATGGGGAACATATATTAGGAGTGGAATACCACCAAATATGAACGGTAACAAAGTTCGACGACGACAGAAACTACTGAACGTAGACACACTGTGGCATTCCCCTTGCGACAGTGTCTGAACGTTACGATATCAATTCTCAGTTGTCCGATGCAGTCGTCATGTGTTTGAGTTTAACACAGTGAACGTAAACCTAACTTTTCAAAATCAAATAGATTAAACACTTTAAATAGAAATCGTATAGACCTACAATTGCAGTTGAGAGAATCCGTTTTAATTTCTCAAATGCAATTTGTCATTCTTTGCACAATTTCAATTTTCCACTTTTTGCTGTTGCTCATAAGCTATTTAAAAGAATATTTAGAAATCTTCACACAATCTTTGATCCATGGACAAAAATAAAAAAACATTTCTATCTCGCTGATAATGACAGCATGTGATTTCAAATGTTTATAATTAGAAAACATTGTTTCTATTGAATCTAGAAAATTACCTTTTTAAATGAAATGGAGTGACCAATATTTTTGTCAAATCACAATTTATATTTAAAGTTGGTCACCCAATCTCATTCTCATATGCACAATGCACAAAAATTATCTTAGTTAAACATACAGTAAACCATTGACTCTTAGAATCTCATAGATCAAAACCATTTTTCCACACTATCTCCCAGGGATAACGGGATACTAATTCTAGACGCCTTCATATAAAAAGTATAATATTTAAAAACACGTGCAATTCATATAGTACTATTTATTCATCACTTTAACAGTTCTGATTCCCTTAATATTTTCTCTTAGTGACTGTTTGTAAAACCCTGTGCTCTCAGATGGCCACACATTTTGTCAGCCACCAATCTTTTAGTCACACTGTTTCACAAAAAGCCCCACTTCTCTCCACTCTGCAGTCTGTGGTTTAGCTAAAGAGATGTGAGGGACTTCCCCCTCAACATCATACAGTGATGCTTGGCTATCAGTCAATTCAACCTTCACAGCACACCATTTATCTGACCAAATGAACTCTGAGGTTTTCAGTTCCTCAATCTCTAGTTCAGACCATTTTTCAGCAAAAATTTCATCTGGCTCATTGCTAACATGACATGTGCAATGCAAATCACTTTCTTCCATGAAATCATGGTCAGGAGGCATCCTATTTGTGGCTTTGTTTTGCAGACCACACTGAGGAGTGCTCCATTCAAAAACATATAATGTTTCAGTTGGCATTCGCACCATGCTCATATCAGCATTGAGGCCACTGTCATCACAATACAAATTCAGCTTTAGTTTACACATCAAATCTCTTCCCCGAAGATTACAAGGACAGGTAGTAGTTACAAGAAAAGCATGAGAAAATGAGCGATCACCAATCTGACAAGACAAATCTGCTGTATATGGTTCCTTTACCAGATGCCCTGTGGCACTTCTGGAGGTTGTCCATTTTCCAGATAATACAGTTAAATCAGGCAATTGTTCATTTTTAATTACTGAGTTCTTCACTCCACTGTTAATTTAGAAACTTAACTTTCTTTCCCTCGACACTAATGTCAATCATTGGTAATTTTGCAAATGCTTTATACCAAAAGTTCAGTGTCAGCAAGCATATTTTATCATTGCAAGAAACAGCAAGCACATTTTCTTCATTGCAAGGAGCAGAAAAAGAGATAAGATTAGACATATTTACCACCTGGGAGTCAGACCCTTCACCGTCGCTCCCCTCCCCCTCCTTCTTTCAATCTCCTTGCGGCTCTGGTGGCTGTTGGAATCCTCTGTTCTTTGGAGGATCCGGACAGTCATTTCTCCAGTGTCCTTTTCGCCCACAATTATAACAAGCTTCAGGGTCCCTTGCGGGTTGGTCACCCATTCCACGTCCTCTTCCACCCCATCTTCAGCAGAGCCAGTTGAGTGTCTTTGTCAGTCTTTTTCTGTTTGTTCTTGGCTTGGTCTCTCAGCAGCTGTTGTTGATGCGTTGCGTGTCGTCGGATTTCTTCCAGCCGCGCTTGGTGGTACCCCACACAAGACGTTTTGACCTTTTTCCCTATTTCAGGGTCCAGACCGTCCAGAAAAACAGTTTTCAGATACTTATCTTTGATTGTCTGGCCTGTGCTTCTCTTTGGGTTGGTGAACATTTACGAATTTTGGAGATGGAGGAGTGTAGTCTGGAGGAGCAGAGGGCAGGGTGATCGAACCTAGCAGGCTTTGATATGGGTGGTCTTGATTTTGGTGGTCTTGCTTGCAGACTCGTTCCCTCTTCTTCTTTGTCTTCCTCAGGATCTTGACTTCCCATTGCTCCTGGTTGTCTTTGTGGTTCGTGGAGGGCCACTGCTGGTGGTGGTTGGTAGGGGGAGTAGGGAGCCGGACAGCGGTCGTCCTCAGCCAGGCGGGTTTTCATGCATCTCATTCCCTCGGAAGAATTAGAAACAGAGTTTAGTAAAGTTTTTTTTTTCTGGCTTCCTCTTTCTGGCTTCCTCTGCCTTTGTCTCTCTACTATTTGCACTCTTTAATGGTGCTAATGCTGCATTTATCTGTTTTCTTTGTCTGGTAATTGCCTCATTTAACCATACATCTATAATTCGACCATCAAAGTCATAATTATCTTTTTCTGTATATTTTTGGACTTGTTTTTGTTCAATTTTCCTTTGTCTTTTGCAGATGGCTTACACTCAGACATTAAACACACATTAAATCCGTACAATTTAATTAACTGTGGTATCCTATGATGCCACCCTGTTCCATTCTTCTTGGTCATGGAACAATAATTCCCTTTTGAGAAATCCACTGTCTCCAACTCTTTATCATTAACATTACTCATTTTTGCACAAATTTTACTCAACAGTATTTGTATTTGCGTATTTAAATTCTTCAGTATTTATATTTGCGTATTTAAATCTTTCTCCTCACGTGGTCACCACGTACTATATTTACTGTGTTAATTCTTTCCCCCAGCGTGGCCACCACGCCTGCCTAAATCCGTCGATCTAGGACTTTCAAAAATGCCCACATCCGTCGATGCTAGGTCTTTTTCCCAGACAAGTGCCTTGTTAAATATTTGGAAGTTACTTTCAGGCTTATTCCAAACCGCAAACTTGTCTAGACTTTTGAGAAGGTTACTTTCAGGCTTATTCTCAAAATTCTGGCCCTTCTGGGAAAACAATTAACACCTGCATTTGAGACTATTACTTTCAGGCTTATTCTCAAATCCTTTTGGAAATTACTTTCAGGCTTATTCCAAAAATCCTGACCCTTTTAGGAAAAAAATATTCAATACGCAAATAATTTTCTTATTTACCACGTAAATAATTTTCTCTCTCACCGTCTTTTGATGACCTCGTGAGTTCAGTTCTGGGAGTACGTTCACCTCCGTTCGTCGTGATGAGTAGAACAATTCTCTCTCCTTAAACTTGAGGATTTTGAGCCGCAGAGCTGGTCTCTCGGGATGATCAATTCAATTGTCCCTCTATCACGGCGATCGGTTGGTTCACGGTTATCCCATCATCCTCGTCGCCATTTGTTGTGGAAATTCTTTTCTCAACTTTTATCAATAATTGTAAGACAGTAGGATATCTCAAAGGTTAACAAAGATCAGCTTTATTTCTTGCAAGAAAGGCAGTTCACACATCAGTCAGAGTCTGATATGAGAAGGGCCCTGACTTCTCCTTTTTGCCAAGCTTATATACCCTTAACACATCCTGGTCTGTCTCAAAAGATCGCCTTGGTTTACCTTAAAAGGCAACACGTCTTGTTCGAGATCTCTTCTAACATAAATTCTATCTAGACAGAACAATATCAAGTCTGCAAAAGTTTCCTGGAAATTAGCTGCTGCTCGATTTCACACATTTTGCCTATCTCTATTTTCATCAAAGCTGCGCACATACTTTTCACACTTGAAGTACACAATAGGTCACTTTGAGTACTCATAGTCTCTTTGCTACCCAGAACATTTTGCCCCTGCAAGCCTATATGATTATATTTCTTTAAATGCTTATAAGTACAAACAAATGTTCAACATTAACACAAGTTGCACACACCTAAATGTAAAAGAACACATCTAAATGTAAAATTTCCATTACACTCACCAGAAGGAGAGCGAGATATAATGACAAAAATAACAATGTAAGAGCAGACTACAAATGCACAGTCACATGCTACTAAGATGAAAGCGATTGTTCCAGCCATATGGTTCTTGCTCACATCACCACAGGCTGTATTGACAACTGATGTATGCTCACAAACACAATGATAAATCACATTTGATTTACAAAAATAGAGTGGCCCAATCAGGCCGACCATCGTAGCAACACAAAGCAAGTTACGGAAAAAAAAGGACAAACAGAATATTATTGATGTTTTAACGTTTACATAGTCATGGTACTGTAAGGGAAAAATAATGGCAAAAAATCTGTCGACTGCCATCAGAACTAAAATTGTCGACTGGAAAAAACCTGCCATATGCAGACAAAACGTTTGAACAAGACATTCATCTTTGTAAATCATATTTCTACCAAACAGAAAACTGATTAACATTCTTGGAACAACAAATATTGGCTGTATAAACCCAAGAGCTGCAATAAACCCGATCAGAATGTACATGGGTGCATGTAACTTGCTTTCTTTTACAATCACTAGCATTATAATTGAGTTTGCAAACAACGTGAAAGCAAATATTACAAGAAAAGGAATGAAAAGGTATCGCCGATACTCTTGCAGATCCGTGAATCCAATCAAGTAGAGTTCCTGATGAGAGAAGTTGAATGTTCTGTCATCCATTCCTTGGATCAAAGTTAACTTTGAAAACATAAAACAGTTAATAGTTACAGTTTAGTTTATCAGTTTACAGTTAATGCACAGAAAATAGGTTTACAGAAGCAATTAACAATATAAGCAAAAATATACATACATTTAAGCATAAACAGTGTCCTTTAACCTTCAAATGTGGTTTGCATTTTATGCTCAGACTTGCAGCAAAGGAAGCTTAGAGATTTAATAATTTAAACATGCTAAACATTAGATCAACAAATCTTATCTTTTAGTTTTTAAAATAAATAAATAAATGTATTTCAGTTCTTCAGGTCTGTAAAATGAAGCCTAAAATCTATAACAGCATGCGCAAAGGCTTTTTAAATCTTATTCTTGTAGCTCCCCCTCTTCTGATTTAGGTCATGCTACCTCTCTTAAATATTCCATGCTCCCCTGATACAGTGCAGGGACAACAGCTTGACATTATTATTACTGTTGTTTGTTATTGTTTTCCTTAATGGGTATGGCTTGAGGCAGGATTCACTTTTGGAAGGACAGAATAGGTTGCGCAATCTTAACAGGCCTTATTGTTTCAGGTAAAATGAGGGTACAATTAAGTCAAATGAAGGCATCACCTATAAGATAAAATTTTAAATGTTTTGCTGAGTCAAAGTTCCATTTCATATAGCCCATTTCAAAGTTCCATTATATATATATATATATATATATATATATATATATATATATATATATATATATATATATATATATATATATATATATATATATATATATATATATATATATATATATATATATATAAACTTTCCAAATTAAAGATTTTAATCTGCTTAAATGCCAGTCAAGTAACTAATTTATTAATTAGCACCATCAGTTATTGGACACTGTTTACAAAAAAAAATCTGATTTTGTAGCTTAAATCAAATATGATAAGGCAAAATTAAGGCTTTCTGTAGAGAACACTATAGTGTTTTCTCAAATGTCTAAGATTGTATTATTCCAATGGAAATTTGAAGAGAACTAAATGAGCAATTCTGTAATTACTTTGGGGTGAGTCCACACTTCTGAGATAAAATACATACACCCATACAAAAACATTTTAACACCAAAAATTACAAACATATCAATAATACATGTTTTAATAATACAAATTTATCACACCGATACCTTTATATTCTCTAAAAGTCATACTATTTATATAAAAACAATAACATTGTGATAAACAAATTCAAATAATTGTGTTTTTAATGAAATTCATTTGGTTGTTTCTTTGGTTTCAAATGGAGGGGGATGCAAATTATTTTGAGGGGATGTCCTGGGACCAGAACAAGGATAGGACATTCTCGTCAGTAAAGTGCTAATGATCAAAACACTAAGAGTACTTACTGTAGCACATCCTGTTGTGATCATTCCTTTTAATTACTAAAAACCTTCTCAGTAAACAGGAAGACATGAACACACAAACACACATGGGTCACAAAATGTAATGAGTCCATGTCTCCATGTAGAGTTGATTTACTAGAATCAGTCAGACCAAATAATGATTTACTATCACTTAGTGTCTCAGCAACTATTGTCATAAGTGACTAATTATGACCAGATGTATCCAGTAGCTGGTGATTTAATTAGCTTCAGACTGATTAAGAGTGGCCTTCTCTTTGGATACTTTCCTAACTTCGGAGATATCCAATGTTCCCTTGGCTCATTTACTGCTCTCACTGCTTGAACCGTCCGCTGGGAAACTTGGATTTAGAACCTCAAAAACAAAACTGTGATGAAGCAGAAATATGACTTTAATAACTCATTAATAATTGGGAACACCCCAATTTTCTTCTTCTTCTTCTTCCTATTTTCTATATAGCGCTTTTAACAATGTAGATTGTCTCAAAGCAGCTTTACAGAGATAAATGTATAATTTAACGTAAGATTGTTTTGGCTTTATAGCGGTTCTTTAATAAAGTTATTTTCCAGCTAAAGTTAGTTTTGATTGATTCGCTTCCGTCGCAACGATCATTTGTTATTAAATTAGGGGCCGCTAAGACGACACCATTCTCTCTACACAGACTTTAAACGCAAACCTGTGAGATGTGAACCTGTGATGGCATTCACATGCGCATTAAGAATTGGTTCTATACATGGATTTCTCGGAGACGTCATCACTGCTTGCGCACGCAACCAAGAGGCAAAAGACCCGCGCTCTTCGTACCGGAGTAAAGGGTTCGGCTAGTATGTGTTGTTGCTAAGTCAAAATGCCAAGGAGTTGTAGCCAGTGCTGGGTGCCTGATGTTCAACATTACTATGGGGAAGCATGGTTTTGCCAAAAAAATGCCTTAAAATCATAAGGCTTGGCTTTAATGCCTTGCCTTTGACGAGCACATCCTCAACACGCAAAAAATCCGGTGCAGCAGCATCAAAGTATTTGACAAGCTGCACATGACCATATTAGCACGTAGTATGCATCAAGGGATTTGTATGCTCTAATCATTTCTCTTGTAGCCTATACTTGGTGTCTGAATAAGATAATTATATCAGGCCATACAATTGCTGGCCACTTCTTGTCATCCACAATCCAAAGATCGTCATGTATTGCATAGATCCGGCAAGATCTCACCATTGCTGAGAGTAAGTTTTTTTAATATAAATTAGGCTAATCGCCACGTTCGGAGGTACTAAGGGTTCCCACATAATCCATCGTCAAATCTTTGATTTACAGTATGTGTCATGAAATGTTGCAGGTCGTAACGTAAACAAGGCTAACTTATATAAAAGCAAAGCTCTATAGATGCTGCACTCCTAACATTGGCTATTGCATTACTACATTGCTATAGTCTAACGTTAACATGATAATTCATGCATCACAGTATGTCCGGATTTTAATTCGTAAACAGTTGGACGTTTTACATAATGTTATATTAATATAATATAAACACAAACAAACAGATCCAACTCTGAAATTGCAGTTTATTACTGAGTCAGCAAGAAATTACAAACAATGCGAAATCTACGTTAATTACAATGTTCTTTTACAGAACTCGGCATAACAGCTAGCGGTTTTCTGCCTCTTGGATGTGCGCGCATCCGGTATTGTTTGTATACAAGAAACCCATGTATAGTTATGTGCATTTGAATATATGTGTGCAGGTTTGGAATTCCCTACAAACCAAGCCTAAACAAATTACTGGTGTTTCCTTATAGTTTTGATTCAGAATTTTATTTTATTTTATCAATTCGGGGTAGATACGCAAATCGAGTTTTCCCGACGACGCTTTATCTGTAGAGTGGGAAAGGGATCCTCCATAGGGAGAGACTAGTTGGCACTTCAGCACTGCGTTGTCATCGGGTCCAGGCGAAGGTCCTTCATCAGATCTGGAAACGGCCTGGATCCGGCAGGCTGCGGGAAAACCTTGGGATAAACACAGACACTAAAATTAGCGTAGATGCCATTCTTCTCATGATGTAACAAGTACATCAGGATTTATGGGAAGTGTTCCCGGTTCCAGCTGACCTAATCTATGCAGCCTAATATTGAATTATAAAGGCTATAATGTATTATGTGAATGCTAGGTCAAAGAGATGTGTCTTTAATCTAGCTTTGAACTGACAGAGTGTGTCTGCTTCCCGGACAATGGTAGGAAGGCTGTTCCAAAGTTTTGGTGCTAAATAGGAAAAGGATCTACCGCCAGCAGTTGATTTTGATATTCTAGGTATTAGTAACTGGCCGGAATTTTGAGATCGCAATAGACGTGAAGGAGTATAATGCGTTAAGAGCTCGCTCAAGTTCTGCGGAGCAAAACCATTTAGTGCTTTGTAAGTAATCAGCAATATTTTAAAATTGATGCGATGTTTAATAGGGAGCCAGTGCAGTTTTGACAGACAATTTAGTTCCATTTCAGCAACTTCATCGTTAGCAAGCTATATCATTCATAAACTGTAACATTTTACAAGTGCCCACAGAAATGTTGCCATGTATTAGAACTGCACGATTCTGGATAAATTGTGAATCACGATTTTTTGCTTCAAACAGAGATCACGATTCTGAACAGACAACTTAACAAAATAACATGTAATTTTCTAGAGACACAAGTGTAAGATCACGTGGGTAGAGTTGTGGAGACTGGAGCCCTACAGGATCTCCTTCCTCTTGTGCTCCGTATACAACACCCTTCCTGCACACATGGGGGTTGAGGGACAACCTGTACTGCAAGCTCTTTGGTCAAAAGGGGACACTGGCACATATATTGTCAAGGTGCAAAACATCTTTAACCCAAGGTTGATATACGTGGCGCCATGACAAGGTGCTCTTGTCCCTCGCCGACACACTCGAGCAGATAACCATCATCACCTGATCTCGTTTCACTTTAGCTTTCTTTGCTGCTGAAAATGTGTTTAACAAACACACTGTCACAGCAGCCAAAAAAGACAAAAGATATAATAAGAGTTAAAGTCCCTGTAAAGTCAAAATGAAGTCTGTGTTCTGAGTTTGTCACACCACAGAAAAATGTGTTATTAGCCACCCAGCCAAATTTGAATGATAAAAAAAGCCGGCAAGAACATAAAATAAGCTATCAAAATCTTGAAAAAATGAGCAGTAGTCTCTGCTCTCAAACGCTGGGGGCGTGTCCGCTGGCTGCGCTGAAACCACGCCCACTCACGGGAAAGCTGCCGTCGCTACACTCAACTGTCACCACGACGGGAGGATGAAGGCCGAGGCGGGAGATAGTCGGTTCGGCCCCATTTACCAGTAACAGCGGATTATCAGTGAATCCCAGTTGTCTCCGACGAAAGTTTATAAAAACTATCCCATGTAAAATGATCACGACAGAGGCGGGTTTTGGCGGTGATCCTCAACTGTTCATCAAGTTGGCTCTTCACAAGATTAATCCACCTCTTCTTGATGTGATCTTTTTCGGAAATGTAAATAAGGACACCGATCTGTTTTGTACGTGATCGCATCCAGGTAGTACGCATTTCCGTGATGAAGGCATAGCTAGCTAGCAAACTGTAGGCTGTAGTTACTAATAGTACTGACAGTAACTCGCGAATGAGCGGCAAACTGATGTGAATGTGCTCTATTGTTAGGGGAGGGGCCAGCATCAGGGGCTCCAGTGCGTCATCAAGTAGGGGCGTGCCCAATAGCTCAGGGGCTCCAGTGCGTCATCGATCCCCCGTTTTAGCCCCACCCAGAAAATCCGTAACACAGCAATGGTGAAAAACTGTTTAACGGTCTAACTCCACAATTCAGCACTTCACAGTTCACAGTCTTGGTAATATGTTTTAGCAATACATTTCTAACATTTCTAATGTGTTTAGAATTTTTTTTTAGAATTGACTTTACAGGGACTTTAAGAAATCAACTAATGGAAATACTAATCACTCTTATGGTGACTTCAAATGAAAGCACATTAGAGTTAAACCTCAAAAAAAAAATTCCTTTAGAAATAAAGTCAATCTGGTTAGTAATATGTGAAGCTGGTAATGCTGTTTGTGGACTTGTTTAATCCTCCTCTCCTGAGATCTTCACAGATTTAATGTCTTCTTTTATCTTCCGTTGATTTCAAGGCTGTCTGAAGTCAGTTGTAGTTCTTGTGTTTCTGCTAGTCTCTTTTTCTGTTCTCTTCTTTCCTTCAGTGATTCTGCTTGTTAACAGGCTTATTAAGGCTCAGATGATTCCATATTTAATATACACAGATTTTGTGGCTCAGATACGTTCAGATCTGGTTTATTTCTTTGCTCTTGGCTGACATGTGGCATTGCCGTGGCCTGCTTGTGGTCCAGATCTGGCAAACAGGAGTGAGCCACCTAAGAGCCATCATTCCACACTGCATGTGGGCCAGATCATCTTTCCACATGTGCCAGATGTTGGCCGGATCTGAGATGTCACAATGTTGCTATGTGGGAGGTTATCTTACCATCAAACATACCCTGAACTCTCGGTTGATTAAACCAAACTTTGCTTACTCAAGGTTTGCTGGTTCCAAAAACACGCCCAAGAGTAAGTTCATCCAACTCAGAGTATATTCATGGTTAACACACCAGACATTCTCAACAGAGCAACGAATCAACGAGTCACCATGGAAATGGATGCTAAGAAAAAGATCTTCTTATTTTGTTAAATGCTGATTTGCATACTTAGTGCATATCGCCACCTATTTGGGGGTTGTGCAATCATTTTTCAATCTTTTTGTTTAATAATCTTTAATCCCTGAGAACATGAAATATATTGTTTGTTTGATGCTAATTATATAATAAAAAGAAAGACAGATTAAACTAAATACAGTCTGTGCTTGCAAAGATAACATGGCTGTATAGGTTTATTTTTTGTTTAGCCTTTTTCAAGTCTGATTTTTAGTCCTTTTTCTTCCACTAGCTTGAAAGGTAATATACATCATATATCATATCATATCATATCATATCATATCATATCATATCATATCATATCATATTTGTCTTGTATTATAGAAATACATTATAGCACGGACAACGTCCTGTTGAAAAAAAAAACATGTCTGAATGCAGATCAATGATGTGTGAAATGCGAATTATATTGCAATATATTATAATAAAATTAACAAAACTTTGTTTTAATAGTGCTTTAAATATATCAATATAACTATATAAATAATATTGTGCACAATCTGTCAAGCCCACTAGAGCCACATCAATAGGGCACGCATGCTCTGAACATCTTTAAAGTAAACTCTCTCTCTCCAGAGCAGGTTATGTTCAGAGAATAGGTTGCTACTTGCATACCCTGAAAGTTATCTTTGTAACCGAAAGTTGAGGTCTAAATGAGAGGAAGCCAACACACTCGGCACAGGGTGATTATCAAGGCAGCCCACAGAGGACCACGCTTGAAGTCATGATCTATCTGGAGCTCTGGGAAGAGGAGGTTTCAGCATAGTGCCCTTTACCCTCTCAGTGAGCGGAAACCACTTCACTCAACCTAGGGTGGTTTAACAAGGAGGCCTCTCTAGGGTCCATATGCTTGAAATAGTGATCTTGCCTGGAGCTCAGTAGAGCGGTGGCTTATTTTCCAGAATAACTCTCTAACCGAAAAGAATCCAACTCACTCAAACAGAATGATTATCAAGGCAACATCTCTTTGGAGGGCCGACCACTTGCCATATCAATTATCTGGAGCTCAGATGAGCGACTGCTTTGGTAAAATGACTCTCTTATTGAGAGGAGGCCAAGTTACTCACAACAGGTGACGTGTTTCGTTCTAATGCTATAAACCATATAAAAACCTCATAAATGACTCTTAGTTTGAGGAGGCATGTAGTAACGGTGTCATGATAACCTTCCTTAAAAAATGGGAGCTCCAGGGCCCCAGTTAAATTTTTCATATTATTAATATTTATCATATTTTCATATTTTTCTGATATGAGATGAACAAACATCCCCTTAATCCCTTTCTATAGGGAGTTGAGGTCACTATAATTTTTCACAGTGGTGAAGTGACCTGCAAAGCTCAACCTGTGACTTCAAAAGCGGAGGCCTTAATGTAAGTGAGGCCTGCCATACCCTTACAGCCTGAAAGGGTACACTCTGTACCTCTGGTCGCACCTTCTCCATGACGAGAGGCAACGCTAGCTCTCTAGCCCTGTCTGTGGTTCTCAAACCGGGATGGGCCAGGACTCCCTGGCTGCCTGGGTGCAGACTCAGATCGGCGCGGCATGCATGATTAAATGCATGATCCTCGTCCAGCAGAGCACTCTCGTCAGCGGCTGAAGTGCGTTAGAGATTAACTCCTCTCTCAAACTCTTCTGCCAGCTTCATCTGTGAGTAGCAGTTTCCATCTGTGAGTAGCAATTTCCTTTTTTATTTTTATTCTTCTGGCTTGAGAGCCACGTTAAATGCATGATGGTAGTACTGTATAATATTAGGAGAGTTGTAATGCATGACAAAACAAATCAATAATTCAACTAATTTATTTGTTTAACAATACAAAATTTTATCAGCAATTCAAAATAAATATTGAAGAATTGTTAAACATTATGAAAATTGTATTATTAAAAAAGAAACCATGCATTTACATGGATCTGCAGATCAGTCTGTGTATATAGGCCCACGCTGGTCCACCCGTAGCTCAGACCCTGCTTATGTTACAACACTGCTGAGAAGACCCCAGAAAAGCTGATGCAATTTATTGGCTTATTTTGTTATTATTCATACTTGACATGATGCCTATTAGAAAGTATATTCGACAGGTCATAAAATAAAGTTTGTGCTTGTTCAAAACCATGTCAACTGCATCTGGGCTAAATTTTGTGTTGATATCCCAAAGGAATCAATAGTTTTTGCATTTGGAACCATGGTAGCCATTTTATCAAAAGTCTAAAAACCTTTCCAAACAAGTGATCTGAGTGTTTTACTTAACATACGAACTGCTTACATGTGTAAACTCCACAATAAAGCATACAAATTATATAGAATTATATAGAATAATTAAAACGTAATAAGCATGATTTATATGTTTATTTACAAGACCCAATTTGAATAATAATATCTTTAATGAAAACAAATGATTTGAAAATGCTACTGGAAATAGGCTACTTTTAAATAATACAGACTTGAATATATTGCTGTCTATTGAAAAAACATTTTGATAAATGTGTTTTTATTATTAATTGGATTATTTACAATTATATATTTAAGTGAATAGCATATGTATAATGGCCTATAGAAATAGTATCTATTTGAAGACCTGCCTGTGTTTGATGTTTTAGGGGTGTGAGTGTGTGTGTGTGTGTGTGTGTGTGTCTTTATTGTATATTTATTCATTTAAAATATATTGAAGAGGTTCCTCCCTCAAAATAATACATTTTCATATTAAGGTCATATTTTAAATGTATTATCACAATGACTGTATATATATATATATATAGCATACATTTTTCAAAAAGTAAAGACTTTTCTGTTTATAAACTTAAGAAATGTGTGTCTTATTTCTTTTGTTCTCCATCCATAGATTATTGGGTTAAAACAACTTGGAAAACACAAGTACATGATGCTTATAACTATGCGGTTGTTGGAGGAAATGTTGTTTCTTACTCTGTAAGATAAAAATGCAATCAAGGCAGAAGTTAAAGCAACTGACAAAACAATTAAATGAGTAATGCAGGTGTTTAAAGCTTTCATGTGAGCTTTGCCAGATCTAAATACAGAGGTAAAAATCACAGCATAGGAAGCAGTAATGAGAATAAAATCTGCAGTTGGTATAAGGAAAGCAGTCAATAGTCCTATCATGTTATTAATAGATATATCTCCACATGCTAACTGAACCAACGCCATGTGTTCACAAAAACAGTGATCGATCACATTTGTTGCACAAAATGACAGTCTTCCAGCAAGAGAAACAATTGTGACAATCAAGAGTCCATTTCTGATTAGTGGTGCAAAAACAAATTTGAGAAAATTTGAGATCTCCTTATATTTATGATAATCAAGAGGTTTGCATATTGCAAAATAACGATCCACTGCCATCCAAAAAAGCAAAGTAGTTTGAAATGTTCCAACAAAATGAAGGCAAAACATTTGTATCAAACAACCTGTTAGAAAAATCCCACTCCAATTAAATAAAAAACTAAGAAGCATGTTAGGTACAAAAAAGATTGGCAAGATCAAGTCTACAACAGCCATTAAACCTATTAGTACACACATAGGAGAATTGTTTTTAAATATATGAGAATAGAATTTGCTGTGATAGCCAATAAAAACATCAGAAAGAAAGGGATACATAAAAAAGGCCTCCATTCTCCAAGGCTGTAGAAACCATTTAATTTGAAGTCTGTAAATGAAATATTTTATGCAGGAAGGTCCTTCATTCTGTTCAAACAAATAAAGTTGATCAAGAAAATAGTTGATCAAATGTACCTTTTAACAACACCAAGATACACTTTAGTCATAAATTGTACTGTGCTTAAAAAAGGTGAGTAATGACATTGTTAATAATAATAATAATAATAATAATAATAATAAACTGGTCAGAATTTAAGCTCTTTTTCTTTTCATATTTTCTAGAATCTATATTTCAAACATTATGGGCTCTCTTAGTATAGTAGTAGAGTTTACCTTAATTCTGATTTTTCTTGCATTGTTATACTGTGATGTAAATCTGAACAGTTAAATAAAAGCTTCCTCTGACACTTCTGCTCAGAAGTACAATGGATTGATTCATCATATGACAAGCATAAAATTCATACATAAACAATTTTTTTTCAAGATAAGATGTCTTGTTGGAGTGCAATGAAAGCTTGACAAAAATCATGGTCTTTAAATACACTGTTGTGTTCCCATGAGTATGTGTGCTACTCCCATTAAAGAAAAGAGCTCACCTCGTTGTTGCTGTATCATAGGTCTGCAGTTTCTGTGACAGCGGTAATTGTTTTCTAAGCTCAAGAATTTGTATGACCAGTGGATGCCAAGCATGCAACCCAAGACGTTTACTCAATGAGTAAGACTAATGTTATATAAATAAGTGTTTCCCAACACTTTTCATGGAAGCACCCCAACAATACATTTTCAAAATCTTCCTAATCAAACATACCTGAATCAACTAATCAGGGGTGTGTTTCCCGAACAACGATGTAACTCACTGCTCAACTACCATAGTACGATGCGTCGTTGACGAAATCAACTAGCTAGTCACGACTGTTACCCTATCCCTACCCCTAAACCTAATCCTAATCCTACCCATAACGTTTCCCTAAAATCAGAGGGAAATGATACTGTAGGTGAATAACACTGATGTTGAAAGACCTCATCCTGGTTCATCCTGTCAGCCTAAACTTGACATAAACTGTAAACTTGTCCCTCAAATCTGATTGGTTGATTGGAAAGTTGTTTCAGGATCAACAAAGATGTTGATCCAGGAACATGTGGTACTTGGTGAAATCACGTTCACCCTTTCAACCATGGTGGTTTATAACGTCAAGCACCGTATTAACGCTAGATGTTTTGCTATAAATTACAGACATGGCATCTATTTCTCATTTATCTCAGTTATTTTGCTTTATTTCCAGATTCAATCATAGACTCATTCTTACACACTAGAGGTGTAGAAGTTCGCACATGTGCAGTCTTCAAAAACGGTGCTTTAAATCTCTTGACAAACTAAAAGACGTAAATTACATTTGTATGTATTCTAAATAAAAGACACAGGTTGTACTGAATGTCAGCTTGCTTATTTTGCTCAAGATAAGGATTTATTAAGTCCACATGTCATGCAAATTAGAAACTATGCTTCTAACCACAGGCCGAGAGCTGTTGTTCCAACCACACAACTTTTCGATGCTGCTTGCGAATGTTCGTTGGAACGATGGTTTCGGGAAACACTGACTCGTTGAACTATCCTGATAACGACGGAACTTGTGAACATAGTTGGCTAACGATGCTTTTGGGAAACACACCCCAGCTCATCATTAGTAGAGACTCCAAGAGCTGAAATGGTTGGGTCAGATAAGTGAGACAGCAAAAATGTGCACTATTGGGTTGCCTCCAGGAACAAGGTTGGGAAACATTTATATAAATGGTGTAATTTTCAGGAAGATTGGATTTAATATATTCAGTTTAATTGTTTATGGGCATTTTTGCCCCTTATCTTGAATTTGTTTATTGTTCACTTTTGTTCATTTTGGTGTAATTTTTGCCCCAAGCCTTGCTCTTAGCTCCCTAAAACAATCTGTCATGGTTTGGTGCAAGCGTGCCGCACAAGCCCTGAAAAGTGAAGCCAAAACGTCTCGATCGCCCCCCGGTGACTGGTCCTAGTATAGGTCATAAGCCCCGCCTCCCCATGTTATTCAACGGGACGCGAGACCAACTAAACAATTAAATTACACTTCAAATATCTTTTTTCCAAAGGTGGTTTCTTTCATTTGCTGTCGTTTTTATCACGCTGATGTAATTTCTAGTATCTGTTTCCAAAATAAGTTGGTTTTTAGTTAGTTACGTGATGCGGTGGTGTAACGTCATGATTGACAGCTGTGATTGACAGGTTCTCCGAGCGAAGTAGTCACTGAAGCACCAACGGACATTTTTTTCGGGATCTTCGGAGGACTGAGGAGATTGCATTTGCTTTATTTTAACAAGCCTCTTGTCGTACTGCAATCAATTTTTAAAAAAGTGTGCAGAATCCACTCTCCCTGAGTGCATTCTGCGAGAGTGAGGGCGGAGCGTTGATCTCGCGGCTTTACTTCCTGCTCACTACTGCGCAGGTCTGGTCCCGAAATCGCTACTGCGCAGACTCAAGTTCCAATATGTCAGCGCCATATCGGGACTCTGGCGGCTTCAGTTCTCACCAATGGAAGAGAGCGAAGGGGCGTCGTCCATATTTTTTTACAGTCTATGGTTTGGTGCAGGTAATGAGGGACGGGGAGAGGATCTTGATGCAAGTGGTGTATTTATTTAAATGTAAACAAAGCACTCCGGAACTAGAAAATAAAAGAAACGAAGTATACGTAGACAAGAACGGACAAATAACAACTGAAACTGAGGGCTAGATACACACTAGGCGAGACCTGGTGCTGTAAACAGAATAATACACAAATCCAAGTTGGGGGCCATCGAAAGAGCAGGTGACCACTACGGAGGAGCAGACAGAGGAGATAACCATAGATCAGCCAGCAGAGGAAAAGACCATGGTGGAGCTGGCAAAGGAAGAGACAACAGCGGAGCTGGAGACCCCCACGGATGAGCCTGTGGAAGAGAATGTTGATGAACATGGCAGAGCCAGAGGAATGGAGATCCACGTCAGAGCTCGCAGGACTACTGACCATGATGACCGATCACAAAGTTTTCTTAATTAAAAAAAAATATATATATATATATTATATAATAATCATGTGAATTACTGTCTTGCTAATAAACACACCAAATAGCATTTAAGAGGCACAGGAATAAGATCAGAGTTGACTGAGATACACAGATAAACTGCAGCCTCCACATTATGAAAAACAATACGATAACATTTTTAGTCCCACTTTTTTTAAGTGTTTTTATTTACTATTAGTTAGATTTTTTAAGGGAATGCATAAATTTGTTTATGTCTGCGCGGCGAGGGTCAATACAAAATGAGATAAAAACTTTCAAATTTCAAATTTCAAATTTTTCTGTAACTTGTTCCATGCAGAGGGAGCAGCAAAGTTAAACGCCTTTTTTCCCAGCTCAGTTCTAACATTTGGTACAGACAGAAGGACAAGATCCTGGGACCGAAGATTGTAAGTCCCAATATTTTTTACACTGATGTAGGTCAGAAGGTAGGATGGAAGAAGACCTAAAATAGCCTTATATATAAAAACATACCAGTGTTGGAGTCTCCGTGTTGACAGAGAAGACCATCCAACACGTTCATACAGTTCACAGTGGTGAGTGAGGCCTTTAAGACCAGTGATGAACCTCAAAGCTCCATGGTATATAGTGTCCAGTGCATGTAAACTTCGAGACGAAGCATGCATACATAAAACATCACCATAGTCAATAATAGACATAAAAGTACCAGCAACTAACCTCTTTTTAGATTCGAATGAGAGACAGGATTTGATTCTAAAATAAAACCCTAGTTTAAGTTTTAATCTTTTTGACAGCTGCTGAATATGAGAAGATTCATCTATTAAAATACCGAGATATCTGTATTTAGAAACACATTCAATCTTCTTACCCTGAGAAGTGATGATTGAAGACAGATTTAATTTGGATTTTGAATTTGAAAAAAGCATTACTTTTGTTTTTTCAGCATTTAAAACAAGTTTCAGATCATAAATGTTCTGTTGAAGCATATTAAAATCAAATTGAAATTGAGAGAGGGCCTGGACTGCTGTAGGTGCTGTGCAATACAGTACAGTGTCATCTGCATAAAAATGAAAATTTCCTTTCGATATGTTATGATTTATGTCATTTATATATAGGATGAAAAGCAGTGGACCCAGCACTGATCCCTGTGGCACGCCTTTTGTTATTTTGAGATAGCTAGAGGTGTTTCCCTCCGCCTGCACACACTGAGTTCTGTCTGTAAGGTAATTAACAAACCAACTTACAGTTTGTTCCGAAAGTCCAGCCCTCCACAGTCTGTGCTTAAGCACTGTGTGGTCCACTGTATCAAAAGCCTTAGAAAGGTCAATAAAAAGGGCTGCACAATGCTGCTTTTTGTCTATGGATTCAATTAAGTCATTTAAAACCTTAAGAGCTGCAGATGTTGTACTATGCCTTTTTCTAAAACCGGATTGAAAGTCAGATAGAACATTTTTACTGTCTAAAAAAATCTTTAATTGATCACTGACAAGAGACTCTAAGACCTTGGCCAGGACAGACAATTTAGAGATCGGTCTATAGTAATTTAATATAGCAGGGTCACCACCTTTTAACAGGGGAACCACAAAAGCTGATTTCCAGATGGACGGAATGACATTTGTGTTCAAGCACCGATTAAAAATATGAGTTAAAGGCACGGAAATAAAATTAGCTGCTAACTTTAAAAAGTAAGGATCCAATTTGTCAGGGCCTGCAGATTTTGTTGTGTCCAAATGTTTGAGGGCTTTATCTACATCTGAAACTGTAATAGGACTAAAACTAAAACACTGAGTAGAAGGTTCGGAACCAACAGTCTCCACTATGGGGGAACACTTATGTTGAGTATTTAGTGACTCAAATAAAAATCCTGAGGCTATGAAATGTTCATTGAAACAATCAAGAATTTTGGTTTTGTCAGTAATTGTTTTAGAGTCTATCACAACACTTGAAGGAAGCTCCTGACCTTTACTGTTTTCTGATAATGATTTGATAGTTTTCCAAAATTTTGATGGGTTATTCAGGTTATGAGTGGTTTGAGAAAGAAAATGATCAGCTTTGGCTTTTCTAATTTTGAGAGTACATGCATTGCGCAGCTGCCTGAAAACCAGCCAGTCAGAGTTCTCATTAGATTTTCTGGCTTTTGTATGATACAATTGTGAAAATTAATCTTAAGAAGAAGTTTATATTAGTTCAAGTTTGCTCTGTGTGGTTTATTCTGGTTTATAAAAAATGTTTATTCTTCAAGTTTTCAAAATGAAAAAAAGTGTTGTTTGTCAGTATCCCTGACAAGCACATATATATATCATGGCGACGAAAGAAAGCAAACAATTTCGGCAGTGTGCGTCCCCTTGCCCACGCTATCTAAGCGAGGGTGACACACACTCGCTGTGTGTTGTTTGTTTGGTAGTGGAGCGTGCACGGACAGCGCTCGAGGGCGCTGTCTGTGCTAACTGTGATCAAATGCCCCTGAGAATGCTCCGCTCCCACCTGAGCCTGTTCGATGAGACAGGCCAGGCACACGCTCCCCGTGGATCAGGTCCCGCATCTGCCGAGGCAGCGCGGCGCTTGCATTCATGGGGATCGCAGATGGAGCTGGTTGATGATGTTGAGACGGCTTCGGCCCTTTCTCAGCATTCAGACGCCAGCTCCGTCAGTCCCGCTCGCGGATCGAAAACGGACCCGATGCTCGAACTATCTGGCTCCGAGGAGCTAGATGTTATGAGCATCGAGGCAGGAAAATGTGATTCACCACCCCATTCTCCTGCCTTTGAGGAGCTGCTGGAGGTTGTGACCAGAGCAGTCAATAAACTGAATATTGAATGGCCATCAGAGAAGCAGGAAGCGACAAAGAAAAGTAAACTCGATGAGCGCTTCCTTCGGAGTCTTCCATTTTTCACAGATCTCCACACTGAGGTGTCAAGATCGTGGAATGAGCCCTTCTCCTCACGTATATCGAGCCCCCTCGTACATAATTATTCCAATATTATGGGCACGAAGGAGAAGGGCTATGGGATGATGCCGTGGATAGAAGAGACTTTTGCATCACATCTCTCACCTGACGCTGCATCATCCCTGAGGGCTCCGGCGCTTCCCTCTAAGCCCTGCCGACAACATGGTAGGGAAAGCATTTATGGCTGCAGGTCGGGCTGGTGCATGCCTGCACACAATGGGGCTACTGCAGGCATACCAGGCCGACCTCCTCAAGGAGGTGGATGACAGCGGGGAGGTCGCCCTTGACGACATTAAAGAGATGTGTCGAGTGGTCGACTTGTCTCTCCGAGCCACCAAAGAGACAGCCCGCGCCATTGGCCGCTCCATGGCAGCTTTGGTAGCTACGGAGAGACATCTCACAGGGCCTTCCCCCTCGATGCCCCGATTTCGCCTTCTGGCCTCGTCAGCGACGCCGTAAATAATGTCGTCGAGAGGCTTCAGAAGGCAAAACGACAGTCAGCAGTGTTTAAACAGCTAATCCCCCGCCGTCGTTCCAGGTCTCGTGAGTCTGCTGCCAGGGGGCAGTCCCACGAGGCCGCCGCCAGCTCCTCACACCTGCAGATGCAGAAGGAGAGTGTTGCTTCTCGTGCTCCCCCGCTAAAGGCCTGGAGCCAGAGGCAACACTCTCAGCCGAAGCCTTCCAAGCCGAAAGCAGATCTGAGGACTGTTATTCAGGCGAGGAAGGCTTCGGCGAAGAGGTACTGATGTGATGCGCAGGTCTCTGAGGGTGGTCCCCCCCGCGATCGAGCAACAACATCTCGCTCCTTCGCGGAACCCTCAGGAAATTGATGTTTGCCTCCCGTCGTTAAATGCGCTTCGGGACGCATCGGTTTCCAGTGAACGCGAATCACAGTGTCCGCCCGAAAATATTGCGGCCCTGTCGATTTCGCTTCCTCTCACGAGGCCTGTAGAAAAACGATATCGGTTCATTCCTGCTAGTCAACTGCTTCAGGTCACCGAAACTCAAAATATGACATCCGAGGCCAGTCCAGACAGACTGGTCCCCCTAGTAGATTATTTAGACACCTGGAAAGGAAAATTCAATTCGAAATTCGTCCACCAAGGTTCAACGAGGTCATACACACGCTTGTCAGCCCCGAACAGGGTCAGGTCATGGAACAAGAAGTTCAGTCCCTCCTGGCAAAGGAGGTCATAGAGCAGGTTCCTCCTCAGGAGAGCGAAGCCGGGTTCTACAGCCAGTACTTTATAGTTCCCAAGAAGGATGGGGGGTTACGTCCTATTATAGATCTCAGGGCATTGAACCGGTCTCTGAGGAGATTCAGGTTCAAAATGCTAACCATACCGTTAATCGTGAGTCAGATCAGGTCCGAGGACTGGTTTGTCACGATAGATCTAAAAGACGCTTATTTCCATATATCCATCCTTCCCCAACACAGGAAGTTGCTAAGGTTCGCTTTTGGGGAAAAAGCGTATCAATACAGAGTTCTTCCATTCGGCCTAGCACTGTCACCTCGCACCTTCACGAAATGCATGGATGCTGCCCTTGCTCCATTGAGACTTCAGTTTATCTCTCAGTGTGGCGCAGTGGGCATTTCATTCCCCAATGTGTCGATTCTCGAAGCAGCGCAAGTTCCCTCGAAAGGGAACGTCTCGGGTTACGACTGTAACCCTTGTTCCCTGAGAGGGGAACGAGACGCTGCGTCCCTCGGACATACTTCGCACGCTCCTGAGAACGACTTGCTTCAACCAATCAGAAGCTAACGCTGCTATGTGCCGGCGTCCTTTTATAGCTTCCGCATCACCATCACATGCAACGTCACGAGTGACGTCATGACGCAACACCAACCAAGATTGGACTAGTTCTATACAGACTTAAGAAGTGTCACGCTGAAGGCGTTCCCCCAATGTGTCGATTCTCGACCATAGACTGTAAAAAAAGATGGACGACGCCCCTTCGCTCTCTTCCATTGATGAGAACTGAAGCCGCCAGTGTCCCTATATGGCGCTGACATATTGGAACTTGAGTCTGCGCAGTAGCGATCTCGGGACCAGACCTGCGCAGTAGTGAGCAGGAAGTAAAGCCGCGAAATCAATGCTCCGCCCTCACTCTCGCAGAATGCACTCAGGGAAAGTGCATTCTGCACACTTTTTAAAAATTGATTGCAGTACGACAAGAGGCTTGTTAAAATAAAGTAAATACAATCTCCTCAGTCCTCTGAAGATCCCGAAAAAATAGATTGGATTGGCACCTTTCATGGCTTTCAGAACCGTAGAAAGGTCCCACATGGGGACTGAGGGAGGTCTGGGAGGATTTAACCTCTTAGCTCCTCTAAGGAAGCTCCTCTAGAGCGTGGATGGGGTTCTGCCCTTATCCAGTAGCTCTTGCAGGAAAGAGAGAAGACAAGCTGTGCACCAGCTAGAGAACACAGACCACTTTGAGGAATAGGGCCGTCTGGTAGACGGGGCCCTAGCCTGTATGATCGTGTTTAGCACTCCCTCCTGGAGGTTAGCGGGTACCCGTTGATGGCCCACACATGTAGGGACCATAGCTCTGGACGAGGATGCCAGATCGAGCCCTTGGCTTGAGAGAGGAGGTCGATCCTCACTGGTATTGGCCATGGGGCAGTGCTCGTCAGCTGCATCAGAGCTGGAAACCAAGCCTGGTTCTTCCATAACGGAGCCACCAGTAGCACTGAGCATCCGCTTTCCCTGATCCGCTCTAGTACCTGAGGCAAGAGCGTGACGGGGGGAAAGGCATAGAGCGGGCAGCGGGGCCAGACATGGGCCAGACATAGGCCAGCGCATCCCTGCTCTTGGAAAAAAAACTCCGGAGAGTGAGCGTTTTCTTGAGATGCAAACAGGTCTACCTTCTTCTGCCGAATGTCTTCCACAGCAGTTGGACTGTCTGCGGGTGTAGGGACCATTCCCCTGCCGTAACATTGTTCCTGGACAGTCTGTCTGGTCCTATATTCAGGTGGCCCGGCACGCGCGCTGCTCTCAGCGAGCGCAGGTTGTGCTGAGCCCAGACCAGGAGGCGCTCCGTCAGCCTGTAAAGGTTTCCGGACCTGATACCTCCTTGGCGATTTATGTAGGCAACCACCGACATGTTGTCCGAACAAACCAAGACGTGGTGAACTCTTATCTGGGGACAAAAGCGCCTCAGCGCGTTGTCGACTGCCATCATCTCCAGGCAGTTGATGTGTAGAAGCTTTTCCCGTTCTGACCACTGGCCGAAGAACGGTCTGCCCTCGAGCAGCGCTCCCCATCCTGAGGTGGAGGCGTCCGTAGACACCACCTTCACACTCAAGGAAGTCCCCAGGTTTACACCTGACCGGTACCAGACGGTCGCTTTCCAAGGTTTCAGAGCTGAGACGCATTACTGATCGACCTTGAGGCGAAAAAGACTGGAGATCCACGCTCGACGCGGTACTCGCGCTTTTAGCCAGAACTGCAGTGGGGTCATGCGAAGCAGACCCAGCTGGAGTACTGATGATGCTGAGGCCATGAGACACAGCATCCTCTGAAACTTTCTGAGCGGGACTACAGTGCGGCAGCGGAAGGTTTTCGTCATGCACTGAATTTCCAGTTTGCGCTGCGGCGATAGCCGTGCTGTCATAGACAGCGAGTCCAGTTCTGTGCCCAGAAAAGATATTCTCTGACTGGGAGACAGTGAACTCGTCGCCCAATTGACTTTGAGACCCAGATCCTCGAGATGTTCGAGTAATATGGTCCTGTGTTCTATGAGCTCTGAGTGTGATCGAGCTAGAACCAGCCAATCGTCCAAGTAATTCAAAACATTGTGAGCATTTTGAACCGGCGCTTTGAAAGCACTTTGTTCAGCTGTCTTAGATCCAGAATGGGTCTGAGACCCCCGTCTTTTTTGGGTACCAGAAAATATCTGCTGTATAGACCCCCTTCACTCTGAGCTTGAGATAAAGGCTCTATGGCCCCTTTGCTCAACAGTTTCGCTATTTTGGCTCAAAGTATAGTAGATGTGCTACTTCCATTTTCACTGTAGTTTCGGTTCGCGCCACGTAACGGCGGGGACATCGAGCGAACTGTAGCGAATAGCCTCTTTTTCGGCCATGGTGAATACCAGAAAATACACTCTTTATGAGATTTATGTGGGTCGCCATAAAAACGGCGTTTGTGTGCAGGCAAGCGGGCTGTAGTACCGGCTTGTTTTCTGCAAAATACACTGGAACAGTCGCATTTTCTGGAACTGAACGAGCGAGAAGTTTTGGTGGAAGTCTGGCCACAGCGGGACTTGAACACTGTCGTTTTCCTAGGCGGGCTAGGAAGACTTTGAGGCCTCGGGCTTTATTTCGATTTTTAGCTGGGGTCCACACGGAGGGGGGCGGCGGCCAGCAGAGCGAGAGCGCGGTCTCGGGTCCCGGGCTTGTCGACGCTGCGAAGCGGCGGCGGTGAGCTGCGGCTGTGAGCTTCGAGCAGACGGCTGTTTTGAGCGACCTGCAGCGGAGCTGGAGCGCTTAGGCAGAAAGTGTTTCATGACTTGTGATGTTTTCTGCACCTCAGCAAATCTATCCGCGAAATCTTTGACGGATGATCCAAAGAGGCCGGCAGAGGAGATGGGGGCGTCGAGGAACACAGCGCGCTCTGAGTCCGACATCTCGGAGAGTGTAAGCCATAAATGTCTCTCAGCCATGGTGAGAGAGGCCATGCTCCGCCCTATGGCCTGTGCAGCGGACTTGGTGGCGCGAAGAGCTAGGTCCGTAGCACTCCTTAGGTCCGGCACGCTGATAGCTTCCGGTCCTTCCTCGTCCAGTTTACGGAGAAGGTCGGCCTGGAAGATCTGCAGGATGGCCATAGAGTGTAATGCAGATACAGCTTGCCCGGCGGTGGTGTAAGCGCGACTGTGCATGGCTGAAGGTGTGCGGCAAGCTTTTGATGGTAGCACCGTCTTAGCACGCTGTCCAGCAGAGGGCAGGCAAAGATGGGCCGCTACAGCTTCTTCCACGGGGGGAAGAGAATGGTATCCTTTGTCTTTAGCACCGTCCACCGCGGAGAATGCTGAGGAGGCAGAGGTACGCATTCTGGCTTAAAAGGGGGCGTTCCAAGACTTAGAGACTTCTTCATGAAGTTCAGGGAACATGAAGTTCAGGGCAGAGAGCTGCATGATCCTCACCCAGGCAGGAAACGCAGATGACATGGCTGTCCCCGTCGCTGAGTGGGGCTCGGCACGAGCCACAGAAGGAACGAGACATCTTTACAAAGACGCTCGGCCCTTTTAGTAGGGAGTGTGAGTCGCGGGGGCGAACACACACTTAGAGAGAAAAAGGATATAGACGCCGGATAGCATAGCAGGATCGGCGACTGAAGGCGGCGAGTTGAGGCCAGCGGCTTCCGATGCGAAGGCTCGTCCCGCAGAAGGCTTTCTCAGACGGCGGCTTCTTCCTCTCGGGATCCAGTGATGTGTGCGCTTCGCTGAAGAGATGAAAAATCAGATTCGATCAGCCTATTGAGCTATATTTATAAGCCTAAGCCACACCCGTTTTGGCGGGACGTGACTCATTGGACATGACGTCATGAGGGGCCTCTCTCGATAGGCTGCTGCAGTTGCCGCAGGGCAGCCAATGGGCGCGAGCTGTCTCACCTATGTCTGCATGCTGCCGCAATGCGTTTTGCATTATTACAAAATTAAGGATCATTTTTTGGCTTCAATATCTTGCGGGAAAGAGATTTTCCCCTAGCGTAAGATATTACACAGTACGAGAGACCTCTCGTAAGAGAACTGACGCTTCATCTTTTGTGTGAAGTACAATAAACTTAAAAAAACTCATCAGTAAAGTTTTGGCCATCATTCAGATGAGGTCCGCTACAACAGGCTTGTACTAATAGTGGATAAAAGCAAGATGACAGCATAAGTTATAACCGTAATTAAACTAAACTATACCTGTCGTCAAGTCTCTGGATGCCGTGGGGCTGTCTTGGCTGACACGCCTCTGCGTGGCGGTCGGGGACAGTACCTCTGAGCTGGCAGACCGGGGTGGTGGTCCCTCTTTTTAAGAAGGGGGACTGGAGGGTGTGTTCCAACTACAGGGGGATCACACTTCTCAGCCTCCCCGGGAAGTCTATGCCAGGGTACTGGAGAGGAGAATTCAGCCGATAGTAGAACCTCGGATTCAGAAGGAACAGTGCGGTTTTCATCCCGGTTGTGGAACACTGGACAAGCTCTATACACTCTCCAGGATGCTGGAAGGTTCATGGGAGTAAGCCCAACCAATCCACATGTGATTTGTGGATTTGGAGAAGGCATTCGACTGTGTCCCTCGTGGCATCCTGTGGAGGGTCCTCTGGGAGTATTGGGTCCGGGGTCATCTGCAAAGGGCTGTCCGGTCCCTGTACGACCGGAGCAGGAGCTTGGTTCGCATTACCGGCAGTAAGTCAGACTTGTTCCCAGTGCATGTTGGACTCCGGCAGGGCTACCCTTTGTCATCGGTTCTGTTCATAATTTTTACGGACAGAATTTCTAGGCACAGCCAGGGGCCGGAGGGTGTCAGGTTTGGGGACCACACGATTTCGTCTCTGCTCTTTGCAAATTATGTTGTCATGTTGGCCTCATCAGACCTTCAGCATGCACTGGGGCGGTTTGCAGCTGAGTGTGAAGCGGCTGCGATGAGAATCAGGACCTCCAAGTCAGGGGCCATGGATCTCAGTCGGAAAAGGGTGGCTTGCCCACTTCAGGTTGGCGGAGAGTTCCTGCCTCAAGTGGAGGAGTTCAAGTATCTTGGGGTCTTGTTCACGAGTGAGGGAAGGATGGAGCGGGAGATTGACAGACTGATCGTTGCAGCTTCTGCAGTAACAAGGTTGATGTACCGGTCTGTCGTGGTGAAGAAGGAGCTGGGCGAAGCTCTCAATTTATCAGTCAATCTACGTTCCTACTCTCACCTATGGTAATGAGCTGTGGGTCATGATCGAAAGGACAAGATCCCGGATACAGGCGGCCGAAATGAGCTTTCTCTGCTGGGTGGCTGGGCAGAAGACGAGACAGAGTTCATTAAACTCATAAAAGGATTTATGGGAAAACTGGATGTTAAACAACAAAGAAATGCTACAATTTAACAAGACCTTGAAGCAGAGGAAGGAGAAACCCCTCAAATGTGCTGTATAAGGGTCTTTCCTTGTCATTAATGCTTGGATAACATGCCGTCTCCTTCTATTAAAAATAATGCTTAGTGCCGTGGCTGGGATAGCCTTTGTGTAAACCTACCAACATACATTACCATGATTTTTTGGAATTACTTATCGTAAGAGGAAAAAAATTAAGCGTACCATCGGTTAAAATGGAAACGCTGTTATTTTGTATTTTTTTATTGACATTTAGGAAATATTGCAAAAGTTTTGCGCAAATCTATAATGGAAACGCAGCTTCTGACAGATACAAAGCATGCCTTCTGTTTTGATTCTGTTTATTTTTTAATGAAATCTTAATAATATGCTGTACTTTACTTGCTGATGTATAGAGAGCGGGGCACAACCTAACACTTTTTGACTTTTTCAGTTTTTGTAAATTCACTTGGGGTTCAGAGTATTCATTTTTTCTCACATGTCGAGTACAATTATGTGGTTTTGTTTCATTAATACCGTGTATACTTTTTTTCTTCATTTTATTTAACCCTTGTGTGGTGTTCATATTTTTGTTACTCAGCCAGTGTTCGTGGGTCTGGTGGACCCGCTGCATTTTTGGGTTTTTAATTCAACACAATCAAAAATGTTATGTTAAAACACTCAACAGATGTTTACTTCATCCCAATTACAAGCAATATAAACAGCATATATGGTTAATATTTTCTCTTTACCTTTGTTAGATCACATTTAAGAATTGCAACCTCGTGTGGGAATGGCAGGAGTAGAAGCACAAAACTCACTCTTGCACTCTTTCACACTTACACACAATCTCTCTCTCTCTCACACGCACGCACACACACACACACTCATGCAGACACATACACACACCCACAACACACACACCCACAACACACACACAGACACACACAAAACACACACCCACACACACACACACATACATGCACACACACACACACACACACACACACACACACACACACACACACACACACACACACACACTCACTTGGATATGTGGTGTACAGTCACTCTCCATAGGCACAATGGTTTTTCTAATGTACAAACTGTATAATATATCCCCCTACACTAACCCTACCACTAAACCCATCAGTCACAGAAAACTTTTGGCATTTTTTGAATTTCAAAAAACACCATTTAGTATGTTTTAGTATGAGGACACAGATGTTGTCATAAACCATGTTTACGTTGTAATACCCATGTCATTATACACATTTGTGTCCTCATAAACCGTATACAAGAACATACACACACTAACAGCAGGCCCTGACAGGAGGAGGACAGAGTAAAGGTACACAGGACCTACAATTTCCACACTTTTATTAGCCCCGGGTCCAGTGGACCCGAACATCCTGTGTGTAATATAAATGTGTAGGGGGGGTGTACAGTGTGTTTTCATTAAAAATGTGTTCTGATATATATTCCTCACAGAAAATGAGCCAAGGCCAATGAGTCTCAGTTTGAAAAAATAATTAATTGTATCATTTTTCTTTTGATAAAAAATGAAAACGGGTCCAACAGACCCGAACACCATACAAGGGTTAAAGAAGGGAAATGAAATGTGACAACATGCCCCATATATTGAGCATGTTGTAACACGTGAGGAGGACATTGTAACATGACCACATGACAAGACAAACTAAAATATTTCATTAATAAAATACACGTATTCACTTTTTCATGTAAAATAATGACATTTTTTAATAACTAAAAATAAACGAATATTTGAGTTTGACAACAAACATACCACAAAACACAGCTATACATCATAGTTCAAAACATAATAATAATGAATCACTTCTAAACATTGACTCTCAGTCTTTATTAACCTTTTTCTCATGTTTTCTCAATAGAATTCATAAAAGTGTAGAATAGAATAGCATAGTTCTAATAGGGGCATGTAGTAACGCAGTGTTATAGCATGGGATTTAAACTCTCCTAGTGTCTTCTGCTGGCTAGTGAAGCATTAAAGAACTATCTCAACTGTTAAATAACAGATATCAGATTAAAATAATATCTGATGTCTCTAATTTTAAATAAACCCAAAAAACATAGATGAAAAATTATCTTAAAACATAAATTAATGTTTAGCTATTTTTTCTCTATATAGTGTTGATATGGGAACTAATAAATACACTAAGGTTCATCATGCTGGCATGTGTGGGAAGTTTTAAACCGTGTGTGTTACAACTAGACACATCATTTGCATTTGTGTATATGTTTCCATCTCTATTAGATGTTTTAGATGTGTTTTGTAAAGACATTAACTGCATTATTTTATCTTTATATTTATCATGCATTTATCTACAAAGTATCATTCAGCTTTTATCAAAACAATAGTTCCTTGTATAAAAGTTATGTGTTCTATGTATTATCATGTTGTAGTATCCATTCGTTTGTAAAAGCCATTCAGTTTTTTAAAGGAAAGACCTTTGCATTATTTATAAACTTCAGAAATGTTAGTCGAATTTCCTTTGTTCTCCATCCATAGATTAGCGGGTGTAGACAACTTGGAAACAATAAGTACATGATGCTTATAAATATACGGTTGCTAGAAGAAATGTTATTCCTTATTCTGTATGACAAAAATGCAGTCAAAGCAGAAATCAAACTAACTGTCATAATAATAATGTGAGTAATGCAGGTATTAATGGCCTTTAAATGATTCTCACCAGATCTAAACACAGAAGAGAAAATTATAACATAAGATACAGTAATAAGAATAAAATCAGCAGTTGTTATAAGGAAAGCAGACAAAAGTCCTACAATATTATTAACAGATATATCTCCACATGCTAACTGAACCAACGCCATGTGTTCACAAAAAGAGTGATCAATGACATTTGTTACACAAAATGACAGTTTTCCAGCCAGAGAGACCATGGTGACAATAAGTAGTCCATTTCTCATTACTGGCACAACAACAAACTTTAGAAAGTTAGAAATTTCCATGAATCTATGATAATGAAGAGGTTTGCATATTGCAAAGTAACGGTCCAGTGCCATCCAAAAAACCAAAGTAGATTGAAATGTTCCAATAAAATGAAGTCCAAACATTTGTATCAAACAACCTGTTAGAGATATCTCATTCCAATTAAATAAAAAACTAAGAAGCATGTTAGGTACAAAAAATATAGGCATGATCATGTCTAACACTGCCATAACACCTATTAGTACATACATAGGAGAATGCAGAGACTTTTGTGATTTGATTAAATATATGAGAATACTATTTGCTGTGAGAGCTAATAAAAACATCAGAAAGAAAGGGATAAATAACAAAGGCCTCCATTCTCCTAGGCTGTAGAAACCTACTAATTTGAAGTCTGTGAATGAGATATTTTGTGTAGGTAGGTCCTTCATGCTGAAAAACTCTTCTGCACACACAGTGTTCTGTTCAAACAAATGAAGTTAATGAAACTGAGAAGAGTAATTATACAGTATTTGACCATGTTTCACCTTTTAAAACAACAATACAGCATTGTCATATGTTCTACTGTGCCAGCAAACATCATCTCTGTAGTGTGAAGCTAAACCATTGCTTCAGTACTGTTAATGCCAATAAAAAAGGGGGGAAAAACACATTTACCTTACTTACTTTTTTTGTATTGTTAAACTGTGATGCAAATGTACATGCTACATTTGAAACTTCAAGTCAGAAGTAAATTGAATAATTCATTGTATGTACACCATGAAATTCATATATAAATGCAGCAAATCCGATATATTAAATCTACATATACTCATTAATCTGAGCTCTTCCCATTGGATTGTTGAACAGATACAATTTATTATATTTCAGATGTGTTATATGTTTTACTTGTTAGAGTGAAATGAAGACTTGACTCATATCTTGGTCTCTAAAAACACTGTGTTGTGTTCCCATGAGTCTGTGTGCTACTCCCAGTCTGTGAGCTCAACGCTACCTGTATCATGGGATTTCAGTTTCCATGTCAGAAAGTTTTTTCTGAGTTCTAGGATTTTTGTGACTAACAATCAAAAAAAGTAATCACAAATACAGTGTGAAATACAATATCAAGGAATTTAATTGTGTTGTGGGGGAGCATATCGATTTTCCTAGGGACCTATGCTGAGGAGAGACCCCGACGTGGTTGTAAAACGCTTTGGGTGTACAGTAGTACATATGAAAGCGCTATATAAAATGCCTCATTCATTAATTCATATGCTGCCCAACTTTATTTGGCACATAATGAACATATGAAAAAGGGTCCTATGTTCCCAAGTTCAACTGTTTGTTAACACACATTAAACCAACTTTTTATACGGTCAGGATTCATTTTCCCAGGGCGCTATCAACTTCATGAACTTGCATTCCTAACCTAAGGAAGCTGACCATTTGTGATTCCATTACTACAACCATTTTAGTTCAGTTCCCTCAAGTCTAGCCTATTTTACTGCGAGCCATATGGCAGTGCTGAGGAATAGAAAACCTGTTTGACGAGTTCCCAAAATGTTATATTAAGTGAATACAGAGATTGTCATAACTCCATCTAGTCAAGTCAAGTCGTCTTCATTTATATAGCGCTTTTAATAATGTAGATTGTTCCAAAGCGGCTTGATAATAGGATACATTGATAATAGGATATTAGAGTAACATAGATTGTTTTGGCTCTAGAATATAGTTATTGTCCAGCTAAAGTTAGTTTGATTGATTCACTTCCGTCACAACGATCATTAGTTATAAACTTAGGGGCTGCTAACATGACACCGTTTTAATAGAAAACTCTTAAGTTCTTTCTGCACAAACTTTAAAAGCGTGAACCTGTGAGAACGCCGATGGCGTGCACATGCACATTACGAGTTCAGTCGTATGCGCGTTTGAATATATGTACGTGCAGGCGTGTTGTCCTTCCCTACAAATCAACCTTCAACATAGGCTACTACTTGTCTGGCCTTAAAATTTATAATACAGAATTTTCATCGCTTCCGCGTAGCCACGCGAACCAGAATTATCCCGACAACCATTTATCTGTAAAGAGGTAAAGGGAGGCCTTCACAGGGGAGATACTAGTTGACATTTCAGAACTGCGCTGTCATCGCGTCCAGGCGCAGGTCCTTCATCAGATCTGGATACAGCCTGGATCCGGCAGACTGCGGTAAACCTCGGGATAAACAGAGAGACTTATATTAGTGTAGACGCCATTCTTCTTATGATGTAACGAGTACATCAGGACCCATGGGAAGTGTTCCTGGTTCCGGCTGACCTAATCTATGCTGCCTAACATTGAATTATAAAAGTCTATAATGTGTTATGTGTATGCTAGGTCAAAGAGATGTGTTTTTAGTCTAGCTTTGAATTGACAGAGTGTGTCTGCTTCCTGGACAATGTTAGGAAGACTGTTCCAAAGTTTTGGTGCTAAATAGGAAAATGATCTACCATTTAGTATCTAAACCATTTATTTTTTTCTAAGTAATCAGCAATATTTTAAAATTTATACAATGTTTAATAGGGAGCCAATGCAGTGTTGACAGAACCGGGCTAATATGGTCATAATTCCTAGTTCTGATAAGAACTCGAGCTGCTGCGTTTTGGACCAGCTGTAATTTGTTTATTAAGCGTGCAGGGCAACCACCCATAATAGCTGTAACGGTCACCAGCTAGAGTGCCCTTGAGAACCACCAGAGGGCACTCCACACCAGACTTTCACGTTCACTCATCAGACTACATCTCCCATCGTTCTCTGCCTGGACTCATCAGCACTCATTATCACATTCACCTGTAGCTCATCTTCTTGTTTAGTTCACCCCTTATAAGCCTGATTCACCCCTTCACTCACTGCAAAGTTTTGTATGTTGTTGCACTGCACTTCTGAGCATTTTCCTGGTTTTCTTGTCTCTTGGTTTTTTGGATTTCTTGCCTGTCCCATGGATTACTCTTGTGCCTCTGACGCCTGCCTGTTTTGTTTTGTTTGTTTGTTGATTTGTTTGGAGTGTCATCCTGTGATTGACCCTCTGCTTGTTGGATTGCGATTCTGGATAACGTCTCGGTTACATATGGTAACCCTCGTTCCCTGAGGGAGGGAATGGAGACGTATGTCGTGGTGAACGACGAATAGGAATCTCGCTAGAGAGGCCAATCTACTTCGAGTGAACTAAAACATGCCAATGCACATTGGCGTGCAATCATTTGCATCAGCTGTGCAGCCTCGCAGCGCGGGTATTTAACGAGCAGCTGATGTGATTTCACTTCAGTTTTTTGCTGAGGAGCCAAGCCTGAAAAGCTGGATGCCCCGGCGGGTAGCGGCAGATGTGGCGACGGGACGTACGTCTCCGTTCCCTCCCTCATGGAACGAGGGTTACCATATGTAACCGAGACGTTCCCTATCGTTCGGTCACTACGACGTACGTCGTGGTGAACAACGAATAGGAATTCCTACCAAAGTGCCACAGCTGCTGCACCCCATCCAGCGCCCTGGGCAAGCCTCTACACCTTCTTGCCTGGAAGGACGATAGGAGAGGGCTTACACCAAGAGTATCCTACTTCCGTTTAGGAGCAGCCGTGGAAGATATACACATATGGGATCCCTGTAGGGTCACACATATGGGACCCAGCCTAGACCCGGTTCTCAAGGATTCAGCGGGTAAAGGCCTGGCACCGGACGCTCCGCCACGTCCGGGCCGAGGGTGTTTGGAGTACTCGACAGGTTTGAACTCTGGAGCAATAAGGGTGCACAGTAGGGTGCAGCAAGCTGACAGAGCCAGTACTCACAGTGTTTCTACCCATGTAGGGTGAGAACACGGGAGGACACGGGCTCTACACATAGGCTATAGTATCTAGCGAACGTGTTAGGTGTCGTCCAGCCCGCAGCTCTACAGATCTCTGTTAGCGAGGAGCCACGTGCCAGCGCCCAAGAGGATGCAACGCCTCTCGTGGAGTGTGCATGCAACCTGAGCGGGCAGGGCACGCCTTGAGCTTCATAAGCCAAGGCGATGGCATCCACTATCCAGTGGGCCATCCTCTGCTTGGAGACAGCCTTCCCCTTCTGCTGGCCTCCGTAACAGACAAAGAGCTGGTCTGAGGTCCTGACGCTTTGGGTTCTGTCCACGTACATACGCAGAGCGCGAACGGGACAGAGCAAAGCCAGGGCTGGGTCTGCCTCCTCCAGGGGCAGCGCTTGCAGGTTCACTACCTGATCTCTAAAGGGAGTGGTAGGAACCTTGGGCACATAGCCAGGCCGGGGTCTCAGTACAACATGGTTGTCACCCGGCCCGAACTCTAGGCACGATTCGTCGACCGAAAATGCTTGCAGGTCCCCTACCCTCTTGATCGAGGCCAGTGCAATCAGCAGCAAAGTCTTCAAGGAGAGAAGCTTTAAGTCTGCTGATTTCAAAGGCTCAAAGGGAGCATCCTGAAGTGCTCTGAACACCAGGGAAAGGTCCCAAGAGGGTATGGAGGGGGGACGAGGAGGATTTAATCGCCTCGCCCCCCTAAGGAACCTGACGACCAGGTCGTGCTTTCCAACTGTTTTGCCATCTATGTGGTCATGATTTGCTGAAATAGGAGCAGCATGTACTTTAAGGGTGGAGGGAGACAGCCTTTGCTCCAACCCTTGCTGCAAGAAGGAAAGCACTGACCCTATCGATATCCCTTAGCTGCCCCGCCATTAAGGGTGGTGAGGGAGGAGGAGCCACCGGAACGGTTTCTGGCAGTAAAAGGTGCCGTCCACGTTCCCGTAAGCTCCTCATGCACTTCCGGGAAGAAAGGCACTGGGGTGGGTTGCTGAGAACCAGCGCGCGCCACCCCGAGATACCAATCGTCCAACCTCGAGGGTTTGGGACACAGTGGAGGATTCCACACGAGCCCGACCCCGTTGGTGGCCCGGGAAAGCATGGCTATCATCTCCGGGTCCGTATCAGGCAAAGTTGACACACCCGAAGGAGGCAACGGCGCTGAGTCGTCTTCTGCAGAGAAGTCTGTCCCACCCTCCGATGCAGCGATCGACATTTGATCCTCACAGTGAGCCCCAAAGGAGACAACCGGTACACACCGCGAGGATGGTCCAGCTCTCTCCAATGGGGGCTCAACTGGCTGCGGAGCATGAGGGCTCCTAGGGGGTTGGTTCCCCGAAGGAGACGCGCTCACAGTGATCCTCAGGTCACCCGTGTCACTGCCCGAAGCCAACCTCTGAGGAGGATTGGATCGAGGCAGCGGCACGGGGACTCCGCCCCTTTGCAGGAACGTGAGTCTCTACCGCAGCTCTGCGATGGTCATCTTTCCACAATGGGTACATGACTCATCCACAAGCGCTGCCTCAGCGTGTTCAATGCCCAGACACACGAGGCAGCGCTTGTGACCATCCTGTGAGCCCAGGTAACGACCGCATCCAGAAACACACAGATAGAAAGTCATCTTTAAAAAGATGCTCTCTATCTGTGTAAGCTCTTTTAGGGACTGCTCTCACTGGTGCTGAAAAACGCAGGGGAACAGTCACTGCGAACACAGACAGGAATGTGCACCTGTCTGTGCGCTGTCTCTCTCTCTCTCGCTGGCAGGTCTTACCAGCTGTAAAAACAGCTTTTAAGCGCTCTGATGGCGCACCTTACCAGCTGTTATAACAGCTTTTGTGTTTGCTCAGTATGTAACAAAAACAAAAAAGACAGAGAAAAGAAGAGAGAAGAAAAGAAGACTGCTCGCGCTGCCGTGTTGTAACGCCCGCACCGAGAAGGAGAGGTCCAAATAAGGCTTGTCAAAGTCACACTCTGTAGAACGCATCGAAGTGCTTGGCTCCGAAGCAAAAAGCTGAAGTGCAATCACATCAGCTGCTCGTTAAATACCCGCGCTGCGAGGCTGCCCAGCTGATGCAAATGATTGCACGCCAATGTGCATTGGCTTGTTTTAGTTCACTCGAAGTAGATTGGCCTCTCTAGCGAGATTCCTATTCGTCGTTCACCATGACGTACGTCGTAGTGACCGAACGATAGGGAACCCCTTTATTAAAAGCTGCATTTGGGTCCTCTATCCTCGTGTCTTAGAGTGGTTCGTAACAATAGCATTACAATAATCTAGCCTTGATGTCATGAACGCATGGACTATTTGTTCCCCATTTGTCAATGAGAATATATGACGTAATTTAGATATATTTTTAAGATGGAAAAATGTGGTTTTACAGATACTAGATATGTCTCGACAGAGCAGCCACCAAGTGTTAGACAGTATTCTAGATTATTACGTCAGGAAGTTTTTTGTCCAATAATTAGAATCTCTGTTTTCTTTTTCAGAATTAATTAGTAGGAAATGACTAGTCGTCCAATTTTTTTATATCACCTATGCATTCCATTAATTTTGTGAATTGGTAAGTTTCATCAGGGCATGAAGAAATATTGAGCCGAGTATCATCAGCATAACATTGAAAACTAATTCCATGCTTCCTAATGATACAGTATCTCCCCAAGGGTAGCATGTACAGAGTGAATAGCAACGGTCCTAGTACTGAGCCTTGTGGTACGCCATACTGAACTTGTGATCGATGAGACATCTCTTCATTTACTGCTACAAACTGATAATGGTCAGATAAGTATGATTTAAACCATGCTAATGCAATTCCACTAATGCCAACATAATTTCCGAGTCTATTTAAAAGAATGTTGTGGTCAATAGTATCAAATGTAGCACTAAGATTGAGTAACACTAATAGAGAGGTACAACCACGATCAGAAGATAAGATCAAATCATTTGTAACTCAATTTCAGTCTGCAGTCTCAGTACTATGGTACGGTCTAAATCCTGACTGAAAATCCTTGCATATATCATTTCTTTCTAAAGAATATTCTATTCTTCAGATATTCTTTTTTCTTTCTTTTCTAGTATCTTTGACAAAAAAGGTAAATTCGAGATCGGCCTGTAATTGCATAGTAATCATTTTCTCCCTGATGTTATCATATAAGTGAAGAAGTTCATAAAGTCATTACTGCTGTGTTGCTTGGTTGGAAACTTCTGTGTTTGAAGCTTTCTTTTTCGTTAGTTTAGCCACTGTTTCAAATAAATACCTAGGATTATGTTTATTTTCTTCTAATAGGGTTGAAAAATAAGCAGATCTAGCAGCTTTAAAGGCCTCTCTGTATGCAATCGAGCTCTCTTTCCATGAAATGCAAAATACCTCTAGTTTTGTTTTCTTTCAGTTGCGCTCCATTTTTTCTGGCTGCTCTCTTAAGGGCCCGAGTGTGCTCGTTGTACCACGGCGTTGGACTATTTTCTTTAATCATCTTTAAGCGCAACGGAGCAACTGTGTCTAAAATGCTGGAAAAGAGAGAGTTAAAAGTTTCTGTCGCAATATCGAGTTCTTCTAAGCTATCTGGGATGCTGAGATGATGTATCAGTAAGTTTATTACTAAAGCAATCTTTTGTGGCAGAAGTGATCGGTCTAACATATTTGTAACACAGAGTCGGATTTGCAGCCTTGGCTAAATGAAGTATATACGAGACTAGATAATGATCTGAAATGTCATCACGCTGCTGCAGAATTTCAACGGCATCAACATTGATTCTGTGTGATAATATTAGATCTAGAGTTTGATTACGACAATGAGTAGGTCCTGACACGTTATATAAATCCAATAGAGTTTAGAATGTCTTCATATGCCACTCCCAATGCATATTTTTCGTTATCTACATGTATATTAAAATCACCAACAATTAGCACTTTAGACTGGCTGACTGGCTAGACAGACTGGCTAAACCAACCGTCTGCTAGCACCCTCGCGTCACCCAGGTCAGATAAATCCCATCACATAGGGCCTCTTTCACCGAGCTATATATAGATAGCATATAGAGACTGTGTCTGTTCCCCGAATTTGGAAATCCAAATTTTTTTTAAACCTATCTAAGGTTAAAAATTTAATTGATGTTCAACAAATAAAAAACAGCTATAATACATATGAGCAAATGCTAAACCTTGGGTTACTGAATATTCGATCGCTTACTTCAAAAGCACTCATTGTTAATGATATGATTTCAGATAATAACCTAGATGTCCTGTGTTTGACAGAAACCTGGCTAAAACCAAACGATTACATTACTTTAAATGAGTCCACCCCGCAAGATTACTGTTATAAACATGAGCCTCGTCTTAAACGCAAAGGGGGTGGTGTTGCTGTAATTTATAGTAATATTTTCAAAGCCACTAAGATATCAAGTTTCGAATATAATTCTTTTGAAGTGTTAGTGCTTAATGTAAAAATATATAGTATACATGATAAATCGCGTTTGAGATTTGTGCTGGCTACTGTATACAGGCCACCAGGGCACCATACAGACTTTATCAAAGAATTTGCGGACTTTCTATCAGAGTTAGTATTGGCTGCAGATAAAGTACTAATTGTTGGTGATTTTAATATACACATCGATAATGAAAAAGATGCATTGGGTTTGGCATTTAAAGACATTGTAAACTCAATTGGAGTTAGACAACACGTGTCAGGACCTACTCATTGTCGTAATCATACTCTAGATCTAATATTATCACACGGAATAGATGTGGATGCCGTTGAAATTCTGCAGCAGAGCGATGACATCTCAGATCATTATCTAGTCTCGTGTAAATTACATTTAGCCAAGGCTGCAAAGCCGACTCCGTGTTACAAATATGTTAGACCTATCACTTCTTGAAAACTTGATATTGCAACAGAAACTTTTAACTCTCTCTTTTCCAGCACTTTAGACACAGTTGCTCCTTTGCGCTTAAAGGAGATGAAAGAAAATAATCCAACGCCGTAGTACAACGAGCACACTCAGGCCCTTAAGAGAGCAGCCAGAAAAATGGAACGAAACTGGAAGAAAACAAAACTAGAGGTATTTCGCATTTCATGGAAAGAGAGCTCGATTGCATACAGAGAGGCTTTAAAAGCTGCTAGATCTGCTTATTTTTCAACCCTATTAGAAGAAAATAAACATAATCCTAGGTATTTATTTGAAACAGTAGCTAAACTAACGAAAAAGAAAGCTTCAAACACAGAAGTTTCCAAGCAGCACTGCCGTGCAAAGGCAAACGACCGTAACTTCGTTTTTGGTCGAAAATTAGTTATTTATATTTTTGGCACATTCAAGACCTTCTTTATCATGTGGATAAGTATCTTGAATCAATTCCGTTTTTTTTTTTTCGAGAAAATAATGATTTGTCTTAACAGTAACTTCCAAAAGCCCATGAGAAACCAAGGCAGAACACCGTAACATCAGTTACCGCTCTTTGGCTTTGTTTTGGAACGCTCAAATTACGAGTTACGGTGTTCTGCCTTTGTTTAGCCGCGCATCAATATGAAGTTACTGTGCCGGTGTTCAATCAAATAATGCTACCTACCAGATTGTACGGTTATCTGCCTTTGTTTTAATGTCCATTAGGCCATCCTTAAAAATATTCTTGTTTGCCGTAACCCGACCGACCCTGTCAATTTAGTACCGACCCAATTATTTATTTATTTTCCCTTTCAGTCCGACCGACTTGCCGGTTGTAAACTTGCGTTAAGACCGACCGATTTTTTTTAACTCTTCAAACAACTAATACAAATGCAATAAAATAATATTAGTTATTAAGTATTGTGAATATAAATTGCCTAAACCTACATACAAACATAAGCTACGTTCTTTCTTTTAAATAAAAACCTGTGGCGCGTCATCGATGATTATGTTTACACCATTGGTTAACCGTTAACGCATGTCACACTACTGCCTGCAAGCTAAGTTTGCTTCGTTTCATTCACTGTCAATGGTTCGCGCTTGGTAATGATGGCTGCGGCTTTACTCTAAAGATTATTTCATTTTTATATGTTGTTGAATATGGTTTATTAAAAAATAAACATGCGAGAGCGTGTTATAGGCTATATGTCATGTTTTAGTCAGATATGACGACGCTACTGCAACACGCATTGCCGCAGATGAGAAGCTGAGCATCAACGTGCAAACTATCGCAAATCAAAGTGAAAGTAAGTCGCTGACGCTTAACACACAATCATCATCATTAAATGTAAAGAAACGAAATGATCTTACCAGGGCTGTTTCCGCTTTCTCTTATTGCGGGCTTTGATTCAGAAATTTTAGCTGATCAATAAAATAATGTAGTCATAACTGTTGCTTTCGGTGACGTGCACTCCATTAAATCTACATATACTGTAGCAGTAATTGAAGATCGGATTTATATCCGCAAAAAAACAACACACATTTAGCCTATGTAACCAGGTGTAAATGGAATCGTTTTGATAAATCAGATTGCAATCCGATCTGAGAAAACCGAGAAAACGCATGAAGTGGCCTGGTGTAAACCATAGACTGTAAAAAATAGGTGTAAACAGCCCTTAGACATAGGTGAAAAATGTCATCCCCCCCCCCCACCGACCCTGATTTTTTTTTTTTTAAATGAAAAAATATATACTTTTTTATATTATTTTTTTTATATATAAAAAAATATAGACCGACCTACCGACCCTTTTTTCTTTTTTTTTTGCTGTTACTGCAAACCAAAATATTTTTAAGGATGGCCTTAAAATTAAAATTACGGTGTAGCCTGTGTACTTTGTACAGCTGCCATCAGTCGCTCTAACTTCTGATGTCCTCAGAGCGGTCAGAACATTATATGGTCTGCTCCATCGACAAACGTGCGATATCGATCGCGAAGGATTATGCAGAGTTGACAGAAAAACGTTACACATCGCCGTATCAGATGAATACAACCAAGAATTAAAGCTCGGCAAACTAGCTGGCAGAGTGCCAAAACTTCGCCTTCAGCCCCGCCCTAAACGCGGTCGAGTCAACGCTGGACTAATAGGAGGTATTTTGTCATGTCAAATGTATTAATAATGCCATCAGAATGCAACCAAAGCACATTATAGCAATAAGTATATGGCTATAAATAATTGTAAATCATACAAAATAAATGCCATGATCACTAGATTTTATACAGGTGTGTACTATAATGATTTTGTTAATGGTGATCAGCAACTAAATATTGATAATGTGGAAGTTACTGCCTTTTGCCTTGGCATGACTTCTCACTTTTTGCTGACAATACAAAGGCAGAGTACAGTAACTTTAAAATAGTGGTCAAAAGTCAAGTTTGAGCTCAAGAAAAAGAAATCTCCGCCTGTGTCTGTTTCCGAGCCGGTGGTGTCTGAGCCGGTGGCGTCTGTTCCTGAGCCTGAGCCGGTGGCGTCAGTTCCAGTGCCTGAGCTGGTGGCGTCAGTTCCAGTGCCTGAGCCAGTGGTGCCTGAGCCGGTGGCGCCAGTTCCAGTGCCTGAGCCGGTGGTGCCAGTTCCAGTGCCAGGTCCAGTGCCTGAGTCGGTGGTGCCAGTTCCAGTGCCTGAGCCGGTCTCCGCGGCTCCGAGTGTGGATCGTGACAAGTAATGACTTTATGAACTTCTACACTTATAAGATTGATAATATCAGGAAGAAAAATAATAACTATGCAACCGTCTACTACAGTATCGCATCAGGCAGTGCATTGTAGTCTCCCGGAGGAAAAATTTGATTCATTCGTTGCTATAGGAAAGGAAGAATTTACTAAACTCATTAAATCATCTAAATCGACAACATGTCCATGTTAGACCCTATACCGACTAAGCTACTGAAAGAGATGCTTCCAGAGGTCATAGATCCTCTTCTTAATATCATTAATTCGTCTTTGTCTCTAGGATACGTACCAAAAATCTTTAAGCTGGCAATGATTAAACCGCTTGTTAAAAAAAACGCAACTTAATCCTTCAGAATTAGTCAATTACAGGCCGATCTCGAATCTACCTTTTCTGTCAAAGATACTAGAAAAGGCAGTATCTTCACAACTGTGTTCCTTTCTAGAAAGAAATGATATCTGCGAGGATTTTCAGTCCGGATTTAGACCATACCATAGTACTGAGACTGCACTCGTTAGAGTCACAAATGATTTGCTCTTATCATCTCTGTTAAGTCTTCGTCGTCAGTTAGGAACCTGGGTGTGCTCTTTGATACCAATCTTTCATTTGAAAGTCACGTGTCTAGTATCTGTAAAACTGCATTTTCCCATCTTAAAAATATATCTAAATTACGTCATATGCTCTCATTGACAAATGCGGAACAATTAGTTCATGCGTTCATGACCTCAAGGCTAGATTATTGTAATGCTCTACTGGGTGGTTGCCCTGCACGCTTAATAAACAAACTACAGCTAGTTCAAAATGCAGCAGCTCGAGTTCTTACTAGAACCAGGAAGTATGACCATATTAGCCCAGTTCTGTCAAAACTGCACTGGCTCCCTATTAAACATCGCATCAATTTTAAAATATTGCTGATTACTTACAAAGCACTAAATGGTTTAGCTCCGCAGTACTTGAGCGAGCTCTTAACGCATTATACTCCTTCACGTCTATTGCGATCTCAAAATTCCGGCCAGTTGATAATACCTAGAATATCAAAATCGACTGCTGGCGGTAGATCCTTCTCCTATTTAGCACCAAAACTTTGGAACAGACTTCCTAACATTGTCCGGGAAGCAGACACACTCTGTCAGTTCAAATCTAGATTAAAGACACATCTCTTTGACCTAGCATTCACGTAATACATTGTAGACTTCTATAATTCAATATTAGGCTGCATAGATTAGGTCAGCTGGAACCGGGAACACTTCCCATAAATCCTGATGTACTTGTTACATCATGAGAAGAATGGCATCTACGCTAATTTTAGTGTCTGTGTTTATCCCGAGGTTTTCCCGCAGCCTGCCGGATCCAAGCCGTTTTCAGATCTGACGAAGGCCCTTCGCCTGGACCCGATGACAACGCAGTGCTGAAGTGCCAACTCTCTCCCTATGGAGGATCCCTTTCCCACTCTACAGATAAAGCGTCGTCAGGAAAACTCAATTTGCGTATCTACCCTGAATTGATAAAATAAAATACTGAATTAAAACTATAAGGAAACACCAGTAATTTGTTTAGGCTTGGTTTGTAGGGAATTCCAAACCTGCACACATACGCACATAACTATTGAACCCGTTCTTAATGCGCATCTGAACGTCATCAGCGTTTCTCACAGGATCGCGTTTAAAGTTTAGAGTAGAGAGAATGGTGTCGTCTTGGCGGCCCCTAATTTAATAACAAATGATTGTTGCGACGGAAGCGAATATATCAAAACCAACTTTAGCTGGAAAATAACTTTATTAAAGCCAAAACAATCTTACGTTAAATTATACATTTATCTCTGTAAAGCTGCTTTGAGACAATCTACACTGTTAAAAGCGCTATATAAATGAAGATGACTTGACTTGACTATATGATGATATCTAGGTGAAAGAGGCTTTATGTGATGGGATTTATCTGACCTCAGTGACGTGAGACAGCAAGCAGATGGTCGGTTTACAGGTTTTCTAGGCAAAGCTTCTCAATTCCATGGACGAGTCTGGCCCAGACCCTGGGGCTTCCCGTAACCTGCACAGCGCCACAGACTTAGCACTGCGCGCTACCAAGGCTACTGCTCAAGCAATCGGCAGAAGCATGGCTAACCTCATCTCTGGCTGAACCTCACAGACATTAAGGAGGCAGACAGGACGGCTTTCTTTGATTCACCCATCTCCAGCACCGGTATCTTCGGCCCGTCTGTGAAGGGATTTGGATCCACTGCATCATGATGTGTGTTAATATAAAGGCAACATACATTTTAAGGGCGGAGGGAGACAGCCTTCGCTCCAACCCATCTTGCAGGAAAAAAAAGCACAGAAGTGATCAAACACCTTTGGGGGTCTTCTTGTTAAGAAGAACACCACTCAACGAACAGGTTCCACTTCAGGTCGTAAGCAAGCCTAGAGGGTGCTCTCGCAGAAGTGATGGTATCTATGATCATTTTGAGGTAGATACCTGAACCTCCGCATCGAGACATGGAGTTTCCAGAGGTCTGGCGCAGGTGCCAACGGTGCCCCATCCCTGAGATGTCTCAGAGAAATGGGCCAGGAATAGGGCTGTGTTGAAAAAATCGATTCACCGTTTCTGAATAGATTTTCATATTACTTTCTAAAGATCGATCCGTAACTCAGAGGATCGATTTTCCCCGTGAACTTTAACTTGCCGCGTCATTGAATTCACGCATGCGCACGAGGTGGAAGGACATTAAAACAACGTCAGTAACGTTAAGCAAGCGGTTGCTTTGAAAACTCCAGAAACGCTCAAAGCTGTGATCTGGCACCATTTCGGGTTCAGAAGCAATGCAGAGAACGAGCTTGACAAAAGCAAAGGTTTTCTAAAGGTTTTGTAAGTTCAAATTTTATTTACATTCTGTGTAGAGATGTGCGGTTGGCGGTTACAGCCGCGGACTCCGTGGATAAACCATGGATCGGGCGGATGACGTGACGAAAATTTATATTTTAATTAAATTCGGATGGGTGGCGGGCAGTTAACCAATCAAATAAAAAATATATGCATACATTAAGTGGATGGCGGGCGGGTGCGGTTTTGAAAATTGGTCAAAAACGTTGGTGCGGACGGATGAGTTCCCTTTCAGTCGCTCACGTTCGACGTAACGTCGACGTGACGACGTAATTGGGATCACTTCAGGGAGCCCTATCAACTTCGAGTGTCTACAGAACGAGCCAATGAACGTTGGCGTGCGTGAATCGCGTCACGCGCCCCGCCCCGCCGCGCGGGTATAAACAGGAAGCGGGCGCACGCACACATTGTCTTTCACTTCGGAGCCGAGCTTTCGTGAGACTTCTGTCTACAAAGAGATTCAGCCCTTGAAGACTTCAAAGAGATCTACTCTCTGCCTACAGTGTTGGTGTGACGGCGCGATCAGTGGTGGCCGCGAGCATTGCAGCTCACAAACTGCTGTTTTCACAGCACTATTGTTCTGTGTTTGTGTGTGTGTGTGTGTGTGTCGGTTCGGTGGGCGTTTCCTTGTGTGTTTATTCACACCGCGGCTACCCCTGGGTGCCTCAGCACTGAGTATTTTTTCAACCTTTTTTATTTTTACTAAAAGAGCAACACAAGCGTGACCCTGCGTCTTTTTCAAGATGTCATTCCGCTTGTGCGTTTCTGGATGCCGTCGTTCCCTGGCGCCAGCAGATGGCCACAGCAGTTGCCTCTCGTGTTTGGGCATTCAACACGCTGAGGCAGCTTTTGTGGATAGTTCATGTTCCCATTGCGGGAATATGACTATCGCAGCGCTTAGATCGAGACTCGCTTACCTCAAGGGAGGTGCAGTCCCCTCGCCTATGCCCCGATCTAGTGTCTATTCTGCCCCGCAGAATAGACCTACTTCGGTGCATGACCAGGGTGATCTGAGGATTACCGTGAGGGCTTCCCCGTCGAGTCATCCTCCGCGGGCCCCTCACGCCTCACAAGCGCTGTCGCCATTGGGGCTCCTTAGTGAACGTCTTGGTCCTTCTCCGGAACGGCCAACCGTTTCCTTTGGGGCTCCGGCTGATGACCAGATGTCGATCGCAGCATCGGAGGGGGAGCTGTCCTCTGGAAATGACGACTCGGCTGCGTTGCCCCCCTCGGGGTGTGTAGCGTTGTCCGAGCCGGATCCAGAATGGACTGCTATGCTTTCCCGGGCCGCCGAGAAGGTCGGGCTTGCGTGGAATCCTCCACCACGTCCCGAACCTTCTCGGTTGGACGATTGGTTTCTCGGGGCGGGCCGTGCTGGTTCTCAGTGCGCCGCCCCGGTACCTTTCTTTCCGGAAGTGCATGAGGAGCTTTCTAGGACGTGGAAGGCACCGTATAGTGCCCGAAGCCGTTCTAGTGGCTCCTCACCCCTCGCCACCCTCGACGGCGGGGCAGCTAAGGGGTATGTGGATATCCCCCCGGTGGAGCGGGCCGTCGCGATGCAGCTGGTCCGGCGTCCGCTTCCTCTTGGCGGGGTAATCCACGCCTCCCGTCCAAGGCCTGTAAGTTTTCGTCCGGTCTAACGGCGAAGGCTTACAAGGCCTGTGGACAGGCTGCTTCCGCCCTCCATGCCATGGCGCTCTTGCAGGTCCACCAGGCCCAGGCGCTCATGGACATGAACGAGGGTGGTTCTGACCCAGAGCTCCTCCGGGAGCTCCGTGTGGCAACCGACCTCGCCCTCCGGGCGACGAAGGAAACCGCACGTTCTGTCGGTCAGGCGATGTCCACCTTGGTGGTCCAGGAGCGCCACCTTTGGCTCAACCTGGCGGATATGAGGGACACCGATAAATATCGGTTCCTGGATGCCCCTCTTTCCCAGGTTGGGTTGTTCGGCGACGCGGTCGAGAGCTTTGCCCAACAGTTCTCGGCCGCACAGAAGCAGACGGAGGCCATCCGGCACATCCTGCCCCGGCGGACCGCTGCTGCTCCCACCCGTCCGCCGGCCGCAGACCCTCCGTCTACTCGTCGCCGAGGTCGGCCTTCTGCGGCGTCCTCCGCTCCCGCTAAGCCCCAGCAGCAGCAGCAACCATCCAGGCCTCAGCGCGGAGCAAGCCGTAGGAAGCCGACCCCGCCCGTCCAGGCCGCTGCCAAACCAGGAGGCAAGCGACGGTGCAAACGACCCTGAGACGGGCGGCCCGGAGGTGGATCAAGTTGCTCTTCAGGAGATGGCGAAGGCGCCACTCCTTCCCCCGGTGGAGGGCCGGGCGGAGAATCTTTTGTTTCCTTTTCTTTTTGTTCCGCCACTGACCCACGGGTCAGTGGTACCCACATTTTCAAAAAAAAGAGCAATTTCTGAAACCTCTGGGCCCCAAGAGGGCGCGCTTGGCAGTCGACGACGCCGCCATGCCTTGTCACTCCCGAGCCCCTCTTTCATCGCCAGTGAGCAGCAGTGGCTGTGTTCCAGACGTGCTCTCACCTCCTCACACTCACTCTGCCCTTCGACGGAAGCAGGTATGTGCTGCACCACACACTCAGACCCCACTTCGGGCCGCTGTGCCGTCCGAGTCGGGTCCCTGCATTCCGCCGCGCTGCCCCACCCCGGGTACGTCTGTGGTGCCGTTAGTCCCGCTTGCTCGGTCTCTGGGAGCCTGGTTAACGCTTCCCAGCCCGTCTCGCTGGCTCATCCGTACCATCAGACTCGGCTATGCGATTCAGTTCGCCCGGCGCCCCCCTGCTTTCAAGGGCATCCTGTTCACCCGTGTTCTGGCGGACAATGCCCCTGTGCTCAGGGCAGAGATCGCAGTCCTACTGGCGAAGGACGCGATCGAGCCGGTCCCTCCAGCCGATATGAAGACCGGCTTCTACAGCCCGTACTTCATTGTACCCAAGAAAGGTGGTGGGCTACGACCAATCTTGGACCTGCGCGTCCTGAACCGGTCCCTTCACAGGCTACCGTTCAAGATGCTTACGCAGAAACGCATTTTCAAATGCATCCGTCCCCAAGATTGGTTTGCAGCGATCGACCTGAAGGACGCGTACTTTCATGTCTCGATTCTCCCTCGACACAGACCGTTTCTCCGCTTTGCGTTCGAGGGACGGGCATATCAGTACAAGGTCTTACCCTTCGGGCTGGCCCTGTCGCCCCGCGTCTTCACGAAAGTCGCGGAGGCGGCCATTGCTCCCATGTGCGAGCGTGGTGTTCGCATCCTCAACTACCTCGACGACTGGCTTATTCTGGCCCAGTCGAGAGAGCAGTTGTGCGAACACAGGGACATGGTGCTCAGTCACCTCAGCCACCTAGGGCTTCGGGTCAACTGGGAAAAGAGCAAACTCACCCCCGGGCAGAGGATCTCTTTTCTTGGTATGGAGTTGGACTCGATCAACATGACAGCGCGCCTCACCGAGGCCCGTGTCCAGTCAGTGTTGAACTGCGTGAGCACGCTCAGACGCAGAACAGCGGCACCACTGAACTGTTTCAGAGGCTCCTGGGGCATATGGCATCTGCAGCCGCGGTTACGCCGCTCGGATTGCTTCATATGAGGCCGCTCCAACACTGGCTCCACGATCGAGTCCCGAGATGGGCGTGGCAGAGCGGCTCGTGCCGGGTCCAAGTGACTCCGCACTGTCACCAAACTCTCAGCTTGTGGTCGGACCCTTCCTTCCTGCGGGCAGGTGTTCCCCTGGAACAAGTGTCCAGGCACTCTGTGGTCTCCACGGATGCCTCTACCACCGGCTGGGGGGCCACGTACAATGGGCATGCAGCTTCAGGTCTGTGGACGGGGCCTCAACTGCATTGGCACATCAACTGCCTCGAGTTGTTAGCAGTACGTCTTGCACTGAGCCGTTTCAAAACGCTGCTACTAGGCAAGCACGTACTGGTCCGTACGGACAGCACTGCGACCGTTGCGTACATCAACCGCCAAGGTGGTCTACGTTCCCGCCGCATGTCACAACTCGCCCGCCATCTCCTCCTCTGGAGTCAGAAGCATCTGAGGTCGCTTCGTGCCATTTACATTCCGGGCCTGCTCAACCGTGCAGCCGACGAGCTCTCACGGCAGCAGGTGCTACCGGGAGAATGGCGACTCCATCCCCAGGTGGTCCAGCTGATTTTTAGGCGCTTCGGGACCGCTCAGGTAGATCTGTTTGCCGCCCCGGACACGTCTCATTGCCAGTTGTTCTATTCTCTGACCGAGGGGACCCTCGGCACGGATGCTCTGGCACACAGCTGGCCCCGGGGCCTTCGCAAGTATGCGTTTCCCCCAGTGAGCCTTCTTGCACAGACCTTGTGCAAAGTCAGGGAGGACGAGGAGCAGGTCTTGTTAGTTGCGCCGTATTGGCCCAACCGGACCTGGTTCCCGGAACTAGTGCTCCTCGCGACAGCCCCTCCCTGGCCCATTCCTCTGAGAGAAGACCTGCTCTCTCAGAGACGGGGCACCTTATGGCACCCGCGTCCAGACCTCTGGAAACTCCATGTCTGGTCCCTGGACGGGACGCGGAGGTTCTAGATGACCTACCCCCTGCGGTAGTTGACACCATCACTTCCGCTAGAGCCCCCTCTACGAGGCGCCTCTATGCGTTGAAGTGGAACCTGTTCGTTGACTGGTGCTCCTCTCACAAGGAGAACCCCCGATCTTGCTCGATCAGAGCCGTGCTTTCCTTCCTGCAAGAAGGGCTGGAGCGAAGGCTGTCTCCCTCCACCCTTAAAGTGTATGTTGCTGCTATTGCCGCACATCACGATGCTGTTGATGGTAAGTCTTTGGGAAAGCATGACCTGATCGTCAGGTTCCTGAGGGGAGCGAGGAGACTGAATCCTCCTCGCCCACTCTCTATACCCTCTTGGGACTTGTCTCTGGTCCTTTCGGCACTTCAGAGACCACCCTTTGAGCCTCTGCAATCAGCTGAGTTAAAAATTCTGTCCTGTAAGACAGTACTCCTGGTTGCATTGGCCTCTATCAAGAGGGTAGGGGACCTGCATGCATTTTCGGTCGACGAATCGTGCCTAGAATTCGGCCCGGATAACTCTCACGTCATCCTGAGACCCCGGCCCGGATACGTGCCCAAGGTTCCTACCACTCCCTTCCGGGACCAGGTAGTGAACCTGCAAGCGCTGCCTTCGGAGGAGGCAGACCCAGCCCTGGCTTTTCTCTGTCCCGTTCGCGCTCTGCGTCTGTACGTGGACAGAACGCAAAGCCTCAGGACCTCAGATCAGCTCTTCGTCTGTTACGGAGGCCAGCAGAAAGGGAAGGCTGTCTCCAAGCAGAGGATGGCCCACTGGATAGTTGATGCCATCGCCTTGGCTTACGAAGCCCAAGGCGTGCCCTGCCCGCCTGGGTTGAAAGCCCACTCCACTAGGAGTGTCGCTTCTTCCTGGGCGCTGGCTCACGGCGCCTCGCTGACAGACATCTGTAGAGCTGCGGGCTGGGCGACACCTAACACGTTCGCTAGGTTTTATAGCTTACGTGTTGAGCCGGTTTCTTCCTGTGTGCTCGCTTCTACTAGCCGGTAACACCGAAGTTCCCGCTCTAGTGTCGGCTTGCTGCGCCACTCCCTTCCTAGGAACGGATACGTGCGTTTTTTACTCCAGTCGAGTTCCCCATTGGCGAACCCTGTGAGTTCCTCCGCACCCCTTCGGCAGTCGGACGTTGCGGAGCGTCCGACGCCAGGCCTAGTGCTCGTATGCTTGTGTAACTTGTGCTAGGCTGGGTTCCATATGTGGTGATCCCTGCGGCGATCCCATATGTGTATTCTTCCACGACCAGTTCCCTGCGGTGAGCCCGTGTCTTCCCTTGGCAGAGTCTGCTCTGCCGTCACTGTCCGGTGTGTCTCCCCCTTCGGGTGGAGCCACCCCAGTGACATTCCATATGTCGCACTGCCCCTTCGGCCAGTCCATATGTGTATTCTCCACATGTTACCTCCCTTCGGGCAGGATGTGGCTCCGCAGCGTTCTTTCCTCTGGAGTGGTACGCTTTCCCAGTGTTATCCAAGAGTTCCGCTGTGTGGGGTATAATGGAACAGCAGTTGAACTCCCTCTACGCAGATCTTCCGCCCCAGCAGTTGGGGGTCTGAGAGTCTTGCGTAGGGCGCTGGATGTGGCAGCAACCGTGGCGTTTTCCATGGGATCCCAATTACGTCGTCACGTCGACGTTACGTCGAACGTGAGCGACTGAAAGGGAACGTCTCGGTTACTGATGTAACCCTCGTTCCCTGAAGGAGGGAACGGGAGACGTAACGTCCCGTCGCCACCGTTGCTGACCATCGCTGCATGGCCGTCACAAATCTCGGCTCCTCAGCGAAAAACAATGTGTGCGTGCGCCCGCTTCCTGTTTATACCCGCGCGGCGGGGCGGGGCGCGTGACGCGATTCACGCACGCCAACGTTCATTGGCTCGTTCTGTAGACACTCGAAGTTGATAGGGCTCCCTGAAGTGATCCCAATTACGTCGTCACATCGACGTTACGTCTCCCGTTCCCTCCTTCAGGGAACGAGGGTTACATCAGTAACCGAGACGTTTTGTTTTGTGATGCGGTTGAAATAATAGCCCATCCGCGCATCTCTACTGTGTAATGTTGTCTGTTTACTGTGAAGCCAGTAACCAACAATCTGTTTACATTTGCACTGGCTTAGAACAAATGTGTTCTAAATGTTGATAATTAAAATAAAAAAATAAAGGTGCATTTGCATCTGAACTGTAGCAGCTTTTTGGAAAATTCTTAATGTCATTTTTAATAATACATCAGGTTCGCGTCTAAATAATCGGTCTACTGCTGCTGATATACCTCTGCGTCCTCTATCGTCTACACCAGTGCAAGTTTGTGAAAGCAGTTGTATCAACACTCTGGAAGGGGGATTGTTCTTTACAACCACCAATACTCCATTAATTTGCAGTTGAATGTCTATAATAATAGTATCAATATGTTGCATAACTACAGTCCTGTAATTCAGGTAACAGCAGGAAAAAAATGCTTTTTTCAAAAACCATTATCTAAATCTCGAAGATCGGATCGGATCGGATCGAATCGGATCGAAACGAATAATGATAATCGATTCAAGATCTTGAGAATTGGAATCGAATCGATTCTTGAAATTTGAATCGAAACCCAGCCCTAGTCAGGAAGGGACTGTCGAGAGGAGCATAAGTTCGGGGGAAAAGACAAGTGGTGCGTGCATCCAGCCGATGGGAGTTTTACTTACTCAAACATGTTCTAAGGGCAGAAAGGAAAATGATTGGTTTACAGCTTCAACCAATGACAGTAAAGCAAGGGCGGGGTTTTTAGACGTTTGAATTTGAGATTCGCTGCGGAGGGATTCTTGAGGAATAGTCGGAATAAAAGACAGATGTTCGTTGGAGAACGCATTTATTGCAAGGTAAGTGCAATACAACTATATTTTGTTACAATTCTTCAACATCCTCTAACGTTTACTAAGATAATAAGCGAACATTTAAAAATACACAGAACTAATAATCATCGTCTAAATATCGTATTGTATGCATTTTGATTTGACTGTTTCATCAGTCGACCAAAACAAAAGCTGCTTATGGGGTAACTGGTGTAAAACATGCTTTTCCAATGCTACCTCGCTGTCTGTTAAATTGATATGCCACAACAGAACTCGTTCAAATTTTCCTCGATATTTCAACAGTCAAATAATACATCTCCCGCCTTAGCGCTGCTCTCAGGGCAGGAGTACTCGATAGATTCAAATTGCTGTTATTTTAGTGTATTACACGATGCTCTCAGGGCAGGAGTACTCGATAGATTCAGATTGCTGTTTTTTTTAGTGTATTACGAGCTGCTCTCAGGGCAGGAGTATAGATTCAAATCGCTGTTATTTTTAGTGTATTACGCGCTGCTCTCAGGGCAGGAGTACTCAGATTCAAATCGCTGTTATTTTTAGTGTATTACGCGCTGCTCTCAGGGCAGGAGTACTCAATAGATTCAAATCCCTTTTATTTTCAGTGTATTACGCGCTGCTCTCAGGGCAGGAGTACTCAATAGATTCAAAGCGCTTTTATTTTAGTGTATTACGCACTGCTCTCAGGGCAGGAGTACTCAATAGATTCAAATCGCTTTTATTTTAGTGTAATACACGCTGTTCTCAGGGCAGGAGTACTCAATAGATTCAAATCGCTTTTATTTTAGTGTATTACGCACTGCTCTCAGGGCAGGAGTACTCAATAGATTCAAATCGCTTTTATTTTAGTGTATTACGCGCTGCTCTCAGGGCAGGAGTACTCAATAGATTCAAATCCCTTTTATTTTCAGTGTATTACGCGCTGCTCTCAGGGCAGGAGTACTCAATAGATTCAAATCGCTTTTATTTTAGTGTATTACGCGCTGCGCTCAGGGCAGTACTCAATAGATTCAAATCGCTTTTATTTTAGTGTATGATGCACTGCTCTCAGGGCAGGAGTACTCAATAGATTCAAATCGCAGTTATTCTTAGTATATTACGCGCTGCTCTCAGGGCAGGAGTACTCAATAGATTAAAATCGCTTTTATTTTAGTGTATTACGCGCTGGTCTCAGGGCAGGAGTACTCAACAGATTCAAATCCCTTTTATTTTCAGTGTATTACACGCTGCTCTCAGGGCAGGAATACTCAATAGATTCAAATCCCTTTTATTTTCAGTGTATTACGCACTGCTCTCAGGGCAGGAGTACTCAATAGATTCAAATCACAGTTATTTTAGTGTATTACGCACTGCTCTCAGGGCAGGAGTACTCGATAGATTCAAATCGCTTTTATTTTAGTGTATTACGTGCTGCTCTCAGGGCAGGAGTACTCAATAGATTCAAATCGCTGTTATTTTTATGTATTACGCGCTGCTCTCAGGGCAGGAGTACTCAATAGATTCAAATCGCTTTTATTTTAGTGTATTACGCGCTGCTCTCAGGGCAGGAGTACTCAATAGATTCAAATCCCTTTTATTTTAGTGTATTATGCGCTGCTCTTAGGGCAGGAGTACTCAATAGATTCAAATCACTGTTATTTTTAGTGTATTACGCGCTGCTCTCAGGGCAGGAGTACTCAGTAGATTCAAATCCCTTTTATTTTAGTGTATTATGCGCTGCTCTTAGGGCAGGAGTACTCAACAGATATAAATCGCAGTTATTTTCAGTGTATTACGCGCTGCTCTTAGGGCAGGAGTACTCGAGATTCAAATCACAGTTATTTTTAGTGTATTACGCGCTGCTCTCAGGGCAGGAGTACTCAATAGATTAAAATCGCTTTTATTTTAGTGTATTACGCGCTGGTCTCAGGGCAGGAGAACTCAACAGATTCAAATCCCTTTTATTTTCAGTGTATTACACGCTGCTCTCAGGGCAGGAATACTCAATAGATTCAAATCCCTTTTATTTTCAGTGTATTACGCACTGCTCTCAGGGCAGGAGTACTCAATAGATTCAAATCACAGTTATTTTAGTGTATTACGCACTGCTCTCAGGGCAGGAGTACTCGATAGATTCAAATCGCTTTTATTTTAGTGTATTACGTGCCGCTCTCAGGGCAGGAGTACTCAATAGATTCAAATCGCTGTTATTTTTAGTGTATTACGCGCTGCTCTCAGGGCAGGAGTACTCAATAGATTCAAATCGCTTTTATTTTAGTGTATTACGCGCTGCTCTCAGGGCAGGAGTACTCAATAGATTCAAATCCCTTTTATTTTAGTGTATTATGCGCTGCTCTTAGGGCAGGAGTACTCAATAGATTCAAATCACTGTTATTTTTAGTGTATTACGCGCTGCTCTCAGGGCAGGAGTACTCAGTAGATTCAAATCCCTTTTATTTTAGTGTATTATGCGCTGCTCTTAGGGCAGGAGTACTCAACAGATATAAATCGCAGTTATTTTCAGTGTATTACGCGCTGCTCTTAGGGCAGGAGTACTCGAGATTCAAATCACAGTTATTTTTAGTGTATTACGCGCTGCTCTCAGGGCAGGAGTACTCAATAGATTCAAATCACTTTTATTTTAGTGTATTACGCGCTGCTCTCAGGGCAGGAGTACTCAATAGATTCAAATCCCTTTTATTTTCAGTGTATTTCGCGCTGCTCTCAGGGCAGGAATACTCAATAGATTCAAATCCCTTTTATTTTCAGTGTATTACGCACTGCTCTCAGGGCAGGAGTACTCAATAGATTCAAATCACAGTTATTTTAGTGTATAACGCACTGCTCTCAGGGCAGGAGTACTCAATAGATTCAAATCACAGTTATTTTTAGTGTATTACGCGCTGCTCTCAGGGCAGGAGTACTCAATAGATTCAAATCGCTTTTATTTTAGTGTATTACGAGCTGCTCTCAGGGCAGGAGTACTCAATAGATTCAAATCGCTTTTATTTTAGTGTATTACGCACTGCTCTCAGGGCAGGAGTACTCAATAGATTCAAATCACAGTTATTTTTAGTGTATTACGCGCTGCTCTCAGGGCAGGAGTACTCAATAGATTCAAATCGCTTTTATTTTAGTGTATTACGCGCTGCTCTCAGGGCAGGAGTACTCAATAGATTCAAATCGCTTTTATTTTAGTGTATTATGCGCTGCTCTTAGGGCAGGAGTACTCAATAGATTCAAATCACTGTTATTTTTAGTGTATTACGCGCTGCTCTCAGGGCAGGAGTACTCAGTAGATTCAAATCCCTTTTATTTTAGTGTATTATGCGCTGCTCTTAGGGCAGGAGTACTCAATAGATTCAAATCGCTTTTATTTTAGTGTATTACGCACTGCTCTCAGGGCAGGAGTACTCAATAGATTCAAATCACAGTTATTTTTAGTGTATTACGCGCTGCTCTCAGGGCAGGAGTACTCAATAGATTCAAATCGCTTTTATTTTAGTGTATTACGCGCTGCTCTTAGGGCAGGAGTACTCGAGATTCAAATCACAGTTATTTTTAGTGTATTACGCGCTGCTCTCAGGGCAGGAGTACTCAATAGATTCAAATCGCTTTTATTTTAGTGTATTACGCGCTGCTCTCAGGGCAGGAGTACTCAATAGATTCAAATCCCTTTTATTTTAGTGTATTATGCGCTGCTCTTAGGGCAGGAGTACTCAATAGATTCAAATCACTGTTATTTTTAGTGTATTACGCGCTGCTCTCAGGGCAGGAGTACTCAGTAGATTCAAATCCCTTTTATTTTAGTGTATTATGCGCTGCTCTTAGGGCAGGAGTACTCAATAGATTCAAATCACAGTTATTTTTAGTGTATTACGCGCTGCTCTCAGGGCAGGAGTACTCAATAGATTCAAATCGCTTTTATTTTAGTGTATTACGAGCTGCTCTCAGGGCAGGAGTACTCAATAGATTCAAATCGCTTTTATTTTAGTGTATTACGCACTGCTCTCAGGGCAGGAGTACTCAATAGATTCAAATCACAGTTATTTTTAGTGTATTACGCGCTGCTCTCAGGGCAGGAGTACTCAATAGATTCAAATCGCTTTTATTTTAGTGTATTACGCGCTGCTCTCAGGGCAGGAGTACTCAATAGATTCAAATCGCTTTTATTTTAGTGTATTATGCGCTGCTCTTAGGGCAGGAGTACTCAATAGATTCAAATCACAGTTATTTTTAGTGTATTACGCGCTGCTCTCAGGGCAGGAGTACTCAATAGATTCAAATCGCTTTTATTTTAGTGTATTACGCGCTGCTCTCAGGGCAGGAGTACTCAATAGATTCAAATCGCTTTTATTTTAGTGTATTACGTGCTGCTCTCAGGGCAGGAGTACTCAATAGATTCAAATCGCTGTTATTTTTAGTGTATTACGCGCTGCTCTCAGGGCAGGAGTACTCAATAGATTCAAATCGCTTTTATTTTAGTGTATTACACGCTGCTCTCAGGGCAGGAGTACTCAATAGATTCAAATCCCTTTTATTTTAGTGTATTATGCGCTGCTCTTAGGGCAGGAGTACTCAATAGATTCAAATCACTGTTATTTTTAGTGTATTACGCGCTGCTCTCAGGGCAGGAGTACTCAGTAGATTCAAATCCCTTTTATTTTAGTGTATTATGCGCTGTTCTTAGGGCAGGAGTACTCAACAGATATAAATCGCAGTTATTTTCAGTGTATTACGCGCTGCTCTTAGGGCAGGAGTACTCGAGATTCAAATCACAGTTATTTTTAGTGTATTACGCGCTGCTCTCAGGGCAGGAGTACTCAATAGATTAAAATCGCTTTTATTTTAGTGTATTACGCGCTGGTCTCAGGGCAGGAGTACTCAACAGATTCAAATCCCTTTTATTTTCAGTGTATTACACGCTGCTCTCAGGGCAGGAATACTCAATAGATTCAAATCCCTTTTATTTTCAGTGTATTACGCACTGCTCTCAGGGCAGGAGTACTCAATAGATTCAAATCACAGTTATTTTAGTGTATTACGCACTGATCTCAGGGCAGGAGTACTCGATAGATTCAAATCGCTTTTATTTTAGTGTATTACGTGCTGCTCTCAGGGCAGGAGTACTCAATAGATTCAAATCGCTGTTATTTTTAGTGTATTACGCGCTGCTCTCAGGGCAGGAGTACTCAATAGATTCAAATCGCTTTTATTTTAGTGTATTACGCGCTGCTCTCAGGGCAGGAGTACTCAATAGATTCAAATCCCTTTTATTTTAGTGTATTATGCGCTGCTCTTAGGGCAGGAGTACTCAACAGATATAAATCGCAGTTATTTTCAGTGTATTACGCGCTGCTCTTAGGGCAGGAGTACTCGAGATTCAAATCACAGTTATTTTCAGTGTATTACGCGCTGCTCTCAGGGCAGGAGTACTCAATAGATTAAAATCACTTTTATTTTAGTGTATTACGCGCTGCTCTCAGGGCAGGAGTACTCAATAGATTCAAATCCCTTTTATTTTCAGTGTATTACGCGCTGCTCTCAGGGCAGGAGTACTCAATAGATTCAAATCCCTTTTATTTTCAGTGTATTACGCACTGCTCTCAGGGCAGGAGTACTCAATAGATTCAAATCACAGTTATTTTAGTGTATTACGCACTGCTCTCAGGGCAGGAGTACTCGATAGATTCAAATCGCTTTTATTTTAGTGTATTACGTGCTGCTCTCAGGGCAGGAGTACTCAATAGATTCAAATCGCTGTTATTTTTATGTATTACGCGCTGCTCTCAGGGCAGGAGTACTCAATAGATTCAAATCGCTTTTATTTTAGTGTATTACGCGCTGCTCTCAGGGCAGGAGTACTCAATAGATTCAAATCCCTTTTATTTTAGTGTATTATGCGCTGCTCTTAGGGCAGGAGTACTCAATAGATTCAAATCACTGTTATTTTTAGTGTATTACGCGCTGCTCTCAGGGCAGGAGTACTCAGTAGATTCAAATCCCTTTTATTTTAGTGTATTATGCGCTGCTCTTAGGGCAGGAGTACTCAACAGATATAAATCGCAGTTATTTTCAGTGTATTACGCGCTGCTCTTAGGGCAGGAGTACTCGAGATTCAAATCACAGTTATTTTTAGTGTATTATGCGCTGCTCTCAGGGCAGGAGTACTCAACAGATTAAAATCGCTTTTATTTTAGTGTATTACGCGCTGGTCTCAGGGCAGGAGAACTCAACAGATTCAAATCCCTTTTATTTTCAGTGTATTACACGCTGCTCTCAGGGCAGGAATACTCAATAGATTCAAATCCCTTTTATTTTCAGTGTATTACGCACTGCTCTCAGGGCAGGAGTACTCAATAGATTCAAATCACAGTTATTTTAGTGTATTACGCACTGCTCTCAGGGCAGGAGTACTCGATAGATTCAAATCGCTTTTATTTTAGTGTATTACGTGCTGCTCTCAGGGCAGGAGTACTCAATAGATTCAAATCGCTGTTATTTTTAGTGTATTACGCGCTGCTCTCAGGGCAGGAGTACTCAATAGATTCAAATCGCTTTTATTTTAGTGTATTACGCGCTGCTCTCAGGGCAGGTGTACTCAATAGATTCAAATCCCTTTTATTTTAGTGTATTATGCGCTGCTCTTAGGGCAGGAGTACTCAATAGATTCAAATCACTGTTATTTTTAGTGTATTACGCGCTGCTCTCAGGGCAGGAGTACTCAGTAGATTCAAATCCCTTTTATTTTAGTGTATTATGCGCTGCTCTTAGGGCAGGAGTACTCAACAGATATAAATCACAGTTATTTTCAGTGTATTACGCGCTGCTCTTAGGGCAGGAGTACTCGAGATTCAAATCACAGTTATTTTTAGTGTATTACGCGCTGCTCTCAGGGCAGGAGTACTCAATAGATTCAAATCACTTTTATTTTAGTGTATTACGCGCTGCTCTCAGGGCAGGAGTACTCAATAGATTCAAATCCCTTTTATTTTCAGTGTATTTCGCGCTGCTCTCAGGGCAGGAATACTCAATAGATTCAAATCCCTTTTATTTTCAGTGTATTACGCACTGCTCTCAGGGCAGGAGTACTCAATAGATTCAAATCACAGTTATTTTAGTGTATTACGCACTGCTCTCAGGGCAGGAGTACTCAATAGATTCAAATCACAGTTATTTTTAGTGTATTACGCGCTGCTCTCAGGGCAGGAGTACTCAATAGATTCAAATCGCTTTTATTTTAGTGTATTACGAGCTGCTCTCAGGGCAGGAGTACTCAATAGATTCAAATCGCTTTTATTTTAGTGTATTACGCACTGCTCTCAGGGCAGGAGTACTCAATAGATTCAAATCACAGTTATTTTTAGTGTATTACGCGCTGCTCTCAGGGCAGGAGTACTCAATAGATTCAAATCGCTTTTATTTTAGTGTATTACGCGCTGCTCTCAGGGCAGGAGTACTCAATAGATTCAAATCGCTTTTATTTTAGTGTATTATGCGCTGCTCTTAGGGCAGGAGTACTCAGTAGATTCAAATCCCTTTTATTTTAGTGTATTATGCGCTGCTCTTAGGGCAGGAGTACTCAACAGATATAAATCGCAGTTATTTTCAGTGTATTACGCGCTGCTCTTAGGGCAGGAGTACTCGAGATTCAAATCACAGTTATTTTTAGTGTATTACGCGCTGCTCTCAGGGCAGGAGTACTCAATAGATTCAAATCGCTTTTATTTTAGTGTATTACGCGCTGCTCTCAGGGCAGGAGTACTCAATAGATTCAAATCCCTTTTATTTTAGTGTATTATGCGCTGCTCTTAGGGCAGGAGTACTCAATAGATTCAAATCACTGTTATTTTTAGTGTATTACTTGCTGCTCTCAGGGCAGGAGTACTCAGTAGATTCAAATCCCTTTTATTTTAGTGTATTATGCGCTGCTCTTAGGGCAGGAGTACTCAATAGATTCAAATCACATTTATTTTTAGTGTATTACGCGCTGCTCTCAGGGCAGGAGTACTCAATAGATTCAAATCGCTTTTATTTTAGTGTATTACGCGCTGCTCTCAGGGCAGGAGTACTCAATAGATTCAAATCGCTTTTATTTTAGTGTATTATGCGCTGCTCTTAGGGCAGGAGTACTCAATAGATTCAAATCACAGTTATTTTTAGTGTATTACGCGCTGCTCTCAGGGCAGGAGTACTCAATAGATTCAAATCGCTTTTATTTTAGTGTATTACGCGCTGCTCTCAGGGCAGGAGTACTCAATAGATTCAAATCGCTTTTATTTTAGTGTATTACGTGCTGCTCTCAGGGCAGGAGTACTCAATAGATTCAAATCGCTGTTATTTTTAGTGTATTACGCGCTGCTCTCAGGGCAGGAGTACTCAATAGATTCAAATCGCTTTTATTTTAGTGTATTACGCGCTGCTCTCAGGGCAGGAGTACTCAATAGATTCAAATCCCTTTTATTTTAGTGTATTATGCGCTGCTCTTAGGGCAGGAGTACTCAATAGATTCAAATCACTGTTATTTTTAGTGTATTACGCGCTGCTCTCAGGGCAGGAGTACTCAGTAGATTCAAATCCCTTTTATTTTAGTGTATTATGCGCTGTTCTTAGGGCAGGAGTACTCAACAGATATAAATCGCAGTTATTTTCAGTGTATTACGCGCTGCTCTTAGGGCAGGAGTACTCGAGATTCAAATCACAGTTATTTTTAGTGTATTACGCGCTGCTCTCAGGGCAGGAGTACTCAATAGATTAAAATCGCTTTTATTTTAGTGTATTACGCGCTGGTCTCAGGGCAGGAGTACTCAACAGATTCAAATCCCTTTTATTTTTTAGTGTATTACACGCTGCTCTCAGGGCAGGAATACTCAATAGATTCAAATCCCTTTTATTTTCAGTGTATTACGCACTGCTCTCAGGGCAGGAGTACTCAATAGATTCAAATCACAGTTATTTTAGTGTATTACGCACTGATCTCAGGGCAGGAGTACTCGATAGATTCAAATCGCTTTTATTTTAGTGTATTACGTGCTGCTCTCAGGGCAGGAGTACTCAATAGATTCAAATCGCTGTTATTTTTAGTGTATTACGCGCTGCTCTCAGGGCAGGAGTACTCAATAGATTCAAATCGCTTTTATTTTAGTGTATTACGCGCTGCTCTCAGGGCAGGAGTACTCAATAGATTCAAATCCCTTTTATTTTAGTGTATTATGCGCTGCTCTTAGGGCAGGAGTACTCAACAGATATAAATCGCAGTTATTTTCAGTGTATTACGCGCTGCTCTTAGGGCAGGAGTACTCGAGATTCAAATCACAGTTATTTTCAGTGTATTACGTGCTGCTCTCAGGGCAGGAGTACTCAATAGATTAAAATCACTTTTATTTTAGTGTATTACGCGCTGCTCTCAGGGCAGGAGTACTCAATAGATTCAAATCCCTTTTATTTTCAGTGTATTACGCGCTGCTCTCAGGGCAGGAGTACTCAATAGATTCAAATCCCTTTTATTTTCAGTGTATTACGCACTGCTCTCAGGGCAGGAGTACTCAATAGATTCAAATCACAGTTATTTTAGTGTATTACGCACTGCTCTCAGGGCAGGAGTACTCAATAGATTCAAATCACAGTTATTTTTAGTGTATTACGCGCTGCTCTCAGGGCAGGAGTACTCAATAGATTCAAATCGCTTTTATTTTAGTGTATTACGTGCTGCTCTCAGGGCAGGAGTACTCAATAGATTCAAATCGCTTTTATTTTAGTGTATTACGTGCTGCTCTCAGGGCAGGAGTACTCAATAGATTCAAATCACAGTTATTTTTAGTGTATTACGCGCTGCTCTCAGGGCAGGAGTACTCAATAGATTCAAATCGCTTTTATTTTAGTGTATTACGCGCTGCTCTTAGGGCAGGAGTACTCAATAGATTCAAATCGCTTTTATTTTAGTGTATTACGCGCTGCTCTCAGGGCAGGAGTACTCAATAGATTCAAATCGCTTTTATTTTAGTGTATTACGTGCTGCTCTCAGGGCAGGAGTACTCAATAGATTCAAATCGCTGTTATTTTTAGTGTATTACGCGCTGCTCTCAGGGCAGGAGTACTCAATAGATTCAAATCGCTTTTATTTTAGTGTATTACGCGCTGCTCTCAGGGCAGGAGTACTCAATAGATTCAAATCCCTTTTATTTTAGTGTATTATGCGCTGCTCTTAGGGCAGGAGTACTCAATAGATTCAAATCACTGTTATTTTTAGTGTATTACGCGCTGCTCTCAGGGCAGGAGTACTCAGTAGATTCAAATCCCTTTGATTTTAGTGTATTATGCGCTGCTCTTAGGGCAGGAGTACTCAACAGATATAAATCGCAGTTATTTTCAGTGTATTACGCGCTGCTCTTAGGGCAGGAGTACTCGAGATTCAAATCACAGTTATTTTTAGTGTATTACGTGCTGCTCTCAGGGCAGGAGTACTCAATAGATTAAAATCACTTTTATTTTAGTGTATTACGCGCTGCTCTCAGGGCAGGAGTACTCAATAGATTCAAATCCCTTTTATTTTCAGTGTATTACGCGCTGCTCTCAGGGCAGGAGTACTCAATAGATTCAAATCCCTTTTATTTTCAGTGTATTACGCACTGCTCTCAGGGCAGGAGTACTCAATAGATTCAAATCGCTTTTATTTTAGTGTATTACGCGCTGCTCTCAGGGCAGGAGTACTCAATAGATTCAAATCGCTTTTATTTTAGTGTATTATGCGCTGCTCTTAGGGCAGGAGTACTCAATAGATTCAAATCACAGTTATTTTAGTGTATTACGCACTGCTATCAGGGCAGGAGTACTCAATAGATTCAAATCACAGTTATTTTTAGTGTATTACGCGCTGCTCTCAGGGCAGGAGTACTCAATAGATTCAAATCGCTGTTATTTTAGTGTATTACGCGCTGCTCTCAGGGCAGGAGTACTCAATAGATTCAAATCGCTTTTATTTTAGTGTATTATGCGCTGCTCTTAGGGCAGGAGTACTCAATAGATTCAAATCACTGTTATTTTTAGTGTATTATGCGCTGCTCTCAGGGTAGGAGTACTCAGTAGATTCAAATCCCTTTTATTTTAGTGTATTATGCGCTGCTCTTAGGGCAGGAGTACTCAACAGATATAAATCGCAGTTATTTTCAGTGTATTACGCGCTGCTCTTAGGGCAGGAGTACTCAATAGATTAAAATCGCTTTTATTTTAGTGTATTACGCGCTGCTCTCAGGGCAGGAGTACTCAATAGATTCAAATCCCTTTTATTTTCAGTGTATTACGCGCTGCTCTCAGGGCAGGAGTACTCAATAGATTCAAATCGCTTTTATTTTAGTGTATTACGTGCTGCTCTCAGGGCAGGAGTACTCAATAGATTCAAATCGCTTTTATTTTAGTGTATTATGCGCTGCTCTTAGGGCAGGAGTACTCAATAGATTCAAATCACAGTTATTTTAGTGTATTACGCACTGCTATCAGGGCAGGAGTACTCAATAGATTCAAATCACAGTTATTTTTAGTGTATTACGCGCTGCTCTCAGGGCAGGAGTACTCAATAGATTCAAATCGCTGTTATTTTAGTGTATTACGCGCTGCTCTCAGGGCAGGAGTACTCAATAGATTCAAATCGCTTTTATTTTAGTGTATTATGCGCTGCTCTTAGGGCAGGAGTACTCAATAGATTCAAATCACTGTTATTTTTAGTGTATTACGCGCTGCTCTAAGGGCAGGAGTACTCAATAGATTCAAATCGCTTTTATTTTAGTGTATTATGCGCTGCTCTCAGGGTAGGAGTACTCAGTAGATTCAAATCCCTTTTATTTTAGTGTATTATGCGCTGCTCTTAGGGCAGGAGTACTCAACAGATATAAATCGCAGTTATTTTCAGTGTATTATGCGCTGCTCTTAGGGCAGGAGTACTCAATAGATTAAAATCGCTTTTATTTTAGTGTATTACGCGCTGCTCTCAGGGCAGGAGTACTCAATAGATTCAAATCCCTTTTATTTTCAGTGTATTACGCACTGCTCTCAGGGCAGGAGTACTCAATAGATTCAAATCGCTTTTATTTTAGTGTATTACGTGCTGCTCTCAGGGCAGGAGTACTCAATAGATTCAAATCGCTTTTATTTTAGTGTATTACGTGCTGCTCTCAGGGCAGGAGTACTCAATAGATTCAAATCGCTTTTATTTTAGTGTATTACGCACTGCTCTCAGGGCAGGAGTACTCAATAGATTCAAATCGCTTTTATTTTAGTGTATTACGTGCTGCTCTCAGGGCAGGAGTACTCAATAGATTCAAATCGCTGTTATTTTTAGTGTATTACGCGCTGCTCTCAGGGCAGGAGTACTCAATAGATTCAAATCCCTTTTATTTTCAGTGTATTACGCGCTGCTCTCAGGGCAGGAGTACTCAATAGATTCAAATCGCTTTTATTTTAGTGTATTACGTGCTGCTCTCAGGGCAGGAGTACTCAATAGATTCAAATCGCCTTTATTTTAGTGTATTACGTGCTGCTCTCAGGGCAGGAGTACTCAATAGATTCAAATCGCTTTTATTTTAGTGTATTACGCACTGATCTCAGGGCAGGAGTACTCGATAGATTCAAATCGCTTTTATTTTAGTGTATTACGTGCTGCTCTCAGGGCAGGAGTACTCAATAGATTCAAATCGCTGTTATTTTTAGTGTATTACGCGCTGCTCTCAGGGCAGGAGTACTCAATAGATTCAAATCGCTTTTATTTTAGTGTATTACGCGCTGCTCTCAGGGCAGGAGTACTCAATAGATTCAAATCCCTTTTATTTTAGTGTATTATGCGCTGCTCTTAGGGCAGGAGTACTCAATAGATTCAAATCACTGTTATTTTTAGTGTATTACGTGCTGCTCTCAGGGCAGGAGTACTCGAGATTCAAATCACAGTTATTTTTAGTGTATTACGCGCTGCTCTCAGGGCAGGAGTACTCAATAGATTAAAATCACTTTTATTTTAGTGTATTACGCGCTGCTCTCAGGGCAGGAGTACTCAATAGATTCAAATCCCTTTTATTTTCAGTGTATTACGCGCTGCTCTCAGGGCAGGAATACTCAATAGATTCAAATCCCTTTTATTTTCAGTGTATTACGCACTGCTCTCAGGGCAGGAGTACTCAATAGATTCAAATCACAGTTATTTTAGTGTATTACGCACTGCTCTCAGGGCAGGAGTACTCAATAGATTCAAATCACAGTTATTTTTAGTGTATTACGCGCTGCTCTCAGGGCAGGAGTACTCAATAGATTCAAATCGCTTTTATTTTAGTGTATTACGTGCTGCTCTCAGGGCAGGAGTACTCAATAGATTCAAATCGCTTTTATTTTAGTGTATTACGCACTGCTCTCAGGGCAGGAGTACTCAATAGATTCAAATCACAGTTATTTTTGGTGTATTACGCGCTGCTCTCAGGGCAGGAGTACTCAATAGATTCAAATCGCTTTTATTTTAGTGTATTACGCGCTGCTCTCAGGGCAGGAGTACTCAATAGATTCAAATCGCTTTTATTTTAGTGTATTATGCGCTGCTCTTAGGGCAGGAGTACTCAATAGATTCAAATCACAGTTATTTTTAGTGTATTACACGCTGCTCTCAGGGCAGGAGTACTCAATAGATTCAAATCGCTTTTATTTTAGTGTATTACGCGCTGCTCTCAGGGCAGGAGTACTCAATAGATTCAAATCGCTTTTATTTTAGTGTATTACGTGCTGCTCTCAGGGCAGGAGTACTCAATAGATTCAAATCGCTGTTATTTTTAGTGTATTACGCGCTGCTCTCAGGGCAGGAGTACTCAATAGATTCAAATCGCTTTTATTTTAGTGTATTACGCGCTGCTCTCAGGGCAGGAGTACTCAATAGATTCAAATCCCTTTTATTTTAGTGTATTATGCGCTGCTCTTAGGGCAGGAGTACTCAATAGATTCAAATCACTGTTATTTTTAGTGTATTACGCGCTGCTCTCAGGGCAGGAGTACTCAGTAGATTCAAATCCCTTTTATTTTAGTGTATTATGCGCTGCTCTTAGGGCAGGAGTACTCAACAGATATAAATCGCAGTTATTTTCAGTGTATTACGCGCTGCTCTTAGGGCAGGAGTACTCGAGATTCAAATCACAGTTATTTTTAGTGTATTACGCGCTGCTCTCAGGGCAGGAGTACTCAATAGATTAAAATCACTTTTATTTTAGTGTATTACGCGCTGCTCTCAGGGCAGGAGTACTCAATAGATTCAAATCCCTTTTATTTTCAGTGTATTACGCGCTGCTCTCAGGGCAGGAATACTCAATAGATTCAAATCCCTTTTATTTTCAGTGTATTACGCACTGCTCTCAGGGCAGGAGTACTCAATAGATTCAAATCACAGTTATTTTAGTGTATTACGCACTGCTCTCAGGGCAGGAGTACTCAATAGATTCAAATCGCTTTTATTTTAGTGTATTATGCGCTGCTCTTAGGGCAGGAGTACTCAATAGATTCAAATCACAGTTATTTTAGTGTATTACGCACTGCTATCAGGGCAGGAGTACTCAATAGATTCAAATCACAGTTATTTTTAGTGTATTACGCGCTGCTCTCAGGGCAGGAGTACTCAATAGATTCAAATCGCTGTTATTTTAGTGTATTACGCGCTGCTCTCAGGGCAGGAGTACTCAATAGATTCAAATCGCTTTTATTTTAGTGTATTATGCGCTGCTCTTAGGGCAGGAGTACTCAATAGATTCAAATCACTGTTATTTTTAGTGTATTACGCGCTGCTCTAAGGGCAGGAGTACTCAATAGATTCAAATCGCTTTTATTTTAGTGTATTATGCGCTGCTCTCAGGGTAGGAGTACTCAGTAGATTCAAATCCCTTTTATTTTAGTGTATTATGCGCTGCTCTTAGGGCAGGAGTACTCAACAGATATAAATCGCAGTTATTTTCAGTGTATTACGCGCTGCTCTTAGGGCAGGAGTACTCAATAGATTAAAATCGCTTTTATTTTAGTGTATTACGCGCTGCTCTCAGGGCAGGAGTACTCAATAGATTCAAATCCCTTTTATTTTCAGTGTATTACGCGCTGCTCTCAGGGCAGGAGTACTCAATAGATTCAAATCGCTTTTATTTTAGTGTATTACGTGCTGCTCTCAGGGCAGGAGTACTCAATAGATTCAAATCGCTTTTATTTTAGTGTATTATGCGCTGCTCTTAGGGCAGGAGTACTCAATAGATTCAAATCACAGTTATTTTAGTGTATTACGCACTGCTATCAGGGCAGGAGTACTCAATAGATTCAAATCACAGTTATTTTTAGTATATTACGCGCTGCTCTCAGGGCAGGAGTACTCAATAGATTCAAATCGCTGTTATTTTAGTGTATTACGCGCTGCTCTCAGGGCAGGAGTACTCAATAGATTCAAATCGCTTTTATTTTAGTGTATTATGCGCTGCTCTTAGGGCAGGAGTACTCAATAGATTCAAATCACTGTTATTTTTAGTGTATTACGCGCTGCTCTAAGGGCAGGAGTACTCAATAGATTCAAATCCCTTTTATTTTAGTGTATTATGCGCTGCTCTCAGGGTAGGAGTACTCAGTAGATTCAAATCCCTTTTATTTTAGTGTATTATGCGCTGCTCTTAGGGCAGGAGTACTCAACAGATATAAATCGCAGTTATTTTCAGTGTATTATGCGCTGCTCTTAGGGCAGGAGTACTCAATAGATTAAAATCGCTTTTATTTTAGTGTATTACGCGCTGCTCTCAGGGCAGGAGTACTCAATAGATTCAAATCCCTTTTATTTTCAGTGTATTACGTACTGCTCTCAGGGCAGGAGTACTCAATAGATTCAAATCGCTTTTATTTTAGTGTATTACGTGCTGCTCTCAGGGCAGGAGTACTCAATAGATTCAAATCGCTTTTATTTTAGTGTATTACGTGCTGCTCTCAGGGCAGGAGTACTCAATAGATTCAAATCGCTTTTATTTTAGTGTATTACGCACTGCTCTCAGGGCAGGAGTACTCAATAGATTCAAATCGCTTTTATTTTAGTGTATTACGTGCTGCTCTCAGGGCAGGAGTACTCAATAGATTCAAATCGCTGTTATTTTTAGTGTATTACGCGCTGCTCTCAGGGCAGGAGTACTCAATAGATTCAAATCCCTTTTATTTTCAGTGTATTACGCGCTGCTCTCAGGGCAGGAGTACTCAATAGATTCAAATCGCTTTTATTTTAGTGTATTACGTGCTGCTCTCAGGGCAGGAGTACTCAATAGATTCAAATCGCTTTTATTTTAGTGTATTACGTGCTGCTCTCAGGGCAGGAGTACTCAATAGATTCAAATCGCTTTTATTTTAGTGTATTACGCACTGATCTCAGGGCAGGAGTACTCGATAGATTCAAATCGCTTTTATTTTAGTGTATTACGTGCTGCTCTCAGGGCAGGAGTACTCAATAGATTCAAATCGCTGTTATTTTTAGTGTATTACGCGCTGCTCTCAGGGCAGGAGTACTCAATAGATTCAAATCGCTTTTATTTTAGTGTATTACGCGCTGCTCTCAGGGCAGGAGTACTCAATAGATTCAAATCCCTTTTATTTTAGTGTATTATGCGCTGCTCTTAGGGCAGGAATACTCAATAGATTCAAATCACTGTTATTTTTAGTGTATTACGTGCTGCTCTCAGGGCAGGAGTACTCGAGATTCAAATCACAGTTATTTTTAGTGTATTACGCGCTGCTCTCAGGGCAGGAGTACTCAATAGATTAAAATCACTTTTATTTTAGTGTATTACGCGCTGCTCTCAGGGCAGGAGTACTCAATAGATTCAAATCCCTTTTATTTTCAGTGTATTACGCGCTGCTCTCAGGGCAGGAATACTCAATAGATTCAAATCCCTTTTATTTTCAGTGTATTACGCACTGCTCTCAGGGCAGGAGTACTCAATAGATTCAAATCACAGTTATTTTAGTGTATTACGCACTGCTCTCAGGGCAGGAGTACTCAATAGATTCAAATCACAGTTATTTTTAGTGTATTACGCGCTGCTCTCAGGGCAGGAGTACTCAATAGATTCAAATCGCTTTTATTTTAGTGTATTACGTGCTGCTCTCAGGGCAGGAGTACTCAATAGATTCAAATCGCTTTTATTTTAGTGTATTACGCACTGCTCTCAGGGCAGGAGTACTCAATAGATTCAAATCACAGTTATTTTTAGTGTATTACGCGCTGCTCTCAGGGCAGGAGTACTCAATAGATTCAAATCGCTTTTATTTTAGTGTATTACGCGCTGCTCTCAGGGCAGGAGTACTCAATAGATTCAAATCGCTTTTATTTTAGTGTATTACGTGCTGCTCTCAGGGCAGGAGTACTCAATAGATTCAAATCGCTTTTATTTTAGTGTATTATGCGCTGCTCTTAGGGCAGGAGTACTCAATAGATTCAAATCACAGTTATTTTAGTGTATTACGCACTGCTATCAGGGCAGGAGTACTCAATAGATTCAAATCACAGTTATTTTTAGTGTATTACGCGCTGCTCTCAGGGCAGGAGTACTCAATAGATTCAAATCGCTGTTATTTTAGTGTATTACGCGCTGCTCTCAGGGCAGGAGTACTCAATAGATTCAAATCGCTTTTATTTTAGTGTATTATGCGCTGCTCTTAGGGCAGGAGTACTCAATAGATTCAAATCACTGTTATTTTTAGTGTATTACGCGCTGCTCTAAGGGCAGGAGTACTCAATAGATTCAAATCGCTTTTATTTTAGTGTATTATGCGCTGCTCTCAGGGTAGGAGTACTCAGTAGATTCAAATCCCTTTTATTTTAGTGTATTATGCGCTGCTCTTAGGGCAGGAGTACTCAACAGATATAAATCGCAGTTATTTTCAGTGTATTATGCGCTGCTCTTAGGGCAGGAGTACTCAATAGATTAAAATCGCTTTTATTTTAGTGTATTACGCGCTGCTCTCAGGGCAGGAGTACTCAATAGATTCAAATCCCTTTTATTTTAGTGTATTACGTGCTGCTCTCAGGGCAGGAGTACTCAATAGATTCAAATCGCTTTTATTTTAGTGTATTACGCACTGCTCTCAGGGCAGGAGTACTCAATAGATTCAAATCGCTTTTATTTTAGTGTATTACGTGCTGCTCTCAGGGCAGGAGTACTCAATAGATTCAAATCGCTGTTATTTTTAGTGTATTACGCGCTGCTCTCAGGGCAGGAGTACTCAATAGATTCAAATCCCTTTTATTTTCAGTGTATTACGCGCTGCTCTCAGGGCAGGAGTACTCAATAGATTCAAATCGCTTTTATTTTAGTGTATTACGTGCTGCTCTCAGGGCAGGAGTACTCAATAGATTCAAATCGCTTTTATTTTAGTGTATTACGTGCTGCTCTCAGGGCAGGAGTACTCAATAGATTCAAATCGCTTTTATTTTAGTGTATTACGCACTGATCTCAGGGCAGGAGTACTCGATAGATTCAAATCGCTTTTATTTTAGTGTATTACGTGCTGCTCTCAGGGCAGGAGTACTCAATAGATTCAAATCGCTGTTATTTTTAGTGTATTACGCGCTGCTCTCAGGGCAGGAGTACTCAATAGATTCAAATCGCTTTTATTTTAGTGTATTACGCGCTGCTCTCAGGGCAGGAGTACTCAATAGATTCAAATCCCTTTTATTTTAGTGTATTATGCGCTGCTCTTAGGGCAGGAGTACTCAATAGATTCAAATCACTGTTATTTTTAGTGTATTACGTGCTGCTCTCAGGGCAGGAGTACTCGAGATTCAAATCACAGTTATTTTTAGTGTATTACGCGCTGCTCTCAGGGCAGGAGTACTCAATAGATTAAAATCACTTTTATTTTAGTGTATTACGCGCTGCTCTCAGGGCAGGAGTACTCAATAGATTCAAATCCCTTTTATTTTCAGTGTATTACGCGCTGCTCTCAGGGCAGGAATACTCAATAGATTCAAATCCCTTTTATTTTCAGTGTATTACGCACTGCTCTCAGGGCAGGAGTACTCAATAGATTCAAATCACAGTTATTTTAGTGTATTACGCACTGCTCTCAGGGCAGGAGTACTCAATAGATTCAAATCACAGTTATTTTTAGTGTATTACGCGCTGCTCTCAGGGCAGGAGTACTCAATAGATTCAAATCGCTTTTATTTTAGTGTATTACGTGCTGCTCTCAGGGCAGGAGTACTCAATAGATTCAAATCGCTTTTATTTTAGTGTATTACGCACTGCTCTCAGGGCAGGAGTACTCAATAGATTCAAATCACAGTTATTTTTGGTGTATTACGCGCTGCTCTCAGGGCAGGAGTACTCAATAGATTCAAATCGCTTTTATTTTAGTGTATTACGCGCTGCTCTCAGGGCAGGAGTACTCAATAGATTCAAATCGCTTTTATTTTAGTGTATTATGCGCTGCTCTTAGGGCAGGAGTACTCAATAGATTCAAATCACAGTTATTTTTAGTGTATTACACGCTGCTCTCAGGGCAGGAGTACTCAATAGATTCAAATCGCTTTTATTTTAGTGTATTACGCGCTGCTCTCAGGGCAGGAGTACTCAATAGATTCAAATCGCTTTTATTTTAGTGTATTACGTGCTGCTCTCAGGGCAGGAGTACTCAATAGATTCAAATCGCTGTTATTTTTAGTGTATTACGCGCTGCTCTCAGGGCAGGAGTACTCAATAGATTCAAATCGCTTTTATTTTAGTGTATTACGCGCTGCTCTCAGGGCAGGAGTACTCAATAGATTCAAATCCCTTTTATTTTAGTGTATTATGCGCTGCTCTTAGGGCAGGAGTACTCAATAGATTCAAATCACCGTTATTTTTAGTGTATTACGCGCTGCTCTCAGGGCAGGAGTACTCAGTAGATTCAAATCCCTTTTATTTTAGTGTATTATGCGCTGCTCTTAGGGCAGGAGTACTCAACAGATATAAATCGCAGTTATTTTCAGTGTATTACGCGCTGCTCTTAGGGCAGGAGTACTCGAGATTCAAATCACAGTTATTTTTAGTGTATTACGCGCTGCTCTCAGGGCAGGAGTACTCAATAGATTAAAATCACTTTTATTTTAGTGTATTACGCGCTGCTCTCAGGGCAGGAGTACTCAATAGATTCAAATCCCTTTTATTTTCAGTGTATTACGCGCTGCTCTCAGGGCAGGAATACTCAATAGATTCAAATCCCTTTTATTTTCAGTGTATTACGCACTGCTCTCAGGGCAGGAGTACTCAATAGATTCAAATCACAGTTATTTTAGTGTATTACGCACTGCTCTCAGGGCAGGAGTACTAAATAGATTCAAATCACTTTTATTTTAGTGTATTATGCGCTGCTCTTAGGGCAGGAGTACTCAATAGATTCAAATCACAGTTATTTTAGTGTATTACGTGCTGCTCTCAGGGCAGGAGTACTCAATAGATTCAAATCGCTTTTATTTTAGTGTATTACGCACTGCTCTCAGGGCAGGAGTACTCAATAGATTCAAATCGCTGTTATTTTAGTGTATTACGCGCTGCTCTCAGGGCAGGAGTACTCAATAGATTCAAATCGCTTTTATTTTAGTGTATTATGCGCTGCTCTTAGGGCAGGAGTACTCAATAGATTCAAATCACTGTTATTTTTAGTGTATTACGCGCTGCTCTAAGGGCAGGAGTACTCAATAGATTCAAATCGCTTTTATTTTAGTGTATTATGCGCTGCTCTTAGGGCAGGAGTACTCAATAGATTCAAATCACTGTTATTTTTAGTGTATTACGCGCTGCTCTCAGGGCTGGAGTACTCAATAGATTCAAATCGCTTTTATTTTAGTGTATTATGCGCTGCTCTCAGGGTAGGAGTACTCAGTAGATTCAAATCCCTTTTATTTTAGTGTATTATGCGCTGCTCTTAGGGCAGGAGTACTCAACAGATTCAAATCGCAGTTATTTTCAGTGTATTACGCGCTGCTCTTAGGGCAGGAGTACTCAATAGATTCAAATCGCTTTTATTTTAGTGTATTACGCACTGCTCTCAGGGCAGGAGTACTAAATAGATTCAAATCCCTTTTATTTTCAGTGTATTACGCGCTGCTCTCAGGGCAGGAGTACTCAATAGATTCAAATCGCTTTTATTTTAGTGTATTACGTGCTTCTCTCAGGGCAGGAGTACTCAATAGATTCAAATCGCTTTTATTTTAGTGTATTATGCGCTGCTCTAATGGCAGGAGTACTCAATAGATTCAAATCGCTTTTATTTTAGTGTATTATGCGCTGCTCTCAGGGCAGGAGTACTCAGTAGATTCAAATCCCTTTTATTTTAGTGTATTATGCGCTGCTCTTAGGGCAGGAGTACTCAACAGATTCAAATCGCAGTTATTTTCAGTGTATTATGCGCAGTTATTTTCAGTGTATTACGCGCTGCTCTCAGGGCAGGAGTACTCTGATTCAAATTGACTTCAACATTCACTAACTGTAATGAGCACAATATAACCATGTCTTTAGTGCTGTTTTGAGGGCATTATAAATGTATTTTAGCTTAAAGATCTTAAGATTTTAATTTGTTTACATTGGTACCACGTTGCAAGGTCTCATTAATGTCCCTCGCACCAAGTTTACTCCACAAAAGAAATAGTCCAGAAAATATTTTAAAATGAGGATGTTCATTGCGCAATACCCAAAACTGAAGCTTTTAGGTGAAATACATTTTACGTTTTGTTTTTTTATGACTATCAGCTTACATTGAAACCAACATCTTTATGTAATTCATTTGCAGGAAGACCTACAGATCTGGAGAATTTAAGGAGGAACTGACAGACATTTGACCAGGCGACCCATAGCGTTGGGCCTGGTTTAACGGGAAGCCCATTCAAGTTCAATGACACCAGTCTAAAAAAATAATAATAATAAAGCAATTAAAAACCTCTAAGAATAATGATATGAGCTAGTTAAAAGTACAACAGTTTAATGATAGGCTACATCTTTGCTCTGCATTTTTTTGTGATGTTTCTGTTTTATACATTTAATTCACTGGAAATGTTTTGTAATACTATAAAAAAGGAAAGTCATAATTATGCTTGAATTGGTTATTTTGCAAAATTGGACCAAAAGACAGTTCAATAAAAATATAATTAGTAAACTAGTTTTTACAATAAATTTTTGTTCAGTCATTAAATGAAATCAAATTCCATACTTGTAAGGATGGATTTCCTACAGGGGTTCAGGCTGCTAGACTGCTGAATGACTAAAGAAATGTTATCAGTAAGATGGTGGAAAACTGTAGTTCCCTTTCGTGGTCACTCCGAGTTACGTCGGATGACGACGATTGGGGTTTCGCTTAGAAGCCTATCACCTTCGAGTATATAAAACGAGCCAATGGCAATGAAATGCCATGGGTCTGCGGAATTTACATAGCGTAACTCCGCCCGCCGCAGGGGGTATATAAGGAAGAACGCTGGCATAATGCAGACATGTTTTCGCTTCGGAGCCGAGAACTTCTCCACTCCTGCAAGCCAAATATTTTGAGTTAGTCTTCTCTTACCTTCGAGATGAGCGAACTCTCCGGTGTTGGTGTGACGGCGATTTCAGCGAGTGCTCACTACCCTGCTGATCTGTTTAGTGATCTGACAGATAGTGTGTTTCTCCCTGTTCGCTTCAGCATCCGCGGAGTTTATCCTCTCACAAAAAGAGCATTGCACGTGGCACGTCTTTTTAAAGATGCCTCGCCCGTGCACTTCTGGTTGCGGTCGCGAGATATTTTTCTCTGATGGGCACGATCTCTGCTTAGCGTGTTTGGGCGTTGATCACGCTAAAGCAGCGTTCGTGGATGACTCATGTTCCCACTGCGGGAATATGACCATCTCCATGCTGCGGTCGAGACTCAATGAGCTCACCAGAGCGAGAGTCCCCCTACCCACACCCCGATCTACTGACTCCGAGAGGGCTAGTACTTCGGCTGGTGGCCGAGGTGACCTGAGGGTGACTGTGTGGGACATACCGCCGATACGTCCACGGTCCACACACCCCTCTTCAGCATTGGTATCTGCGAGTGTACAAACTGAGACTGCTGGTCCCTCTTCGGAGCCCCAGCGCGTCTCGTTTGGAGCTCCAGAGGAAGATTCTATGTCGATCGCTGCATCACAAGGTGGGCGTGAGTCCTCGGGAAGTGAGGATTCGGCTGTGTTGCCGCCCTCGGGCGTGCCAGCATTGTCCGAGTCTGATCCCGAGATGACTGCCATGCTTTTCCGGGCAGCTGCGGCCATTGGATTAGAGTGGTCCCCGCCACCCAATCCAGTGCGCTCGCGGCTGGATGATTGGTTTTTGGGAGCGGCCGCTGACACCCGTCGCCGCCCAACCCCAATACCATTCTTCCCGGAAGTGCATGAGGAAGTCACGCGGTCCTGGAAGGCTCCCATGTCCTCCCGTGATCGTTCATCGGCTTTCTCCGCCTTTCCTCCCCTCGATAGAGCTGATGCTTGTGGGTACACTGGGATTCCCACGGTTGAACGTTCTGTCGCGATGCAGCTGTGTCCGGCAAGCGCTTCATCACGTGGTGATCCAAAGCACCCTTCCAAAGCCTGTAGATTCTCGTCTACCATGGTGGCGAAATCCTACAGAGCGGCGGGACAGGCAGCTGCCTCTTTGCATGCCATGGCCATCTTACAGGTATACCAGGCCAAGATGCTTCGTGACATGCACGAGGGTAGGACAGACCCAGGGCTCTTTGATGAGCTGCGCGCCGCCACCGACCTCGCTCTCCGGGCGACGAAGGTGACCGCGCGCTCCCTGGGTTTGGTGATGTCCACAGCCGTGGTCCAGGAGAGACATCTCTGGCTGAACCTGGCTGATATGCGTGAGCCCGAGCGGACTCGTCTGCTTGACGCTCCCATATCCCAGGCCGGCCTTTTCGGCGGTGCAGTCGAGGACTTTGCCCAACAGTTCTCGACTGCCCAGAAGCAGACTGAGGCTATAAAGCACATTCTGCCCCGACGCTCTGCTGCTCAGCCGTCGGCACAGAATCCTCAGCCTGCTCGCCGCCGAGGGCGCCCTCCTGCGGCTCCCGCCCCTCCCGCACAGCCCCAGCAGCAGCCTTTATCTGGGCCGCGTCGTGGAGGAAGCCGCAGGAAGGCGCCACAGCCCTCTCCAGCCCCGCAGCCCGCTAAACGCCAGGCTAAGCGGTGCTCCTGAGACGGGCAGCTCAGGATTGGCTTTCTTTTCTGTTCAGGAGGTGGTAGCAGGGCCACTCCTTCCCCCGGTGGAGGGCCGGGGGAGAATCTTTTGTTCTCCACGACGAGCAGTACCCTAATGTGGTTAAAGACAGAATCGAATTCCCCAATCCTGAGCCAACAGAGCCCGAGGGCCGCAGTGCACGCCACCCTTGGGTCCCGCCACTGCCGCCCTCCTCTGTTCCAGAGGTGCGGGATGACAGCATGCGACGCCCACGGGCCACGCTCCTCTCATCCCCCTCTGTCGCCAGACCCCTGCTAGAGCACGCCCCCATGGGACGCGCGCCCTCCCCTGGTCTCTTCTGGCAGGACGCGGTTAATGACCGTGCCCCCGCACAGGGCCGCTATGCCACCCTCGCCGGTGCCGGTCATTCCGCCTCGCTGCCCCACCGACGGTACGTCTGTGGTTCGTATGACCCCGCTGGTGCACTTTCTGGAGGCCTGGCTAGAGCTTCCCAGACTGTCCCGCTGGGTCGCGAGAACCATCAGGCTCGGCTACGCGATTCAGTTCGCGAGATCTCCTCCCCGCTTCAGGGGAGTCCGCTTCACTATGGTCGGTGGCAATGCCCCTGTCATGAGAGCGGAGGTCGCCACCCTACTGGCAAAGGGTGCGATCGAGATTGTCCCTCCAGCCGAGATGAAGTCCGGCTTCTACAGCCCTTACTTCATTGTACCCAAGAAGTCCGGTGGGTTACGGCCAATCCTCGACCTGCGCGTCTTGAACCGCTCCCTTCACAGGCTGCCGTTCAAGATGCTAACGGCCAAACACATCCTCCAGTGTGTACGGCCGCAGGATTGGTTTGCAGCGATCGACCTGAAGGACGCCTACTTCCATGTCTCCATTTTACCTCGACACAGACCGTTTCTACGGTTTGCTTTCGAGGGGCAGGCATACCAGTACGCGGTTCTCCCTTTCGGGCTAGCCCTGTCTCCTCGCGTCTTTACGAAGGTCGTCGAGGCAGCCCTTGTTCCCCTCCGGGAACACGGGGTTCGCATCCTGAACTATCTCGACGACTGGCTAATCCTAGCTCACTCTCGAGACCAGGTTTGCGAACACAGGGACCTTGTGCTCCGGCACCTAGCTCGTCTGGGCCTTCGGGTCAACTGGGAGAAGAGCAAACTCTGCCCCGTGCAGAGGATCTCTTTTCTCGGTATGGAGATCGACTCGGTCGCCATGTGCGCGCAGCTTACGAGCGAGCATGCGCAGTCACTGCTGACTTGTCTTCGTCAGTTCGAGGGCAAGAGTGCGGTTCCACTGAAACTTTTTCAGAGGCTCCTGGGGCATATGGCATCCGCAGCCGCAGTAACGCCGCTGGGATTGCTTCATATGAGACCGCTTCAGCTTTGGCTTTGCGATCGAGTCCCGAGGTGGGCATGGCAACACGGCACGCTCCAAGTTCCAGTGACTCCAGCCTGCCGTCAGACCTTCACCCCGTGGACGAACCTCAATTTTCTACGGGCCGGAGTGCCCTTAGAACGAGTTTCCCGGCATGTTGTTGTATCAACAGATGCCTCCACCACGGGCTGGGGCGCCATGTGCAATGGTCATGCTGCCGCGGGCTCCTGGACAGGACCCCAGCGCCTATGGCATGTCAATTGCCTCGAGTTGCTGGCTGTACGTCTCGCCTTGCACCGCTTCCATGCGCTGCTCAGGGGTCAGCACGTACTAGTCCGATCAGACAATACCGCAACAGTAGCGTACATCAACCATCAGGGTGGTCTACGCTCCCGCCGTATGTCGCAACTCGCTTGCCACCTCCTCATATGGAGTCAGAAGCATCTGAGGTCGCTTCGAGCCATTTATATCCCGGGACACCTGAACCAGGCGGCCGACGAGCTGTCTCGAGTTCGGCCTCTCGCTGGAGAATGGCGACTCCATCCCCAGACGGTCCAGCTGATTTGGGATCAGTTCGGCGAAGCACAGGTAGACCTGTTTGCCTCCCACGACTCGTCCCATTGCGACCTGTTTTATTCCCTGACCGAGGGCACGCTCGGCACGGATGCACTGGCGCACAGCTGGCCGCGGGGCCTACGCAAGTATGCGTTTCCCCCAGTGAGCCTTCTTGCGCAGACTTTGCGCAAGATCAGGGAGGACGAAGAGCAGGTCATTTTGGTTGCCCCGTATTGGCACAACCGGACCTGGTTCTCCGAACTAGTACTCCTCGCGACAGCACCTCCCTGGCCAATTCCTCTGAGGAAGGACCTCCTTTCTCAGGGACGGGGCACCCTTTGGCACCCTCGTCCCGATCTTTGGAACCTCCACGTGTGAATCCTGGACGGGACGAGGCAGGTTTGAGTACCCTACCACCTGCGGTGGTGGCTACCATCACTTCCGCTAGAGCATCGTCCACGAGACATGTCTATGCGTTGAAGTGCAACCGCTTCGTCAACTGGTGTTCTTCTAAACATCAAGATCCCACGAAATGCCCGATCAGTGTCGTGCTTTCCTTCCTGCAAGAAGGGTTGGAGCGAAGGCTGTCTCCCTCCACACTGAAAGTGTATGTTGCCGCACATCACGAAGCAGTTGATGGTAAGTCTTTGGGGAAGCACGACCTGATTGTCAGGTTCCTGAGGGGAGCGAGGAGACTAAATCCTCCTCGTCCTCCCCTCGTACCCTCTTGGGACCTCTCAGTGGTTCTAACTGCCCTGCAGAGTGCTCCATTTGAGCCTTTACAATCAGTGGAGCTTAAGTTCCTGTCAATGAAGACAGCGCTCCTGGTTGCATTGGCCTCCATCAAGAGGGTAGGGGACCTGCAGGCATTTTCGGTTGACGAAGCGTGCCTGGAATTCGGGCCGGCTAACTCTCACGTGATCCTGAGACCCCGGCTTGGATACGTGCCCAAGGTTCCTACCACACCCTTTCGAGACCAGGTAGTGAACCTGCAAGCGCTGCCCTTGGAGGAAGCAGACCCAGCCTTGGCACTGCTCTGTCCAGTACATGCCCTTCGTGCTTACGTAGACAGAACGCAGTGTTTCAGGACCTCAGACCAGCTCTTTGTCTGTCATGGTGGGAAGCTGAAGGGAAAGGCTCTCTCAAAGCAAAGGTTATCACACTGGATAGTGGATACCATTGCTTTGGCATACCAGCAGCAAGGTCGTCCGTGCCCCCTTGGTGTGAAAGCCCGCTCCACTCGTAGTGTGGCTTCCTCTTGGGCTCTAGCGCATGGCGCCTCACTAACAGACATTTGTAGAGCTGCAGGCTGGGCGACACCCAACACATTCGCGAGATTCTATAATCTCTGAGTAGAGCCAGTTTCTTCTCATGTACTCGCTTCAACCAGCCGGTGCTAGATTCTGCTCAGGTGTCTTCGCTTGCTCGCCATTCCTCTCCACGGACGGGATACGTGCGATATTTCTCTCAGGTGAGTCTGATAAGCTCTGAGTTCCTCCAGCACTGGTGACGTCAACGCCTGACTTATGCCATTCTGCCATAACGCAGCTTTTGCGATTGACTAGGTGCCTCCATGTGCATGGTTCCCCCTCTCGGCGACCCCCACATGTGTATTCCACTGTAAGTCTCCTTGTGAGCGTGTGTCTTTCCCTTGGCAAGCCACCTTGCCACCCCTGGTGTTTAAAAATTCCACCTGCGGCTGGACACCCCAGTGATATTCCATATGCGTCCCTCTGGGTCATATGTGTATTCTAAGTCCCCCCCACCAATGGCTGGGCATGATTGCATATTTCTCTCTGGAGATATGCTTCCCAGTGTACCTTGGTATCCCTGTGTTAAGTAGGACTCCTTCGTTCGTGCTAGTCTCACAACAGGGAGCTCAGACTTACGCAGGGCACTGGAAGACAGCCGAGGTGGCGTGATTAGACTGGAACCCCAATCGTCGTCATCCGACGTAACTCGGAGTGACCACGAAAGGGAACATCTCGGTTACGGATGTAACCCTCATTCCCTGAGTGGGAACGGAGACGTTACATCTTCCTGCCACTTCAGCTGTACCGCTGAAAAACGCCTGGGGCCAGTCTCGGCTCCTCAGCGAAGACATGTCTGCATTATGCCAGCGTTCTTCCTTATATACCCCCTGTGGCGGGCGGAGTTACGCTATGCAAATTCCGCAGACCCATGGCATTTCATTGCCATTGGCTCGTTTTATATACTCGAAGGTGATAGGCTTCTAAGCGAAACCCCAATCGTCGTCATCCGACGTAACGTCTCCGTTCCCACTCAGGGAACAAGGGTTACATCCGTAACCGAGACGATTTCTTGTCTATTACCACCCACTGCTACTTATATCAACAACAGAAATAAGCGTAGTTACAAGTTGTAACAACAGCTAAATATGTGGCAGATTGCTGCTATAGAGTGACAATATTGTTTTGCAATATGTAGCACTTCAAATTCAATACCTAATTAAAACTAGTTAGCACATTATATGTATTTGAAAGGGTCTAATGACACGGTTAATATATATGGTTACACTAAAGTTACAAAATAGATGTGATGATAAAAACTTATCCCATCCCAAAATACCATTAATTGTACCCCCCATATATGCAAAGTGTTTCCTGAAAGATATAAAGAGAGGGAGAGGGTGTAGAAAGAGATAAAGAGCCATAGAATAAAAGGGACAGAGAAACTTATAATCTTTGATGCCTTCCTTGACCATTTGTCTGTAACCCAAATGTGAGACGTTCAAATCGACTAATCAGATAATTGCAATTTCCCCCATTGTAAAAGGTGTGACAATTCGTAGACTCCCGAAGTACACACATTTTGACCTACAGGCCTTGAGCAGCACCTCTGCCTTTAGGAATTCCAAATGGTACCCTGGGGTAAGAAAGGGGAATTGAAACAGTAAAAGAAAATGTTTTTGTTCATTTTCAAATATCTTTAATTATTTTCAATCTTACACTTTTCCACACAGACTTAAAATTGCAATCCTCTCTCTAGATTTTTCTAACCATATTAAACACTAAAAATAACAGCGATTTGAATCTATTGAGTACTCCTGCCCTGAGAGCAGCGCGTAATACACTAAAATAAAAGCGATTTGAATCTATTGAGTACACCTGCCCTGAGAGCAGCGCTTAATATAACAGCGATTTGAATCTTGAGTACTCCTGCCCTGAGAGCAGCGCGTAATACACTAAAATAAAAGCGATTTGAATCTATTGAGTACTCCTGCCCTGAGAGCAGCGCATAATACACTGAAAATAACTGCAATTTGAATCTATTGAGTACTCCTGCCCTGAGAGCAGCGCGTAGCCTAATACACTAAAATAAAAGCGATTTGAATCTATTGAGTACTCCTGCCCTGAGAGCAGCGCATAATACACTAAAAATTACAGCGATTTGAATCTATTGAGTACTCCTGTCCTGAGAGCAGCGCGTAATACACTAAAAATAACAGTGATTTGAATCTATTGAGTACACCTGCCCTGAGAGCAGCGCGTAATACACTAAAATAACAGCGATTTGAATCTACTGAGTACTCCTGCCCAGAGAGCACCGCGTAATACACTCAAAATAACAGTGATTTGAATCTATTGAGTACTCCTGCCCTGAGAGCAGCGCGTAATACACTAAAATAACAGCAATTTGAATCTATTGAGTACTCCTGCCCTGAGAGCAGCACGTAATACACTAAAAATAACAGTGATTTGAATCTATTTAGAACTCCTGCCCTGAGAGCAGCGCGTAATACACAAAAAATAACAGCGATTTGAATCTATCGAGTACTCCTGCCCTGAGAGCAGCGCGTAGTACACTAAAAATAACAGCGATTTGAATCTATTGAGTACTCCTGCCCTGAGAGCAGCGCATAATACACTAAAAATAACAGCGATTTGAATCTATTGAGTACTCCTGCCCTGAGAGCAGCGCGTTATACACTAAAAATAACAGCGATTTGAATCTATCGAGTACTCCTGCCCTGAGAGCAGCGCGTAATACACTAAAAATAACAGCGATTTGAATCTATCGAGTACTCCTGCCCTGAGAGCAGCGCGTTATACACTAAAAATAACAGCGATTTGAATCTATTGAGTACTCCTGCCCTGAGAGCAGCGCATAATACACTGAAAATAACTGTGATTTGAATCTATTGAGTACTCCTGCCCTGAGAGCAGCGCGTAATACACTAAAATAACAGTGATTTGAATCTATTGAGTACTCCTGCCCTGAGAGCAGCGCATAATACACTAAAATAAAAGGGATTTGAATCTATTGAGTACTCCTGCCCTGAGAGCACCGCGTAATACACTCAAAATAACAGTGATTTGAATCTATTGAGTACTCCTGCCCTGAGAGCAGCACGTAATACACTAAAAATAACAGTGATTTGAATCTATTTAGTACTCCTGCCCTGAGAGCAGCGCGTAATACACTAAAAATAACAGCGATTTGAATCTATCGAGTACTCCTGCCCTGAGAGCAGCGCGTTATACACTAAAAATAACAGCGATTTGAATCTATTGAGTACTCCTGCCCTGAGAGCAGTGCATAATACACTGAAAATAACTGCAATTTGAATCTATTGAGTACTCCTGCCCTGAGAGCAGCGCGTAGCCTAATACACTAAAATAAAAGCGATTTGAATCTATTGAGTACTCCTGCCCTGAGAGCAGCGCATAATACACTAAAAATTACAGCGATTTGAATCTATTGAGTACTCCTGTCCTGAGAGCAGCGCGTAATACACTAAAAATAACAGTGATTTGAATCTATTGAGTACACCTGCCCTGAGAGCAGCGCGTAATACACTAAAATAACAGCGATTTGAATCTACTGAGTACTCCTGCCCAGAGAGCACCGCGTAATACACTCAAAATAACAGTGATTTGAATCTATTGAGTACTCCTGCCCTGAGAGCAGCGCGTAATACACTAAAATAACAGCAATTTGAATCTATTGAGTACTCCTGCCCTGAGAGCAGCACGTAATACACTAAAAATAACAGTGATTTGAATCTATTTAGAACTCCTGCCCTGAGAGCAGCGCGTAATACACAAAAAATAACAGCGATTTGAATCTATCGAGTACTCCTGCCCTGAGAGCAGCGCGTAGTACACTAAAAATAACAGCGATTTGAATCTATTGAGTACTCCTGCCCTGAGAGCAGCGCATAATACACTAAAAATAACAGCGATTTGAATCTATTGAGTACTCCTGCCCTGAGAGCAGCGCGTTATACACTAAAAATAACAGCGATTTGAATCTATCGAGTACTCCTGCCCTGAGAGCAGCGCGTAATACACTAAAAATAACAGCGATTTGAATCTATCGAGTACTCCTGCCCTGAGAGCAGCGCGTTATACACTAAAAATAACAGCGATTTGAATCTATTGAGTACTCCTGCCCTGAGAGCAGCGCATAATACACTGAAAATAACTGTGATTTGAATCTATTGAGTACTCCTGCCCTGAGAGCAGCGCGTAATACACTAAAATAACAGTGATTTGAATCTATTGAGTACTCCTGCCCTGAGAGCAGCGCATAATACACTAAAATAAAAGGGATTTGAATCTATTGAGTACTCCTGCCCTGAGAGCACCGCGTAATACACTCAAAATAACAGTGATTTGAATCTATTGAGTACTCCTGCCCTGAGAGCAGCACGTAATACACTAAAAATAACAGTGATTTGAATCTATTTAGTACTCCTGCCCTGAGAGCAGCGCGTAATACACTAAAAATAACAGCGATTTTAATCTATCGAGTACTCCTGCCCTGAGAGCAGCGCGTAGTACACTAAAAATAACAGCGATTTGAATCTATTGAGTACTCCTGCCCTGAGAGCAGCGCATAATACACTAAAAATAACAGCGATTTGAATCTATTGAGTACTCCTGCCCTGAGAGCAGCGCGTTATACACTAAAAATAACAGCGATTTGAATCTATCGAGTACTCCTGCCCTGAGAGCAGCACGTAATACACTAAAAATAACAGCGATTTGAATCTATCGAGTACTCCTGCCCTGAGAGCAGCGCATAATACACTAAAAATAACAGCGATTTGAATCTATTGAGTACTCCTGCCCTGAGAGCAGCGCGTTATACACTAAAAATAACAGCGATTTGAATCTATCGGGTACTCCTGCCCTGAGAGCAGCACGTAATACACTAAAAATAACAGCGATTTGAATCTATCGAGTACTCCTGCCCTGAGAGCAGCGCGTAATACACTAAAAATAACAGCGATTTGAATCTATTGAGTACTCCTGCCCTGAGAGCAGCGCGTTATACACTAAAAATAACAGCGATTTGAATCTATTGAGTACTCCTGCCCAGAGAGCAGCGCGTAATACACTGAAAATAACTGTAATTTGAATCTATTGAGTACTCCTGCCCTGAGAGCAGCGCGTAATACACTAAAAATAACAGTGATTTGAATCTATTGAGTACTCCTGCCCTAAGAGCAGCGCATAATACACTAAAATAAAAGCGATTTGAATCTATTGAGTACTCCTGCCCTGAGAGCAGCGCGTAATACACTAAAATAACAGTGATTTGAATCTATTGAGTACTCCTGCCCTGAGAGCAGCGCGTAATACATAACAGTGATTTGAATCTATTGAGTACTCCTGCCCTGAGAGCAGCAAGTAATACACTAAAATAACAGTGATTTGAATCTATTGAGTACTCCTGCCCTGAGAGCAGCGCATAATAAGCAGCAAATACACTAAAATAACACTCCTGCCCTGAGAGCAGCAAGTAATACACTAAAATAACAGTGATTTGAATCTATTGAGTACTCCTGCCCTGAGAGCAGCGCATAATACACTAAAATAAAAGCGATTTGAATCTATTGAGTACTCCTGCCCTGAGAGCAGCGCGTAATATAACAGCGATTTGAATCTTGAGTACTCCTGCCCTGAGAGCAGCAAGTAATACACTAAAATAACAGTGATTTGAATCTATTGAGTACTCCTGCCCTGAAAGCAGCGCGTAATACACTAAAAATAACAGCGATTTGAATCTATTGAGTACTCCTGCCCTGAGAGCAGCGCGTATTACACTAAAATAAAAGCGATTTGAATCTATTGAGTACACCTGCCCTGAGAGCAGCCCTTAATATAACAGCGATTTAAATCTTGAGTACTCCTGCCCTGAGAGCAGCGCGTGATACACTAAAATAAAAGCGATTTGAATCTATTGAGTACTCCTGCCCTGAGAGCAGCACGTTAATACACTAAAATAACAGTGATTTGAATCTATTGAGTACTCCTGCCCTGAGAGCAGCACGTAATACATAACAGTGATTTGAATCTATTGAGTATTCCTGCCCTGAGAGCAGCACGTTAATACACTAAAATAAAAGCGATTTGAATCTGTTGAGTACTCCTGCCCTGAGAGCAGCGCGTTAATACACTAAAATAAAAGCGATTTGAATCTGTTGAGTACTCCTGCCCTGAGAGCAGCAAGTAATACACTAAAATAACAGTGATTTGAATCTATTGAGTACTCCTGCCCTGAGAGCAGCACGTAATACACTAAAAATAACAGTGATTTGAATCTATTTAGTACTCCTGCCCTGAGAGCAGCGCGTAATACACTAAAAATAACAGCGATTTGAATCTATCGAGTTCTCCTGCCCTGAGAGCAGCGTGTAATACACTAAAATATCAGCAATTTGAATCTATCGAGTACTCCTGCCCTGAGAGCAGCGCTAAGGCTGGAGATGAATCATTTTGACTGTTGAAATATCGCGGAAAATTTGAACGAGTTCTGTTCTCACATGTCAATTTAACAGACAGCGAGGTAGCATTGGAAAAGCATGTTTTACACCAGTTACCTCATAAGCAGCTTTTGTTTTGGTCGACTGATGAAACGGTCAAATCAAAATGCATACAATACGATATTTAGACGATGATTATTAGTTCTGTGCATTTTTAAATGTTCGCTTATCTTAGTAAACGTTAGAGGATGTTGAATTGTAACGAAATATAGTAGTAAATTCACTTACCTTGCAATAAATGCATTCTCCCACTTCTGAGTCTTTTATTCCGACTATTCCTCAAGAATCCCTCCGCAGCGCATCTCAAATTCAAACGTCTAAACCCCGCCCTTGCTTCAGTATCATTGGTTGAAGCTGTAAACCAATCATTTTCCTTTCTGCCCTCAGAACATGTTTGAGTAAGTAAAACTCCCATCTGCGTGCATCCACTTCCGTATTTATAACCGAGCTGCGGGGCAGAGCGTTGATGCAAAGCTCGCACACCAATGTGTGCATTGGCTTGTTTTATCAATACTTGAAGATGACAGGCTCCCTAAGCGTGATTAATAACCACATTAATAGGAGTCTAAAAAAGTAACTCTCAATAAAATTGAGAATTAAATTAAATTAAAAAGCAATTCATTCTTACTGTTTGTGAGTGTCATGAAGTAATAATAAAGTGCCATGTATTACACACACACACCCACACACACACACACACACACACACAGACACACGTCTGGTTCACTATCTTTGTGGGGACTCTACATAGACGTAATGGTTTTTATACCGTACAAACTGTACATTATATCCCCTTACACTGCCCCTGCCCCTAAACCTACCCATCACAGGAAACATTCTGCATTTTTACTTTCTCAAAACAACTCATCCTGTGTGATTTATAAGCCTTTTGAAAAGTGGGGACCGCTGGCTGGTCCCCACAATGTAGGTGATCTCAGGTTTTACTATTCTTATGGGGACATTTGGTCCCCACAATGTAATATAAACAAGGGCACACATTACACACACAGACACACACACACACACACACACACACACACACACACACACACACACACACACACACAAACAGGCGCACATATCTTTGTGGGGACTCTCCATAGACGTAATGGTTTTTATACAGTACAAACTGTATATTCTGTCCCCTTACACTAACCCTACCCCTAAACCTACCCCTAAACCCATCACAGAAAACTTTCTGCATTTTTACATTTTCAAAAAAAATATCATTTAGTATGTTTATTAACCCATTTCCCTCATGGGGACCACTGGCTGGTCCCCACAATGGAGGTGATCTCAGGTTTTACTATCCTTGTGGGGCCATTTGGTTCCCACAATGTAATATAAACAAACAAACAAACACACACACACACACACACACACACACAGACACACATAATTTCTATTAAAACGGCAAGATGAAATAAAAATTTAAAACAGCAATGTTATAGCTAAAACATACACCGGACACTATATTTTTGTCTTTTATTTATTAACAAATTCCTTTTGGGACAGCACTGTATTTTTTATATTTTGTGAGCTCACATTTAATCTTTATAATCTAAATTTGAAAACGCACAAAGCTTTTTTTTCCCTCAGCTCAAGTACACTATAGTATTACTTTCAGCAATTGTTGTAGGCAATTCCTTATACAAGTGGTCCACCATGTGGACAAGGTGATGCTATTGCATTTATCAAAACAAGGCATATGAATTTCAGGTCTGCATTGTTGTGGAAATAATTCTATTCGAAAAGTGAGGAGGAAGGAGACAAATACAAAAACCTTTGAAAGGTCAAAGTATCAAGATCTTTTATTTCTTGCAAGAAATTGGCAGTTCACATACAGAGAATGTCTGTCATGAGAAGAGCAAAGCTACTTCCAGTTGGCATCATTATATACCCTTAACACATCCTGGGTCCGTTGCATCCAGTCTTGTTTACCTTAAAAGGAAACATCTTGGTTCAAGACCCCCCCTGTCTCACATAAATTTATCTAGACAGCACAATACCTACGTCTGCAAAAGTTCCTGTTTTTAAGCTACTTGGTTTTCACACATTCTGCCTATCGCTATTTTGATCGAAGCTGCTCAAATCTACGCACATGCTTTTCACACTTCAAGTACAATAGGTCACTTGAAGTGCACATTGTCTCTTTGTTACTTAGTCTTCTAACCCAGAACATTTTGTTCCCGCAAGCTTGTCTTCACTTATGCATTTCTAAAAACTTGGTTACATATCTTCAATAATGTATTTTTAGCTTATATGATTATATTTCTTTAACTCCTTCACGAGTACAAATACATGTTCAATGTTAAATGTCTTATGTCAAAACCAGTGATACACATCTAAGAGTAAAAGAACACATCTATAAGTGTTAAATGTTAATACAAGTGATACACATGAGTAAAAGGTTCACATCTATAAGTAAAGAACACATCTAAGTAAAATGAACACTTCTAATAGTAAAAACACATCTAAGAGTCAAACACATGTCTAAATGTAAAATTTCCCTTACAATCCACCCCATGTTCATTTTCAAAGAACATACACACAAAATTTGACATTTACTTCTCCATAATCATAGTAATTTACATCAAGTAAATTTTTCCCATGGCTACTTCATTTCTTAGTCAAACGCATGTTCGCTCTCATTCTCATATTCTTCAGTCTCGGGCACTGTGGCATCCGCCTCAGGTTCCCTACGTATCATTGTGACGTACTCTCCTGTAGTTATTCTAACCATCGTGGTAGACACTGTTCTAGCAGTGATTGTAGAGATACAATTTATCAAACATGGGATCATCAAAATCAAAATCAAAATCAAACATGCTATCGGCATAACAGTACTTATTACCCATTTAGTCCACCCCTGGAGGCCAGAAAACCAAGCATCCAGAGAAGATGACATTTCTGGTGGAGTGGCCACAGCCAGTTTCATGTGCTCTATTATGTCTGTTACATTTTGATAGACGTCAGGCAGATTGAAGCAACAGGAAGTCCCTAACATTTTGCACACGCCCCCTCGCTCTGACGTGAGGATGTCGAGCACGATACGATGTTGTACGACTGCCTGTCTGACGCCTCTAAGTTCTTCGAATTCAATAAGACCTGAAATCATCTTTCTGATTTGACTATTAGGTGATTTATAGTCTGCTCTCGTCATTAAACCATCAAGCATAGCATCTTTATTACCCCCGTATACATCTAGCCATTCACATGGTTCTTTACAAAAATACATGGCTTTGCCCCATTTGCTCAAGCTGGTGGGATTATACCCAGGTCCTGCTGCTGAAATAGGATCACATATTATAATCAGTTTACTTTCTTTCCCCTTTGTCATTTGTACCTGTATACTACCATCCTGTGCTAGACCCATGGTCAGACTAGTTAAGAGGATAAGATTTAGTAGCATATTCCCACAATTTACAACCTTGCCAGGCAAGAAAATGTTGTTGTGAAAAAGATATGAGTCCCTTTTCTCTATCTATTGTTGGTCTCAGGGCAGGTCTGGTGGCTATTAATAGACAAGTCACTCCAATGCCCTCACCATCAAAACTCCACAAAGTTCTTGACTCAGTTCTAATGATTCCTAGAATGGCTGAATCGTCTTCAATTAAAGATTCGTCCTCCCTCCAGAGATGATAGTGTTTGAATTGGAAACTTACAGGATGACAAGCCGCACCCTTTAGTTTGTAACCTGTTAGGTACTCGTTGGCTGTATATGGAATTCTTCTTCCGTTGCAGCTACCGCATGAGCTGATGCCTGGGATTCGTCCTCCGTTGCAGCTACCGCATGAGCTGATACCTGGGATTCTTCTTCCGCTGCAGCTACCGCAGGAGCTGGCACTTTCCGACAGTGCGTCCCGTGAATCCACGGAGCCCTCTCCTCGACTTTCACTGCAGTGTGAGTTGTCAGCAAAACTTGAAATGGTCCCTGCCACCGTTTTGCTCTCCAGTGTTTCCGCCTCAGATCCTTTATCAGCACGAAATCACCTGGTCTGATGCTGTGCAGGGCTGTCTCAGCCGGTTCTGGAGCCGCTGCCTGTACCTGTTTTGAGATATCACAGAACACCTTATCCAGTTCAACACAATATTGCAACATGTCATGTTCACAAAGAGTGGTGTCAGGCAGTGGTCTAGGTTTGTGTGGTTCCCAGCCCATGTGAGGTGGACGAGCAAACAGAATCTCGAATGGTGAGAGTTGTGCTCGCCCCCTCTTTCTCATTCTCATATAAGTCAAAGCAATGGGCAGAGCCTTAGGCCATGAGAGCCCTGTCTCATCGCAAATTTTTACCAGCTTGTTTTTCAGAACCTGGTTCTGTCTCTCTACCGCTCCAGCTGATTCTGGATGATAGGAACAAAAGTGTTTCCAGGGTGTACCCAGAAACGCTTCAACTGCTGAAATTGCACTGTTCACAAAATGCGAGCCATTATCACTTGATAATCTCTCAGGAATTCCCCATCGTGGGATTATCTCCTGTAGGAGTAATTTTGCCACCCCTTGTGCATCTGCTTTTGATGTTGGTAAAACTTCAACCCATCCTGAAAAAAGATCTACAGCAACTATGCAGTATTTCTTCTTATCTGATTGTGTCAACTCAATATAATCAAGCATTACATGTGAGAATGGTCTTGGCGGCCTGGGATGCCCCGCCTGTCTCATTGCCTGACCCCTGGCCACATTGTTCGTTCCGCAAATCAGACACCTGCTGCAAAAATCTGCTGCCACTGTGGAAAAACCTTTGGTAAACCAGTTATTTTTCATAATGGAAAACATTCCTGTCTTGGAAGCGTGGTCCAAACCGTGTGTCAGTTTCGCATATGCCTGAAAGAAATGAGAAGGTAAACATGGTTTTTCATTGGGGCCCCACCACTGATTATTTTTATACACACAGCCTGCATCTCTCCATTTTCTCTTGTCATCAGCAGATGCATGCTGCTGCATAGCTTCTATGTCCCCTAGTTCCTCATCCAGCCGTGCTGCTGTGGTTATCTGAACAGGAAGCAGAGCCGCAGCCTTTGCAGCTAAATCAGCTTGTCTGTTTCCTTTAGAAACATCATCACTGCCTGAAGTATGGGCCAGACATTTGCACACTGCCACTTCTTTTGGTAACATCAAAGCATCCAATAATTGACCCACTAGCTGGTGATTCAATATTGGCTTACCGTCCGCTTTCAAAAACTTTCGATGTCTCCACAACGAGCCAAAGTCATGTACAACACCAAAAGCATACCTTGAGTCAGTGTAAATTGTAACACGTTGGCCACTTGCCAATTTGCATGCTGCAGTCAGAGCAACCAATTCAGCAGCTTGTGCAGAAAAATGTGATGGCAGTGGTTGTTGTTCCAGAACCTCAGTTAATGAAACAACTGCATAACCTGCTCTGTTCTTGCCAAAAGCATCTTTGCTGGATGATCCATCCACAAAAAGAATCATATCACTGTTGGGTAAAGCCTCGTCTGTCAAGTCTGGTCTTGGACTACATATCTGTTCCAAAGCTGAAACACAACAGTGTGGTTCTCCGTCTTCCTCTGTGGGGAGCAGATTTGCGGGATTCAAAACATTACATCGTTTTACAGTAATGTTAGGCATTTCTAGCAGCACAAAATTATATCTCAGCCAGCGAGCTGCAGATAAGTGAGAAGTCTTTTGTTCTAACAAAATCAGAGACACAGCATGTGGTACAAGCAGTGTTAAATCACTGAAACCCACAAAATCTCTGGAAGCCATCACAGCTCTCTCCGCTGCCGCCACAGCTCTCAGACAAGCAGGAAGTCCCCTTGCAACTGCGTCTAACCTGGTGGAAAAGTACGCTACAGGTCTCTGTCTCCCAGCATGTTCTTGTAACAAGACAGAAGACATATAACCATCTTTTTCAGCTACTGTCTGCGTAAACTTTTTCTCTGGATTCGGAATTCCGAGGGTAGTAGAACTCTGCAAAGCTTGTTTCATTTCGCAAAAAGCCCTTTCTGCCTCTTCGGTCCATGTCAGTTTGTCAGAGGCTGCCATTTCCTGCCCGTATATTAATGCTGACAGAGGCCCTTCCTTTTCACTGTAGCTAGGAATGAATGTTCTGCAATACGAAGTCATTCCCAAAAACGACATCATTTGCTTTTTCGTGATCGGTTTAGGAATGTTTTGTATTGCAGTGACCCTTTTGTCAGATAATGACTTCCCATTTGCTGTCAACACGTGACCTAAAAAGGTAACTTTGGATTGATTTATAGCTACTTTACTTGGGTTGACCTTGTGGCCCCGTTCTGCCAAGTAGGTTAACAATGTGATTGTAGCCTGCTTACAGACCTGTTCGTTTGGACAGCAAAGTAACAAGTCATCAACATACTGCAACAGAGCCACGCCAGGTGGAAGTATCAAATCTTCTAAACTGCGTTTTAAAGCTTCGTTGAATATTGTTGGACTTTCACAAAAACCCTGACACAATCGTGTAAAGGTGTATGCTTTACCATTTGAAATTAAAAGCAAACCAAAATTGTGAGTCAGGATGCACTGGAACGCTGAAAAAAGCATTCGAAATGTCAACAAGTGTGTAACACTTAGTGTCAGCCGGAATTTGAGCGAGGATCGTATAAGCGTTCGGTACGTTTGGAGCGCGAGCCTCCACGGCGTCATTAACCGCTTTAAGATCCTGGACAAATCTATATTCAACAGCTTGATTTGCGTCCCTAATTTTCTTTACCGGAAAAATGGGAGTACGGACAGGTGAGTCCGGACACTCAACAATGACCCCTTTTTCCAACAAAGAATTAAACACTGGCGTAATGCCTTCAATCGCTTCCTTTTTCAATGGATACTGCATTTTCTTTGGTCTGTAATCAGATTTCGGTTTGATTCGAACAGGCTCACAACCTGCAATCAGACCCACATCATACTTATCTTTAGCCCACAGACAACTCGGAACTCCCTCCAACCCCTCAGGGATGATAGGGAGATGCAATAAAGTCAGACCGTCAAAGTTCACTTCCTCCTCCAAGACTGTGACTGATCTCAAACCTCTCAATGTTTTATGACATGGTTGTTTAAACCATCCGGTACTTTCACTTTGGCAGATCATTCTTTGTTGATCTATTATGACCCAGTCGGTCAGTTCATGGCACTTGGTCATGAAGGGACCTGCGTCACGCCATTCAGCCTTCACTGGTTTAGCCAGTGAGATATGAGGCTGTGCATCTTCCACGTCATAAAACATTGCCTGTTTGTCAGTCAGTTTCACCCCCAAAACACACCAGTGGTTTGTCCAATACAAGTAATCTGTCTTTATATTTTCCACCTCAACATTAAACCAACGCTGCTCAAATTCATCATCAGGTTCAATGCTGACATGTGAAGTACAGTGCAGATCTGAGTCATTCATAAAATCAGATGATGACAACACTCTGTCATGAGCCTTTGTGGTCAGACACGTGTTAGAAACTTGCCATTCATAAACAAACATATGGGTTTCCTCTGCTTCTAAATGCAGCATTCTCATGTCAGCCTGAAGCCCCTTAGCAGTACAGTGAACAGAAATACCCAGTTTGCACATTAAATCTCTTCCCATCAGATTAACTGGACATGACTGAGAAATCAGGAAACGGTGCTTGAATTTTCTCTCATTAATTGAACACTCAAACGGCGTTGAGAATGGTTCAACAACCACATGACCAGTAGCACTTCTAGAAGAAGTCATTTTCCCAGAATATGAAATAGGTTGTGTTAATTCTGTTTCTTGAATAATGGAGTTACTCGCGCCTGTATCTAACAAAAATAATAATGTTTTGTCCAAAACATTTACTTCTATCAAAGGTAAGGAATCTTTAGCCCTATAGAAAACATTAGCAAGCACTTCTTCTTTGCAGAGAGCAGAGTCAGAAACGAAAGGAGAATGATACTTATCTGATGGAGAGTCAGGAAACCCGTTGCTCGCACCCCCCTCCTCTCAGTCTGCCTGCCCCGTGTTGAACGCCGCTTGCGGGCAAGTGTCACGCCAATGTCCCTTTTGTCCGCAGATAAAGCAAGTGTCCCGATCTGGACGCTGCTGGTTTTGTGTAAAATGTCTATCTTTTCCACGACCTCGTCCTCTGCCTTTTCCCCCACTACTACTTTGGTTGCGTAGATAGTGGTTTTGCTTGAGATTGTTGTTATGCAGCGCTATCAGAGCTAGAGTAAGATCTTTGTCTTGTTTGGTGATTTTGGCTGTTTTCTGCTTCTTGATGATTGTTTCGTGATGTTTTGCATGTCGTCTGATTTCAACTGTGGAGGCCAGTTGCCATCCAACACAGCTTCTTTCAATTTCTTTTGAAATTTCTCTGTCCATTCCATCCATGAACAAAGTTCTCAAATAGTCATCATAAGGATCAGACCCCATAGCTTCTGCATTCTGGCCTGTTGGTGGTGGTCTTTTTTCGATACCACCATGGCGATCAAAGCACTCTTTCAGCCGAAGAAAATATGCTTCAGTGGTTTCATCTTTCCCTTGAATGCATTGACGAACTTGGTTAATGTCCATCGTGCGTGGAAATACTTTCTGTAAAGCGTTGATGATTCCCTCGACTTTAATTTTATAGTCACCGTTTGTCTGATGGTTGTAGTCGACATGTATCATTCGGGCATCTTCTGGCCAGTGCTCAGACATTTTAGCCATCTGCACTGCTCCATATCTCAAAATCAGTAGTCTCCACAGTTCACCGAGAGTCGGTCTGAATTCTCTGCAGAAAAGAGCTAAATCAGCCCCCAGTTTTGCCCCACCTGCTTCGATGTTTGGCAGGTGTTCAGAAGCTTGCTTCAGTTCCTCTTGGGTCCATGGTCGCATCACCAGAACCGATCCATTTGGTCCCGCCACTTCGAGCATCGGTGCCTGAAAATTCTGGAGACTTTCGTCGTCATCGTCGCTTTCACTCTTTATCTCTGTCTCTGAATCATCAGTCTGATAACGTTGGTTTCGCAGGGTCTGTTGCCGCCCCATTTGCCGTCTTAACGTGGCTCTGGTCAAATCTTGATCAGCTTTTCTTTTTTGCTGCCTTCGTGAGTGCAAAGTCAATTTTCTCATGTTTGTGCTTAGCAGGTCTTCTAAGTCTTTGTTGCATTTCTGCTGCTTGGCTTCTCTGAACAGTGCACCAGAGCGCGTTGTCGATGCGTCACTTCTTCCTTCCTCTGTTGGAGTGTATTCGGGCGGCGGTGCAGTTGGTGCGCTGGCTTGCACCTCTCCCGCAACTTGAGCAACATCCCCCGGGGCAGGAAAGAGAGCAGGTGGTGGATGTCGAGCCGGATATCCCTCGTCCTCCACCGTCATTCTCGCGTAGTGACCGAAAAAGGGAGAAGAAGAGTCAGCAATAGCACTACAGTCATTTTTAAGATTCAATAGTGCTTTCTTTGAAGCCTCCTGTCTTTCCTCATCAGAGTACAATGGTGCGATAGCCCGACAGACTTGTTTTTGTTGTCTGCGTGTTGCTTCATCCAACCATTTTACTATGATTTCACCACATTTATCATATTGCTCTTTGTCCTTCTTTTTTACAATATGAGTCGCCCAATTTATTTTGGTTTGAGTCAAATGTGACACACTTAAACCCCCGTTAAACCCATATTGACTTATCAAAAACGGCACAAAAGCATGATACCAGGTTCCCATTATTTTATCCATTGCTTTATATGAGCCCTTAGAGAAATTAACCTGTTCCTCCACGCTTTTCGAATTTTCATTACCCATTGGGTTTATCTACAGTATTTATATTTGCGTATTTGAATCTTTTCTCTCACGTGGTCACCACGTTACTTTATTTACTGTGTTAATTCTTCCCCCCAGCGTGGCCACCACGCCTGCCTAAATTCGTCAATTTAGGACTTTCAAAATGCCCACACCCGTCGATGTTAGGTCTTTTTCCCAAACAAGTGCTTTCTTAAAATGTCCGAAAATTACTATCAGGCTTATTTCGAACAGCCCCTTGTTTGGACGCTTGAGAAACCCTCTTTCTCAAACTCTGGCCCTTCTGGGAAAACAATTAACACCTGGCATTTGAGACTATTACTTTCAGGCTTATTCTCAAATCCTTTTGGAAGTTACTTTCAAGCTTATTCCAAAACTCCTGACCCTTTTAGGAAAAATATTCAATACGCAAATAATTTTCTTATATCTTATTTACCACGTAAATAATTTTCTCTCACCGTCTTTTGATGACCTCGTGAGTTCAGTTCTGGGAGTACGTTCACCTCCGTTCGTCGTGATGAGTAGAACAATTCTCTCTCCTTAAACTTGAGGATTTTGAGCCGCAGAGCTGGTCTCTCGGGATGATCAATTCAATTGTCCCTCTATCACGGCGATCGGTTGGTTCACGGTTATCCCATCATCCTCGTCGCCATTTGTTGTGGAAATAATTCTATTCGAAAAGTGAGGAGGAAGGAGACAAATACAAAAACCTTTGAAAGGTCAAAGTATCAAGATCTTTTATTTCTTGCAAGAAATTGGCAGTTCACATACAGAGAATGTCTGTCATGAGAAGAGCAAAGCTACTTCCAGTTGGCATCATTATATACCCTTAACACATCCTGGGTCCGTTGCATCCAGTCTTGTTTACCTTAAAAGGAAACATCTTGGTTCAAGACCCCCCCTGTCTCACATAAATTTATCTAGACAGCACAATACCTACGTCTGCAAAAGTTCCTGTTTTTAAGCTACTTGGTTTTCACACATTCTGCCTATCGCTATTTTGATCGAAGCTGCTCAAATCTACGCACATGCTTTTCACACTTCAAGTACAATAGGTCACTTGAAGTGCACATTGTCTCTTTGTTACTTAGTCTTCTAACCCAGAACATTTTGTTCCCGCAAGCTTGTCTTCACTTATGCATTTCTAAAAACTTGGTTACATATCTTCAATAATGTATTTTTAGCTTATATGATTATATTTCTTTAACTCCTTCACGAGTACAAATACATGTTCAATGTTAAATGTCTTATGTCAAAACCAGTGATACACATCTAAGAGTAAAAGAACACATCTATAAGTGTTAAATGTTAATACAAGTGATACACATGAGTAAAAGGTTCACATCTATAAGTAAAGAACACATCTAAGTAAAATGAACACTTCTAATAGTAAAAACACATCTAAGAGTCAAACACATGTCTAAATGTAAAATTTCCCTTACAGCATATATAAATGGAAGTTGTTATATTTAAATAAGTACAGTATCCCACATTCTGTGAGTAAATGTATTTGGCATGTAAAAAAAAAAAAAAAAAAAGCCATTAACTGAATCTCAAATATGCCAGCGATTAAGCTATAAACAGGTAATAATTAGAAAGATATTTGGAATTGTTTACTTTATTTTGTGCTGTCAATAAGAGCTAAGAGCTGATATAGGCTGCTAAATTTTAAAGCTTAATCTACAGTAAAGAGCCTTCAATCCTAAAATAAGAACACATGTGCTAAAGAAATAAATAAATTTTGGGTCTGATTTAAAAGTCTCTTTGTTCAACATTGTGGAACAAAAGAACAACCCAACCCAAAGATAACACTAGATGGTGACAAATCACCATTAAATCAGGACATTTGTTTGGCAAGATTTTTGAAATATTGGGGATTTTTACATGACACAACAAATTAGAAATAATTGTGCATCAATAGTATTCATTGTTTTGTTTTACTCTATAATTACTCATTTAGTATAAAAAAAATGGTTTCATGTCATTAAAATGATCACACATGACATTGTAGCCTATAATGAAACGAGTGTCAGTACAAAATTAACAGGTAAAGCTACTGTATGAATTAACCAGCTTTTAGGCAATAGCTTTTACTATATTTACATGTGTGCACAAGTGAGAACATATTTAGATAACCCTAACATTTTTGTGGATGAAATTAAATGAGCTTGAAGTGGGTTCAAATGTCTAAGACCACACTGACATTTTCTGAACACATTAGGATTTTACCAACTTTAAACCTGAAAAAAGTGTTATCCAGAATTCGAACTGCACTGTACAAAGGTCAGATGTGCTTGAAGTGAAGCACATGATACTTGGAACATTCTCAAATGGTTTAGCGCCCATGCCAGTGCTTGAGCCCTGCTGTCAAGGACACACACTAAACACTAGAAAATTGTGCAGACCTAATTTTCCCTCAGATCGTTATGATGATAACATAATCTATAATGAAAAACACTGTAGTATTATTTAAAAAGAATGAACATTAGAGGTTGCTCCACTAGTAGGATCAGACCATTTTATCTTACTGTATAAAATCTGAAAGTAGACAAAACATCGTACAATAGTATTTGCTTTTAATCATATCTTTAGTTGTCTATAGCTTTACATATAATTTAACACATATTGTACATAAAGATCATGAAATTGCAAATATTTTAGGTACTTTTAGTATTGAAGTATAATAACAGATTGTTGATGCACACAATCTCTGGGTTATTTTGACAGTACATTTTCTGATCTCTTTGGTTCTAACACCATATATTACTGGATGCAAAAGTGGTGGCAAAAGTGTTATTTGGACTGATATAAAGACATTCATCTCACTAGATATAAGCACAGTAAATCTGTTATATATAACAGAAAAAACCGTAGCAATTGAAAAGTTTATGAAGATTATCAAATGAGGAAGGCATGTTCCAAGTGCTTTGTTTTGACCATTTTTTGACACTTTTAAACTAACAGAAAGTATTTTAACATAAGACAGCAATATAAGACATGTAGGGAGCACAGATAAACACACTATTATTAGTAAACCATACACATTGCTTAAAAAGCCAAGACTACTCGTATTACATGATATGTTAATGATTGAAAGGTTATCACAAAATAGCTTATTAAGAGTACGGCTGCATAAGGGAATTCTTGATGTCAAATATATTTGACCAGCTATTGAGAAAACAGGAACTAAGTTGCTTAACATAAGCAAAATTTTAATTTTAATGGGATTCATGATAATATGGTACTGTAATGGCTTACAAATGGATACATACCTATCATAGGCCATTACTGTCAATGTAGAATAAGTGCAAGCACCATAAATACTAAGCAAATAGACTTGGAGAAGACACCCCTCATACGCACTAGTGTGCCAATCAGTTAGGAGATTTGAAAGAACTTTTGGCCAAACAGCACTGCTTCCGAGTAGTCCACTGCACATCAGGTTGAACAAAAATAAATACATTGGCTTATGAAGACTTGATTCTAAGTAGATAACAAGCATTATAAATATGTTTGCAAAGGTTGCAACTGTGTAAACTAGGAAAATAAAAATAGTCAATACATATTTCCTTGGACCCAACGATTCATATGATGAAAACACCAGATCCAAACCAGTAGATTTGTTCATCCTTCAGGCTGGAAAAGCAAACAATAAAACATGAAAAGTTTCATTTAATTACTTATTATACATTATATTATTATAATTAAAAGTAAATGGTTGTTACATAAACTTTAAATATATCTCTGCACGCATTGTGTAACATGTAGGACCTGCAAATATAATACCTGACAAAAATTCCTGTTGTACCTTATTGTTAATACAGACCAGGCTCTGTGTGCACTGCTAAACATTGTGTCTGGGCTCAGTTCAAGGACTGTTGTTTTATAAAACACTTCTGCTGCTTGGCTGGAGATGAGGTCAACAGATTACGCAGAGATTTCTTTAGGGAGCAAATTCCCATCCATGTATCTTGGACATTTTATTCTTGGCTTGCCTGATGACGGTCATGAAACCGAAACGTTGCTAATAAAATTTTGATACTCAATTGCAAGTGCTGATAGTGTTAGTGTCCTTGTTTTTGTAGATTTTTTGACCTTTACTTTTTTTCCCATGCACAAATCACCTGCAGCTGTGCGATGGTGCTTGCTAATTGATTGATTCTTGGCCTGGAGAAATGGGGAAATGAATAACCTTAAAAATATCTTCACTTTACAGAGCATGCTTGCTAATGGTCACTCAGTAAACATCAGCCATAGAGGGTATGCTTATGGAGATGAAACTATGTATGATGTACAGAGAGGGTACATCTTACATACGAAGAGTACATCATACGTACAAAGTTACGTCTGAAAAGAGAGGGAAAAAGGAAATGGAAGAGGAAGAGTTGTGTAGTAGTTTCTCACACAGGCCACCGCAATGTAGCATTAAGTGGCACCAAATTAATATTGTTAGTTTTGGTCATATACATCACTTAAGGTCAGTGTGAGGGTGTTTCCCCTTAACAATAAAGTACAATCAAGGAAGATTGTTAAATAAGAAATATGCAAACTGGGGGGAATTTATCAGCTGAACAATCTGAAGGATTTGTGAGATGGCAGTAACTTAGTAGCCTGTCTCTCTATCATCAACACAAGGAAAACACGTGTAATAAAAATAATTGTATCAACAAATAAGAACAAATACTAAATGAGTAAGGAAGTATGAAATTGATGTATTAATGGTTGGAAAAAATTGGATGTTAGTATGACAGAGTTATGCTGTCTACTTTCGTTGTGAAACACATGTGAAATCAGTCCATTGCTGTGGCGAAACATCAGAGGCGGGTGGCGTCACGAACCAGGAAAATATAAAGCATGCCCAAAACAAACAGCACTATCTTCGTAGAAGTCTGAATTAAGTCGTTGACAGGCACGTAGGAGGTATGGCAAGGTGATGCAGTGTCTAGTTCCCTCTTCAGGGAACCGAGTTTACAGTCTTTTCAAGGTAACTCACGCTGGGCCGATTGACGCTGTGGTAATGTCTATAGAGCTGGTAAGTCCCGCCCCTTCGGCTAACCCCACTGGACCTCTAGGTTGAAAAATCGTCAATGCAAGTGAATGGGAGAAAATAAATATTTTTCTGGTCCCGTTTGAATTTTGCCATGAATGTGAACATATGTTGTCTGAATTTTTAATACAATTTTTCGTGTAAAGAATGCTACAATTTAGCTGGTAGAAGTTTGATACGGTTAGACTTTGTGTGAGAGCACTTTGTGGACTACTCTTCGCTGCTTTCAGACGGGAATCTGAAGAAAGAACAGCCCATTTGGTTTGAATGGTGACATTTGGGTACAAAACACACAGGCATCTTGATCTGTCTCCATATATTATCGCAGCATTAGCACCGTGATTTGACAAGTGGAGGGAAAATGTGTTATGGGGTGACGTCACATAGGCGACATGTAGTCTTTCTCGTTATGTCTTTTCCACAGCTGCGAGCCAAAGAATCATACAATATACTGTCAAACTCGTAACATGAAAAATTATATAAAAAATTCACAGACAACATATGTTCACATTCATGGCACAATTCAAGCGGGATCAGAAAATAATTATTTTCTCCCATTCACTTGCATTGACGATTTTTCAATCTAGAGGTCCACTTGGGGTTTTACGGATGGGCGGGACTTACCAGCTCTATACCAAAGCCACCATAGCGAGAACTAACCATTGTTACGTATCAGAACGTAAGTATGTTTATATTGTGTAGAACAAATGAGTGTGCGCAAGTTTTCTTTTTGTTCTCTCTCTCTCTCTCTCTCTCTCTCTCTCTCTCTCACTCTCTCTCTCTCATTTTGCGCTCATTTGAGTGTCACAGGTGCAGCTGATTAGAAGGGCGGGGCTGATGGACTCCTCGTGTGAATATAAGCTGTGTGGAGGGCTTGTTCGTCGAGTTCCCCCTCCTACTTCACGCTGTTGTATAGTGTGTCCGACACAGTGGTGCGGGAAAGCCGATTGGCTGTCGTGTGTTTCTTTCGTAGAGTAAGCTGCTTGTGTGCGGCATTCCTGACTGTTAGCGGTATAGGACGGTAATTGTGTCATCCTGTAGCAATTTAACTAAAGATATTGAGAGGTCTGAGGCCCTTTTTTTCCTTTCACTTTTTTCTCCTGTTTACTGGCTAGCAGGGAGGTAAGAACTGTACTTTTGTTATTTCTAATTCCAGGTAAGATGACTTAAAAATTTAGTTAGAAGACCCATTTTGTTTATTTTTTGGCCGATTGAATCCTCTCATTTTTTAATTATAATTTTCCTTTCATAACGAATGAAATCCTACCCCTATATGTCGAAATAAATCATGACTTTCTGCTGACTACCTTGTTGTCGTTGTGTGTTTACGGGAGCAGGAGGTGGAACTCTGGGCGACACCTTTTAATAGGCGTCTCTCTACAGTATATGTTAGTGCATGTGGCACGTAACAACCGTCCTGTGTGAAATCGAGAAGAGCAGTACTAGTACGAGAGCACCTGGGACCCTGGTAAATCAGCATTTACCAGGTTCAAAGAGTAGAACCTTACAAATGTGTATGGTGAGGACCACCCTGCCGCATCACAAACATCCTGGAGAGCAACTCTTGATACAAGGGCCTTAGAGGCCGCCATACTCCTAGTACAGTGGAAACCGACCGCCATAGGGAATGTTTGTCCAACTGATGAATAAGCCAGTGAGATAGCCTCGACTACCTACTTGCTCATTCTCTGCTTAAATGCTGGGGACCCTTTGTTGGGGGGCCTGAAACATATGAACAGCTGTTCAGATTTACACCACATGGCAGCTCTGTGGACATAAGTATCTAGTGCCCTGACTGGGCAAGGCAGGATATTCTTTTCCTGGTCCGGATCATGAGGAGGACAGAAGATCATGAGCATGCCAGATGCAAATTCCAAGCACGAAGGTGAAACTGACAAGGCTTGCAAAATCTCTGATTCTTTTAAGAGAAGTGATACCAAGAAGGAACAACGATTTTACCAAGAAGGAACAACGCTTTTGACAACAAAAACTTTTCCGGAACCTCCTCGATAGGCTCGAAGGGAGCCAGGAGAATGACCAGATCCCATGTCAGCACCATGGTATGAGCTGCAGGCCTCAGCCTCAGAGTACCATGAAGGAAACGAGATACCAAAGGGTTTCTCCCCAAAGACATTCCAACCAAAGGAATGTGGTATGCAGCTATGCCATTCAGATTGAGCCATGCATTAAGCCCAAGCAATCGTGAAAACCTATTTGTTCCCCTTGCTGGGAGTAGTCCATTGATGTTCATTGAGTTCAGTCCATTGCTGAACTTTAAGGAGTTCTTAAAATGTAAGTTAGGGAGGAGCGAGCCCATCTAATCTTTAACTCAACAGCCAGAGTATATAAGCAGCCTCTTACCTCTCTCTAGCATCAGCTGTTCCAGCATCCCTCCACCTACCCCTCCCCATACTCCACCTTCATCTTGAGTACCTTTGTCCTTCATAATCATATTCTACGTTTAACCAAAGTGGAGGGTATATGAGAGCTCGAGTTGTAGCTGCTTCATCGAGCCCCTTATCAGGGGACAGCAAGCCAAATAAGTTTAATCTAATATCTTAAAGATTTTGTGCATCTTTTGGGTGTCAAAGGTTTACTTCGAAAGAGAACTAAGTTAAATAAGTTTAACAATTGTGTCTTTCTTTCTTCCTTTATATGTATAAACTCTGACTGAAAGACATGAAAAAGTGACTATTGTCACAGTGACTTTGTTTTGCCTTCTGTGTTTGTGCACCATGTGTTTCCTTGTTAGTCGGTTTCACTTGTTACCTGTCATCATCCTCATCACAGACATCATCACTCACCGTGTGCACCTGTTGTCACTTAGTCTCCTCATTTGTCTGTGTGTATAGTATCTCCAGTTTCAGTTCTCCCTTGTCAGTTCTTGTCAACACAGTTGAAAAGTTTGGCATATGTCTTGTTCGTGAATAAATACTGTTCAATCCTGATCCGTCTTCTTTGTCTTCCTGAACGTGCCTCATGCAACCAAAGCGTGACAACTATGGTCCAACAAATACATTTTTTGAAACTGGACATTTAGATCCAAAGCAGTATGTAACATATTAAACATAATGCTCATATGCTGATTAATAATGCTAAATGAAAAAAAAAAAAAAAAAAAAAAAAAAAAAAAAGTCTAAAGACGAAACATTATCTTGTCTAATTTAGTTAAATGGTTAGTCATCTATGATAGATAAAAATAATTGTATTAGCTGCATTTTCTGCAGTGTTTTAGCAAAAGTACAGTATCTATTTTGCTGGTCACCATGTTTCTGCTACTGTTGTTATTAAAATAACCGCTTCATCTGCAGCTTTTAATGTGGCACTTTACGTTTTTAGTCGAGGGAGAGAGAGAGAAGCAACACATACGGAGTGGAAAGGGCTTGAAAAAAGCACTTTTGGCTCTAGATAAAAATAGTATAGAAATAGCTCAGAAAGAGCATTACCATAAACAACCCTGAGTGATTGTGGTGTGAAACGCTCTGTTGTTTTGACCCATTGCTCACTTTAATATGTAGAAATGGTAAAATGAAGCAATTATGTCTCGTGGTACGGATGGAACCAAGCCGTGGTCCAGATCCGGACTGCGGTGCGCCATTTTCAATTATTGAATTGAAAAAAAAAAATAATAATAATAATAATACAAAAATGGGAGTAGGGCCTTTAAGCAGATGACATCCACTGGAGGGTGGGCCTTGTAGAATAAAACTGTATAAAGCTACAGCAGCTTAGATCCTCAGAGGACAAGCAAGTCTGTAAACATTAGGTAAATAGATCTCTCAGAATATAATCCTTCAGTTAATATTGTGTACTGCATTTTTGTTCTAAAGTGAAATGCCTTTCTTTCTCTTCATCAGGAAAATGATTCTGCCAAGTTTGAACATCACTCTGATTTTTACCAGTTATGGACCACCTGCTGCTCTTAATTATGGAGTTTTTGTCATCTCTCTTGCAGTCTATCTTACAACTGTTTTTGCAAATGTAACACTGATGCTGGTGATCTGCTTGGACACATCTCTCCATAAGCCCATGTACATATTTTTATTCAACCTAGCTATTAATGGACTAATTGGATCATCTGCTGTACTTCCTAAAATAATGGAGAATCTTGTTGATGATATGAAAGATATACTGTATACTGACTGTATTCTGCAAGTATTTTTTATTAATATGTATGCAACATGTGCTTATGCAATACTGACACTTATGGCATATGACAGGTACGTTTCAATTTGCAAGCCTCTACAATATCACAATATCATGACTCCAGGTAAAATAAGACTTCTGCTTTTTATTGTTTACTGTGTTCCTATCTGCTCTCTAGCTGTTCAGGTGTACCTTACATCAAGGTTGCCTATGTGCAGGTATACAATAAACAAGTTGTTTTGTGACAATTTAGCCATTGTTAATCTCTCCTGTGCCAAAAATACCTGGGGAGATCTGTATGGCATATGTCTGGTACTTGCTTATGTTGTTCTACCTCTAATCTTTGTCATCTTATCATATGTGCGGATATTATTTGTCTCTTTGAATGCATCAGAAAACGCCCGAAAGAAAGCTCTAAAAACATGCACACCACACTTGATTACTTTTATTAATTTTTCATTGGCCTCTCTTTTTTCTGTGATATACAATCGAATTAATTTCAGTCTTTCAAAAGAAGTGAATGTGTTTATGTCAATTCATTTTATCCTGATCCCTCCACTTCTACATCCACTTATTTATGGAATTAGAACAAAGGAGATCAGCAATAGCCTCACAAAAATATTACAAAGAAAAATACTTGCACTTGGTTTTAATTTAAAGACTGAACAAAGGTGTAATGATGCACTTTTTATTTCTACTAAATAAATGGCAAGACCTATATGGACACATTTGAATGTCTTATATTACATTGTGTACATTGTTTAATGGCATTAGAGTTGGAATCTGAAATTGTGTATGTGTGATATTTACATAACTCTTATTTTGGTCAATGCAAATAATCCACTTCAAATTACCTTGAATTTCAGAACAAATTTCACAAAATTTTATCATATTAATGTTGCAGCCATTTTATAAAAGCAACTACATATTTATATACATACTGTACATAGATCCCTTCTCTTTTGTAGTTTTATTAAAAAATGTCAAATAGAAAATGTTATTTAAATGTTTATATAGGTGAGAAGGCACATATTTACACAGATGAAAAAAAAATGGGTAAATGGGAAGCTTACTTAAGGAATTACTGAAGAACAAATAGGTAATTCTTTATTAACACTTAAGTTACTATTGTTAACTACTAAGGAAGATGTGTTAAATAATCAGTATGTAATTGAATTGTATGATTGTATTAAGTATCAGTTAGTTAATCAATAACTAATGAATTTTGTCATACCTCCTGAAGAACTACTTTTAATTATCTACTAATTAAGGTTCAATAAAAATAACTATGAAGTAACTACTAATGAACAGTCATAAGTTACACAGAAGTCACTACAATAATCCATGTTTTTTTTTTTTTTTTTTTTTTTTTTTTTTTTTTTTTTAGCCGTGGAGTGGTGGATGAAGTACACAAATCAAGTAGGCTACTTGAGCAAAAGTACAGATACCCCAATAAAATATTATTCCAGTAAAATTATTATTGGGCCTATTCATTTTCAAATTTACCTTAGTAAAAGTACAAAGGTAATTCATTTTTAAAGTACTTAAAAAGTAAAAAACACTGATCAATGTTTTTTTTTTTTTTTATAGACAGTTTTAGTCATTCTTCAGCACTAATAAGAAAGATAAGTGCAGACATTTACCTATAAGCAAACGTTTTATTTCATTAGCAAAACTTATCATAATGTACATTACACCTTATTATTATACTTAGTTCTCTTACGAGAGTCCTCTCGTACTGCGTTTTATCAAAACGCTACGGGAAAAGTCTCTTTTCACGAAACACTGAAGCAAAAAATTATCCTTTAATTTTCATATATGTAAAACGCGTTGCGGCAGCAGCAGACAGCTATGGCGAGACGGCTTGCTCGCTCATTGGCTGCTCTGCGGCAACTGCTTAAGCCTATCGAGCGAGGCCTGGGATGACATCAGGCCAATGAGGGCGCTTCGCGCCCTCCTCGCCACTTCCCGCCGAAACGGGCGTGGCTTACCTCTATAAAAGGAGCTCGAGAAGGCTGACTCACTTGATTTTAATCTCTTCAGCGAAGCGCACGCATCGCTGGATCACGGAAGCAGCGTCGTTGAAGCAAGCACATCAGCGGGACGAGCCCTCGAAGCCGCTGGCCAACGCCGCCTTCTACAGCCGTACCTGCTGCGCTTTCCGACGCCTATATCCTTTTCATACTATTGCTTTTCTGTGTGTGTGTGTGTGTGTTCTTCGCAACACTCACCCCTAAAAGAGCTGCGTCTTTTTCAAGATGCCTTCCTGCGGCTCGTGCCGAGCCCCACTCACCGAGGGAGACAAGCACGTCATCTGTGTTTCCTGCCTGGGTGAGGACCATGCAGCGCTCGCGCTCGCTGACGGCGGATGCCCTCACTGCGAGCTTTTGCCGATGGTGACTCTGAGGACTCGCCTGGCATCCTTTTCCAAGCCTGCATTCACCGCCGCGATGCCGCGCCGTAAGAAGCGCCGCTCGCAGCGGGTCCCGGAACCCGCTCCAGCCCGACCAAGCTCGCCGGTTCGCCCGCCAGCTTCACCGGCCTCTCTCGAATCACTTCCTGATGCTCAGCGCCCGCAGTCTGCCGCCGCTTCATCAGAGGAAGTCGGTTCAGAGGCCGCGTCGGGGGGAGAAGGATTCCTGCTCTCTGCTAGCTTCAGGCAGCGAGGATTGGGCGAGCTTTGAGGATCTCGCGCCTCCTGCCCGCAAGCCCTCAACGAGAGCCAACATTGAGACGGAGCTCATGCGGGTACTCGCACTGGCCGCGGCGAGCCTCGGCCTCGAGTGGTCTGCACCGGAGCCCCCCTCTCGAACCCGGCTGGATGGTAGTTTCCTCCCTGGTGAGCGCACTTCTCCGGAATCTAAGCCCGCTCCTTTTCTTCCTGAGTTACACGAAGAAGTTGCGAAGGCTTGGAACGCGCCCTACTCTGCGCGGACGCGCTCATCTGTGTCACCCGCATTTTCCTCTCTGGATAATGCCAGTGACCGAGGCTACCTCTCTCTTCCGCCGGTGGAACAGGCGATAGCGACCCACCTTTGCCCGCCCTCTGCTGGACGGCGGACTAAACCGGTGTTGCCTTCCAGAGCCTGCCGCATGACGTCGACGCTGCTCGCGCGAATCTTCTCCGCCGCTGGGCAGGCCGCGTCATCGCTACACACCATGGCTACGCTGCAGATTTACCAGGGTGATCTCCTCCGTAAGCTGGACGAGATGGGACCTGACGCTATCTGCATCGCGGATTTAAGGAGCGCTTCAGATCTTACGCTCCGAGCTACTAAAGCCGCCGCACAAGCCATGGGACGGTGTATGGCTTCCGCCACTGTCGCTGAGAGGCACTTATGGCTGACGCTCACGGAGATGGCCGATTCCGAGCGCACTGCGTTTCTCGATGCCCCGCTGTCTTCCACCGGCCTTTTTGGTTCTTCTCTCTCCGAGTTCGTGGAGAGATTTACCGAGGCCCAGAAAGCGTCTCAAGCCTTCAAGCACTTCCTGCCGAAGCGCTCCGGTTCTGCAGCGGTTCGTGACAAACGGACCCCGCGGAGCTCTCAGCCTCAGCCCCCGCCTTCGGCCGCCTCTTCGCAGCAGCCACAACAGCGCAGCTCGAGGCCCCGCTCTCGGTCCAGCGCCCGGCGCCCCTCTTCGCGCGGGCCGCGATCGAGGGTTGTGGTAAAACCGGAAGTGCCGAAGAAGTCCTAGCAAGCCTGGGAAAGCGCAGGTGTGTGAGTCCCGTTGCGGCCGGCCTCCCACCCAAGCGCCCCGCTGTTTCAGTCCCAAGGTTTGCGACTGTTCCAGTGTTTTCTGCAGAGAGCAAGCCTGCACTGCCGCCCGCTTGCCTGCACACAAAAGCCGTTCTCACGGCTACCCAGATAAATCTCGAAAAGAGTGTATTTTCTGGTGTCCCGGCCACGGCCGATGGTGCTATAAATGTAGTCTCGATGCCCACTCCTCAGTGCCCATCACTACACATAAGCACAGCCCTACACGTAGGGCCCGCGCACATAAAATCGACTCAGGTCGGTTGCGCTTCCAGCATAGTGAGAGTGCCCACTTCCCAGTGCCCACGAACACTATGTCTAACACATCACAGGCTCTCTGTAAAAACGAGAACTGTGAGCGCGCGCTCTGCTCAGGCAGACGCCGCGCCCAAAGCAGTAAATGTGCCCGCTCCCAGCCCACATCTACTCGCTCACATGGGTCCTATGAGACTTTCTCAGTCCTCCCTCACTCAGCTAAGCACTGTAGTAAGGTCGAGGACGAGCGTCTCGCCCGCTGTATTAAGCGCGCGCCCCGCCTCAAATGCCACAGGCATAACGCCTATGTTTGTATCCCCCGAAGCACCTCTGTCGCACGGCGATCAGAGTGCGCTCCGTATCCAGCCCCTAGCCAGCCATGCAGAAGCATGGGCAGCGCTCCCAGGGGTTTCGGACTGGGTGCTAGGCATTATAAAGAGAGGCTTCTCGCTACAGTTTTGTCGACGCCCTCCCCGCTTCATAGCGCGCGTCGAAACTACGGTCTCGTTGGAAGTAGCTCACCTACTTCGAGCCGAAATATCAAAACTGATAAGCAAAGGGGCGATAGAGCGCGTTCCCCCAGCTCTAAGCGAAGGGGGGCTATACAGCAGATACTTTCTAGTCCCCAAAAAGGACGGCGGTATCAGACCCATACTGGATCTAAGACGGTTGAACAGAGTATTGGTGAAACGCAGTTTCAAAATGCTCACAACCAGCAAAATTCTCGCGCATGTTCGCCGAGAAGACTGGTTCATGTCAATAGATCTGAAGGACGCGTATTTTCAAATACAAATAGCGTCACACCACAGGCGATACTTGAGATTCGCCTTCGAGGGTCAGACATACCAGTATACAGTCCTGCCATTCGGTTTGTCCCTAGCACCCCGTACATTTACGAAATGCATGGACGCAGCGCTCGCTCCTCTCAGACTCAGAGGCATGCGAGTGCTGAACTATTTGGACGACTGGTTGATCCTAGCTCAATCACGATCACAGCTCGTGGAGCACAGAACCATTTTACTCGATCACCTCGAGAATCTTGGTATCACAGTCAACTGGACAAAGAGTTCATTGAACCCCAGTCAAACGGTTTTGTTTCTGGGCGTCGTTCTGGACTCACAGTCTATGACAGCGCGGCTGTCACCACAGCGCGTGCTGATCATTCAGCGCGCGGCGAGGTCTTTCCGCCGCGGCGCTGTCACCCCGCTCAGGAAGTTTCAAAAGATGCTGGGTCTCATGGCTTCAGCATCGTCAGTTCTCCGGCTGGGCTTGCTCCGCATGCGCCCGCTGCAGTTCTGGTTGAAAACGCGGGTACCGCGCAGAGCGTGGGCGACCGGTCGATTACGCCTCAAGGTCGATCAGAGCTGTGTTTCAGCCCTGGCGCCTTGGACGGCGGACGACTGGTACCAATCAGGTGTAAGCCTGGGGACTTCCTCGAGAGTGAGGATGGTGTCGACAGACGCATCCACCTCGGGATGGGGAGCTCTGCTCGAGGGCAGACCGTTCTTCGGCCTGTGGTCGGAACGAGAAAAGCTCCTACACATAAACTGCCTAGAAATGCTGGCAGTGCACAACGCGATGACGCGTTTTTGTCCCCGCATCAAGGACGAACACGTCATAGTCCGTTCGGACAACATGGCTGTGGTGTCCTACATAAATCGCCAGGGCGGTCTGAAATCCATATCCCTGTACAGGCTGGCGAAACGCCTCCTACTATGGGCTCAGCACAACTTACGCTCGCTGAGAGCAGTGCATGTACCTGGGCTTCAGAATGTGGGCCCAGACAGACTGTCCAGGAACAATGTTCCCCCGGGCGAATGGTCTCTACACCCACAAACAGTCCGGCTGTTGTGGGAGAGATTCGGCAGAGCGGAGGTGGACCTTTTCGCGTCCCGCGAAAACGCGCACTGCCCCGCGTTCTTTTCAAAGACCGACAGCGCGCTGTCCCGGAGGTGGCCGCGCTGCCCGTTATACGCTTTTCCCCCCGTCTCCCTCCTGCCACAGGTGCTGGAACGGGTCAAGGAAACGAAATGCCCAGTCCTGCTTGTAGCTCCGTTCTGGGAGAACCAGACATGGTTCCCAGTTCTGATGCAGTTGGCAGATATCGCTCCATGGCCGCTGCCGTTGAGGAGAGATCTCCTCTCGCAGGCCGGGGGCTCGATTTGGCACCCACACCCGGAACTGTGGTCCCTTCACGTGTGGGTGCTCAACGGATACCCGTTGGTCTCACAGAGGGAGTCGTGAATACCATCACTCAGGCTAGAGCACCGTCGACACGGCGGCTTTATGCTTCGAAGTGGTCGGTTTTCTCCGGCTGGTGTGCAGCTCGGAGCATTTCACCCCTCGAATGTGAGGTAACGGAGGTTCTCTCCTTCCTACAAGAGCTGTTGGATAAGGGCAGATCCCCTTCCACGCTCAAAGTGTATGTGGCGGCTATTTCAGCGTTCTTTGGTTCAACGCTGGGTCAGTCGCTGGGAAGGAATGATTTAGTCATCCGCTTCCTCAGGGGAGCTAGGAGACTGAATCCGCCCAGACCTCCTTCAGTTCCTTTGTGGGACCTTTCTACGGTCCTAGCGGCCATGAAAGGTGCCCCTTTCGAGCCTATCCAGTCTATTAGCCTCAAACATTTGTCTTTCAAAACAGTGTTTTTGATGGCTCTCGCTTCAGTGAAGCGCATAGGCGACCTGCACGCGCTCTCTGTGAGCCCGGCGTGCTTGGAGTTTGGTCCTAATGACTCTAAAGTCATACTCAAACCTAAGCATGGCTATGTGCCGAAATCCCTCAACACGCCTTTTCGGGCTCAGGTTATATCCCTGGCTGCCCTGCCGGCATCGAGTGAGGAAGGGGACTCGAGTTTTCTTTGCCCTGTTAGGGCTTTAAGAGCTTATATGTCCCGCTCTGCTGTCTTCAGACAGACAGAGCAGCTCTTTGTCTCGTTCAGCGGACGTTCCAAAGGAATGGCTGTTTCGAAACAAAGTCTATCCAGATGGTTAGTTGACGCCATAGCGCTGGCTTATACTGCCAAGGGCATTCCATGCCCTTTGGGAGTCAGAGCGCACTCTACGAGAAGCGTTGCTTCTTCGTGGGCTTGGTCCAGCGGGATTTCCCTACAGGATATATGTACGGCGGCAGGTTGGGCCTCGCCATCTACATTTATCAGGTTTTATAACCTAGAGGTTCCCGCCTTGCAGGCTAAGCTTTTGTCGGTGTAATCTGTTCAGCCGTCTAATCAGACCGCTGAAACTCATGCGCTATGCGCTACCGACTATCTTGGGCAGAACTGTGTAAGACCCACATTTTCCACATTAGTTCAGGTTCCCTACCCTGTCTATGTGATGATTATACTTGCGTCTGTGGACATGTTTTTTCTACGACGCTAAAATTTAGGGAATTAAGGCTCTCACCCTTATTCCCTGACTCTGTGTGAGTCAATCTGGTGATTATGCACTGTATGCCTGAAAAAGCTTCCGGTGATCAGTGTTTTTATCCCAGCACGCACGGCATTTTGCAAGGGGTTCCCGTAGCGTTTTGATAAAACGCAGTACGAGAGGACTCTCGTAAGAGAACGTACTCGGTTACTAACGTAACCTCGGTTCTCTCTAGAAGAGGGAACGAGTACTGCGTTCTCTGCCGTGCGTACGGTTCACTCTGGTTCGCTTCGGCGATCAAAATCAAGTGAGTCAGCCTTCTCGAGCTCCTTTTATAGAGGTAAGCCACGCCCGTTTCGGCGGGAAGTGGCGAGGAGGGCGCGAAGCGCCCTCATTGGCCTGATGTCATCCCAGGCCTCGCTCGATAGGCTTAAGCAGTTGCCGCAGAGCAGCCAATGAGCGAGCAAGCCGTCTCGCCATAGCTGTCTGCTGCTGCCGCAACGCGTTTTACATATATGAAAATTAAAGGATAATTTTTTGCTTCAGTGTTTCGTGAAAAGAGACTTTTCCCGTAGCGTTTTGATAAAATGCAGTACTCGTTCCCTCTTCTAGAGAGAACCGAGGTTACGTTAGTAACCGAGTACGTTATTATTCATTTTAAACTTCTTTTGCACCATTCAAGTTCTGGCAATAGCGCGGTAGCCTACATTTTACAGTGATTTGGTGATGCAGGAGCGTGGGCATTTGCATCCTCTTCTGGAGAGTTCTCAGCACCGCCCGATATGGTGCATTTGTTCTGCGAAATACAGGGTTGTGTATGTTTTATTTAATCTATAAAATCATTACTGTGCTGTAAATCATTTTATTTTTATGCAAGGCAACATACATGACGCGATGTCAGTTCGCCTACCTAGCTAAAGGAGTCTGACGCCTGATCCCTTGCATAAAACAAATTATTTTATTTATAAAGATACTAAATCTATTTACATCAAATGTTAAAATATGTTCTTAGAGCTGTGCACTGTTTGTTTATGGGCAGGTTATGGAGTCAGTCACAGCATCTTTCGGCAAGGTCTGTATGGGGGTAAACTGATGCCAAAACCATTGAAAATGGACAGACTAAAAGTAACAAATAGATATTACAACTTGTAAACACAAAACAACAATCTACAAATAGATAAAAAATCTGCAAACAAAGTCCTCATGATCCGCAAATGTAAAACAAGATCTACAAAAAGTAGATAAACATTAAAATATTACACAAATAAACACATCCTGATTCACAAATAGAAATCAGTGACTTGTACTTGAAAACCAGAATTTGAATGAATGTATTCAAAGAATGTATTCATTTTTTTACTGTGGAGTGGCACATGGTTGCCTACAACCAATCACAAATCTTTGTTTTTGAATCGTCCAATCACCACACAATGTAATCTTTTGAAATGCATGTAACTGTCATCTGTAGGTATATATAAGACACTGTCAGTGGCACCACAACCTGTCATTTGTGCAGTCGCCTTGCTAGAATCGCTGTATAGGTCTTGGTGTCATTCAGTTGGATTCAGATTTTTGGAATTGAAATTTCTTTATAAAAAGCCTTTTTAAAGGCTACAACTCATTTTCACTGGTGTCAAACTAATTACCAGGGTATTCTTAATATACATATATTATATTATATTATATTATATTATATTATATTATATTATATTATATTATATTATATTTTGTTGTATTACATTGTTTTGTCTTTTTTTCCCCTTTGTTGTATATTCACATCGACACAGGTAAATATAAAAAATTACTTTAATGCAAAAACAGTCAGAGTTTACACTTAAAGAAGCAGAAGCAATTCTAGATGACGTTGAAAAATACAAGGAGTTAATTTCCAGCGAACCACCATTACATCCAAACGATGGTGATGTGTTCCTTTACAAAAGTGTAATATCACTGTCTTAGTACAGTAAGCCGCGTTAAGCATTTTCTTATAACAGTTTTCTATGGGAGGAAAATGCTTAACGTGTAATTAAACGTGTTGCGTTCAATTTCTGGCCTCATCTGATTTTTAATACATAGTATGGTTTATTAATATGATGTGTACTATTGTGCAGTTAATTCTCATACTGTATTTTCAGTTTTGGAATATTTATCCTCTCCCCAAATTTGTCACTAATAAAACACAATAAAAATTATTTTAAGAAAATGCTTATATTTACCTTTTAATAGTTTGTTTACATCTACCTTGTAAATATATTTTTTTATTAAAAAGGTTACAATTACAACAACAATTCAAGTGTAATCTTTCTTTGTAAAAACTAAAGTATACATTTTATCATACATATTTCAAAGTTAAGGATTTGATTGATTATTTGATAACTTTATTCTTGACAAAACATACTATATTTAACATGAGCAAATATTGGCAAACAAAAGCTTATTTGAGGTGGCAGATATTTTACAGTAAAAATGTATAATCTATCCAAAACTAATCAACAAAATGTTGTCTTTCATATGTCTGTAACATAGGTCTTTCATTTTTATTATAAGAAATATTAATTTGCAGTTTAATACGTTGCTTATACAAATACATTTTATTTCAATATATTTCAGTCGATTTTTACTCAGTATAGCAATACAGTTTGCTAAAACCGAAACATTCATTCACAAACAGAAACACCTGACTGTAACGTTGTTTTTATGAAATATTAGGGCATATAAATGTTAATTTTCAGTTTAATACGTTGCTTATACAAATAGCCTACATTTTATTTCAACATATTTCTATCGATTTTTACTCAACTCAGTATAGCAATACAGTTTGCTAAAACATCATCATTCATTCACACAGAGACGCAATTTAAATTTAAACTGTCTTTTTGCGAGCTGTGGTAAACAGCGCACATCTCTGCGGCTGCCGTTCATTTATTCACAGAAACGCGATTAACTTGAGAAGGAAAAAAAACGTACTATATATTCGGATCCTCTCTCCTGCAATACCCGCACTCTGAGGCAGATTTTCCATTATTATTATTTCTCACAGCGCTGCCAGATGGTGTAAACACGTAGTAGGCTACAATGATATGATTAAACTTGTGTTTTCTCGAGCTGATATGGGGGCGTTCACAGGTTTGCTTGGATTGCCTCAGACATTTGCGTTTGAATAGCATGCGCTCTCCGTGGGCGTGTCACATTACATTTGAATTAGCTCTAATTAGCTCAACTGGAATCGCTCTCTTTTAATACAGATTTCACAAAATGAGAATATTTGTTTTTTATATAAATTACCTCATTTAAAAGAAGATAATTCAAGCTTCATGCCTGTGTGTCTGTACGCCTGTTTGACTGATTATTCGCTGAGTTACAGTTCATTTTCAGACGCGTTTCAGAATGGTCTTCACTGACAGAGAGAAGGCAGAACTCGCATCACGTTTATTTTTCTTTATTTGGCAAAAAGCACAACACTTTGTTTTTATTGTGAGTATACACAAAAATAATACACATTTAACAGAATCGATTGATGTATGAAACTTGCTTGTAATATCAAAGTCCACAGAGCAAAATTAATTTCTTTTGAACTGAACTGAAACAAAGCGAGCTGGTATCGCCGGAGATACCGTCGACCCCAGGGGGTTAAGCACTTTTCATGTTAAGCGTTTTAGAATGTCCCGGTAAAGGGCAGTGAGCCCAGCCCACCCAACCGAGAACTGTCAGCTCTTATTTTGAAAAGGGCTTATTGAGGGGGCGTGACATCACATTGAAGCAATACCCCTGATTGGCTGACTACACTTGTGGATCGTTGTCACACTCTGCGGAAAGATAGTGCCAAAAAGATCTGTAGACGTGTGCAGAGGGATCTGTGAATGCCCTGTGATCTGCAAACACAGATTCAACACTTGCATGCTGAGCTTTGCACAGAATGTGTAAGAATGTCTTTTTACAGTGGTTTGAAAATACAAGTTAGACTGTGTTTGTCTGCAAATTGTAAGGAGGGCATTTGTAGATATTTTAATGGGAAAAAACAGCGAAAGAGTTGTGTCAAAATTCTGAAAACAAATGCAACACAATCTACAAACAAATAATGACCCTCATGCACAAACAAATCACTTTGCATTCATTCAAATTCTGGTTGTCAAGTACAAGTCACTGATTTCTATTTGTGAATCACAAAGAGTTTGTTTGCGGATTTTAAATCTATTTGTAGATCACATTTTATATTTGTATGTCATGAAGAGTCTGTGGATTTTTTTTATCTATTTGTAGATCTTGTTTTACATTTGCAGATCATGGGGAGTTTGTTTGCAGATTTGGAATCTATTTACAGATTGTGTTTTACATTTGCATATTTTGAGGAGTTTGTTTGCAGATTTTAAATTTATTTGTAGATCTTGTTTTGTGTTTACAAATTGTAATATGCATTTTTGACTCATAGTCTCATTTTCAATGATTATGGCATTATTTTGTCACAACAGCAAAACAATAGTGTCAGAATTCTGATGCAACACAATCTACAAAGAGAACATGATCTTCACCTGCAAACAAGTCACTTTAGTCTCTCCCTATGGAGGATCCCACTACCACTCTACAGATAAGGCGTTGTTGGGAAAATTCGTCTCGCGGTCTACCCCAAAGCAACAAATAAAATAAAATTCCTTATCAAAATTTATAAGGAAAGACAAGTATTTTGTTTAGGCTTGGCTTGTAGGGAATTCCAAACCTGCGTATATTCTAACGCACATAACTATAGAACCCATTCTAAATGCTCATGTGAACGCCATCAGCGTTTCTCACAGGTTCGCGTTTAAAGTCTGTGTAGAGAGAATGGTGTCGTCTTTGCGGCCCCTAATTTAATAACAAATGATCATTGCGACGGAACCAAATCAATTAAAACTAACTTTAGATGGAAATAACTTAACTCTGCTGTAAAGCCGAAACAATCTCTGTTACCTTAAATTATACGCTTATCTCTGTAAAGCTGCTTTGAGACAATCTACATTGTTAAAAGCGCTATATAAATGAAGATGACTTGACTTGACTTGACTTTACATTCGTTCAAATTCTGGTTTTCAAGTACAAGTCACTGATTTCTATTTGTGAATCAGGATGTGTTTATTTGTGGATTTTTAATCTTTTTGTAGATCATGCTTTATATTTGTGGATCACAAAGAGTTTGTTTGAGGACTTTGTATCTATTTGTAGATCTTGTTTTAAATTTGCGGATCATGAGGACTTTGTTTGCGGATTTTTAATCTATTTGTAGATTGTGTTTTGTGTTTACAAGTTGTATTATCTATTTGTGACTTTTAGTCTGACCATTTTCAATGGTTTTGGCATCAATTTATCCCCATAGGTCTGAAGTTAAGCAGTTTCCCTGCCGAACACGAGCCCAGCTCCTGCAAGAGATCCAGCACTACTACTGTGTGGAAACGAGGGAACAGAGACCGGTTGATTACACTTGAATTGCTTTCAAAGGTTTAACTTTTGATTTTAAAATGTTTGTTAAACAAGTTTAAATGTAGGCAGCAGTATTGTACATGTTAAAACGAAATACAATATATGCTGTATTAAGAAATGTTCTCATCTGAAAGAAAGGAAGATCATGTAGCCTAAACAGGTCATTGTCGTGTATTTTACAAAGGTTAAGATGATTACGTTATTTATTTATTTATTTATTTTTAACAGTAGCCTAAGTCTGGTTTGAGTCAGAAGTATGTGGTAATTCTTTACTAATGGGTTCCCTATATTTTCACTTTAGAATACTGTTTCAGGTTCTAAGTAATTCCTTCAGAATTATTTGATAATTATTTATTAATTACTAATATTTTCCCTATATTTTCAGTTTCCCTCAGTCGTTGCCTCAAATACATGAATTTACTCAATGGCATTCTATGCTGAGAAAAACAGACACAAAAACAGCACTGTATATAAAATATAAAAACAAATTTGAGGTTAGTTATTAGTTATTTTTCTTGAACCTTAATAAGTAGATAATTAATAGTGTAATGGAGGCTGTTTCAGAGAAACGAGAGGGGGATCCAGATGCAGCAAACATTTATTCAAACAAACATAATAAAAGTAAATCCAGGCAAAACTGATAAATGCAGACACTGGCAAGGAAAGCAAACAAAACTGACGGCAAGGAAAGCAAACAAAACTGACGGCAAGGAAAGCAAACAAATCTGACAACAAGCACACACACATAACATGCATAGAAGGACAACACCAGACAAAGATCACGAGAAACACTTGGGTATAAATTCACTCAAGGGGAGATTGGCAAACAAGACACACCTGGGAACAATCGGGAACTAATCAATAAGAAAAACTACAAAGGACTACAAAACTTGGCACAGAACAGGAAATAACATAAAAGTCCACACAAGACAAGGGGAACACAAGACCGGAATCATGACAAATAGTAGTTATTCAGGAGGTATGTATGACAGAATTCATTAGTTATTGCTTAACTAACTGTTACTTAACACAATCATAAAATTATATTACATACTGATTAGTTAACACATCTTCCTTAGTAGTTAACAGTTGTGAAGAAGTTAAAGAAGAATTACCTATTAGTTCTTCAATAATTCCTTATTAGTTATGCAGTAAGTAAGAAAGAGTATTCTAAAGTGTTACCAAAGAATGTTAAACAATTCTTTACAGATTTACTCAAATCTCTGATGCTTTATTCTACAAACAAACCTGTTCATCTTTTTGATAATAAACATAATAATATTCATAATAAATATAATTGTCAGTCACAATGTCATTGCATTCATGATATAAACTGTGATCATGTGCATACACTAGAATTAGTTAAGTTATAAGGACAGAGTCTGAACTGTGTTTGGCTTCGTTGCTCAGCCGGCTATTTAGTGTGATGTAGTCGCAGAGCGACAAGCCAAGCTAGCGTTTTAGCACAGCGTGTCGGTACAGAGTGGGGAATGAAAGTGCCAGGATCACAGGTACAAACCAGTGCTGTTGTTACTGCTTGAAACTGGAGGTTGTGAGGTCCCAGATCCGGCCCACATCTGGCACACGTGGAAAGATGATCTGGCCCACATGCAGCGTGGAATGACAGCCCATGGGTGGCTCACTCCTGTTTGTCAGATCTGGGCCACAAGCAGGCCATAGCTTTGCCACATGTCAGCCAAGAGCAAAGAAATAAACCAGATCTGGACCGTACGTGAGCCACAAAATCTGTGTATATTAAATATGGAGTCATCTCAGCCTTAATAAGCCTGTTAACATGCAGAATCACTGAAGAAAAGAAGAGAACAGAAAAAGAAATGAGCAGAAACACAAGAACTACAACTGACTTCCAGCCACAGTCTTAGATGAAGTCTAAGAAGGTGTTATTGAGTCATCAGTCATCAACAGAAGGTGTTATTGAGAATTAACAGAGGTTTAACCCTGTGTTTCAGTTGAAGTCACCATAATTGTGATTAGTGTGTCCTTTAGTCACACTCTTAACTCTAATTACATCTTTTATTTAAATTAAAGTAACAGAGATTGTTTTGGCTTTACAGCAGCTCTAGAATAAAGTTATTGTCCAGCTAAAGGTAGTTTTGATCAATTCACTTCCGTTGCAAAGATTATTAGTTATTAACTTAGGGGCCACTTACACAACACTGTTCTAAAAAAAAACCTTAACACGCTCCGGCCCGCTCATTCACACAACAACATTGCCTGGTGGCTCGAGAATGCAAACCTTGAAACAGGTTCCAAGGTGCAAGCCTTGAATAAAATAATATATTTAAAATAATATATATATATATATATGTGTATTACGTGTATTACGTGTTTAGTCTATAGCAGGGTATATGCAGGAATCTTGAAGTTAATTTTAATACCTTTTCAAGACTTTTTCAAGAACTTCTCAATATTTTTTAATACCTCAACGCCACTTCAAGCTGTAACCATTTACATCAGTGATACTTTTAACTTAACAGTTTTAGTTTGTGATAAAGACTATAGACCACTCTGATACAAAAAAATCAAATAGGCTGGGATAGTAAATCAAAGCAAAGTTTATTAAAAAACAAAACTTTGCTCCTCCCTCAATAACAATCATGCTGACATGTGCCTCAGTTCTTCTGATTTTGTTTCCAGCAGCTTCTCAGTTTGGACCAATTTGTTCCGTTTTTCTTTACTAGGTCTTCTGAGGATGTTGGACTTCGTGATCAGTTGTGCCATTAATGTCCCAGATTTCCCCTCTGCCTGCTCGGCTAACTTATCAGCATCTGTTTGGAGGGAGTCGCACACCTCTGTCAGAACCGTTCGTTTCCTTTTCAGGTCTTCTATCTCCTCTTGCACTGCTTTTCTTATGAGGTCCTGTGTGGAACTCTGTTTCTTCTTCCATTCATCTTCCAGGTAACTCCTGTACCTTGACCTTGCACAGGCTACTGAAGCCATGAGCTCCTTTGTGAGAGGTACCTTCAAAACACCCCCACAGACACTGATCTTGTCACATATCAGCCTCAAAGCTTCCATCGACTTTTCAAGGATGTTGCATGTTTAAACCTCCTTGTTGATGGAAAACCCTCTTTCCACCATGGCTTGTCCATGGGACAGAAGTAGAAGGCTCTGAGAAAACTTACATAGCTCTGGATAAGACTTGCTGAGGGCTGAATGCAGCAAGACATCAAGTCGCTCCTTCAGTGGCTGGAAGGAGGAGAATCTCTCATCTCTCGCCTCGAGAGAGAAAGCTCTGGAACTGTTGTATGATTACATCACCTGGAATAAGAGAAAAAAATTACAAATAGGTAAAATAGGTAATTCAAGTCATTTTATTAATCTTTCATTGGACAAATACAAAGCACAGCGTCTGTACACTGTCACGGGGTGAAGAATCACTCGACAAGGCAGGCTTAGTGAAAAGGCCCCGGAGGGTGGATTTTATTTACAGTGCAAAAATAAAGGTGAAGGAAGACGGTGATCCGGTGAGTGATGGCTGGTGCTCCAAGTGCTCTGTAGTGTTCAATCCAAAACGAAAGTGGGTGTCCAAACGTGCTCCAAAAGTTGTGGGCTGTCGGTCACTCGCTGCTTTCTGAAGGGAACAGAGAGAAAGGTTAGTCCAGCAATTCATTCAGCTCGAGACCAGAGTCTGTCTGTCTGCTCAGCGCGTGCTGCTTTTGTGGCTGTGGGCTGATGAGGTGCAGCTGTGACCGATCAGCCCGCTGTGAGGACGTGCAGGTGTTTTGTGTTTGTTACCAGGGCGACGCTGATTCCTTTGAGGACGCTCGTCACATTCCCCCCCCCAAGCGTCGTTCTGGTCCTGTGAACATATGGAGATAGTAGGGGTGAAACAAGGGGAGGGTGGGGAATGACCCCTGACAGACCTGCATAAGCTGTCCATATCCGTGAGAGGCCATCAGCGTTCGCGTTGGCGGCCCCGGCCCGATGTCTTACCTCAAAGTGGAAGTCCTGGAGCGCTAGGAACCAGCGAGTCACCCTGGCGTTGGTGTCCTTGGCGCGGGCCATCCATTGAAGAGGCGCATGGTCTGTGACCAGGGTGAACTTGCGGCCTAGGAGGTAGTACCGGAGCTCCAGGACTGCCCACTTGATGGCCAGGGCCTCCCTCTCGACGGCGGCGTACTTCCTCTCAGCCGGGGACAGCTTCCTGCTGATGTAAATGATCGGATGCTCCTCACCTTCCTGGACTTGGGACAGGACGGCTCCCAGTCCCGTGTTGGAGGCATCCGTCTGCAGCAGGAAGGGGCAGCCAAAGTCTGGAGCGCGGAGTACCGGTGACGACGTCAGTGCCGCTTTGACCCGGGTGAAGGCCTCTTCAACGGCTGGGGTCCAGCATACTTTCTCCGGCTGCCCCTTCCTGGTCAGGTCTGTCAGAGGGGCGGCTAAAGAGGAGAAGTTGGGGATAAAACACCGGTAATACCCTGCCAACCCCAAGAAAGCTCGTACCTGGGTCTTTGTCTGGGGTCTCGGGGCGGAGTGGATGGCCTCTACCTTCTTCTCCTGGGGTTGTATAAGGCCTCGTCCGACACGGAACCCCAGGTACTTGGCTTCGGAGAGAGCTAGATGGCATTTTCGGGGGTTGGCGGTGAGTCCAGCCTAACGGAGCTCCGAAAGCACCCTCCGCAGACGCTCCAGATGTTCTCCCCATACCTCGGAGTGGATCACGACGTCATCGATGTAGGCGGCTGCGTAGGGTTGATGGGGCCGCATGATGATGTCCATCATTCGTTGGAAGGTTGCGGGGGCCCCGTGCAGGCCGAAGGGAAGGGTCCGGTATTGCCAGTGGCCACTGGGGGTCGAGAAAGCAGTTTTAGGTTTAGCAGTTTCGGAAAGAGTGGTACCTGCCAATAGCCTTTGGTGAGGTCCAAGGTGCTGATATACCGGGCCTTTCCCAAACGGTCCAGCAGCTCGTCGACCCGAGGCATGGGGTACCCGTCGAATTCGGAGACTTCGTTCAGGCGGCGGAAGTCGTTGCAGAAGCGGAGGGTGCCATCCGGCTTTGGAACCATTACAATGGGGCTGGACCACGGGCTCCGGGATGGTTCTATTACCCCCAACTTTAGCATTTGTTGGATTTCCTCCTCAATAGCCTGCCGACGAGCTTCCGGGACACGGTAGGGAATTTTCATTTTTGGGTGAACTAACCCTTTAATCTTTGTGAGGGACCCTTCTGCATCGCTGTGCATGCTTCTGGGGTCCAGACATCCAATGGCCCTGACCACTGGAATTTTCAGGGGACTTTTCACCTGCACTTTCTGAACAATCTTAACCAGGCCCTGCATGCACTCTTTCCTGAAGGTGAGAACTAAAAGCTCACCTCCCCTGCTTCCTGGCTTGCTCTGAAGTGCCTGACAAATAAGCAACATAGACTATAAACATAGAATGTAAATGATGAAGAAGGTAAACTTAATTGTTTAAAAATAAGTTTCTCCATGTCGGCAATAATAATAATAATAAAAATACAAACAGCAGAATAAAATTTTAAAATTGTACTAGTTGCATTGGTGTACAGAGAACAAAAATCCATCCCTGAAAAGAAAATAGTCAATATCAAAATTACCTTGATGGCAGATTCAGCACCCAGTCTTATGTCAACATTCTTGTAGGATACCCTATTCACTTCATCACCAACGTCAATTTTGGTCAGCCTCAGGGAAGTGGCATCTTGCAGGAGCTCTTGCTTTACAAACCGCCACAGGAGACTCTTAAAAGGATATAAGTAATCAGTGACAGAACCATCCTACTAGCCTACCATTAAACAGATCATTCTTCTTACTGCTTCTTTCTAGTCATGAAAAATGTTGGTTTAAAATATGTGTTATGAATTTATGTATTAATTTTATATTGTATTATTATGAACAAGAGGAACAAATAAAATGAAAGGAAATAATTGGTGTGTGTGTATTTGTTTGTTGGCATCCAAGTTTTATCTCAAGTGAGTTCTATGTAACAATCTATGTAAAACTGCACACATTGCATTGATTTTACAGAGTTGTGGACCACCACACATCCACGGGTAGATAGATGAATTAGGCCCTATTGTAATGATTACCTTCAGCAGCTAACTCAAATCTTTGGCAAAGAAGAGCAGAACTGGCTCATCAGTTTGATAGTTGGTCAGGAAGAGGCTAAAGGTCCTTAGCGCACTAAGAGAGCTCGAAAGATATATCTTACCAAAGGTGTTTATGTTCCTAAGTGTGTTCCCCGAACCATACCTTAGGAAGCTGCTTAAGATATACCTTCTTACGTGCGACGTTACCCGGTGCTGTCTGTGGCGATGGTGCTGAATTGTTTGATATCGATGGCTCGAGAATCAATTATTCTCTCATGCAGGGGCTGTTTATGTGAGAAAGCGGTGATCTTTATAAATGAAGCACTTCAGAAATAGTTGAAATTGCAATTTATTATGATTATTGGATATTATAAAAAATAATCCAAACTATAATAGCCTATAATAGCCTAGCCTACATATTTTAAAATTGTAACATATTTTGCTGCCACAATAACCTTTTCAAAAATTGATGTGCCTTCTTCTCTTTCCCATTTTTGTTCGCTGAGGTGGAGCTGCGATGAAATATTGTTCTTGTAAATACTTTACCAGCATTTCAGTAATATAAGAGAAGTAAAAAACCTTCTCTTAAAACATTTTGGTGCATTCGTAATACGCACTGGGACCACCAGAGCGTACATTGTGCTTTTGAACTTCCACCCGCCTGCCCGCTCTGGTGCTCTCAGAGGCAATTTACGAACGCACCCACAATAGCCTAGTTTTTTATGTACCTGTTCGTTTTTTTTTTTAATAAAAATGACTAAATTCACACACTTTTACGATGTTTTTGGGACTCAAACTGTTGGGCAGCTAATTCAGAAAAAATACTTTCAAAATTTAAGACTTTATAAAGCCGTGATAAGACTTTTTAATACTTTTTAAGGGTCTTAATTTTCCCAAAATTGATTTATCACCTTTTAATACTTTTCAAGACCCCGCGGATACCCTGTATAGGTAAGCGCTTTTGGATATATATATATGCGCTGCCGTGTAGTCTTTCTTTACAAATTGACCTAAACAAATGACTTGTCTGGCCATAAAAAAATATAATACAGAATTATGTATCACTTCCGAGGAGCCATGTGAACTGGAACTATTTTGACAACGTTTTATCTGTACAGAGGTAAAGGGAAGGAGAAAGGGGGCCTTCACAGTGAAGAGACAAGTTGACACTTCAGGACTGCGTTGTCGTCGTGTCCAGGCACAGGTCCTTCATCAGATCTGGATACGGCCTGGATCCGGCGGACTGCGGTAAACCTTGGGATAAACAGAGAGACTAATATTAGTGTAGATGCCATTCTTCTTATGATGTAATGAGTACATAAGGATTTATGGGAAGTGTTCCCGGTTGCGGCTGCCCTAATCTATGCAGCCTAACATTGAATTATAGAAGTCTATAATGTATTATGTGAATGCTAGGTCAAAGAGATGTGTTTTTAGTCTTGATTTGAACTGACAGTGTGCGTCTGCTTCCCGGACAATGTTAGGAAGACTTTTCCAAAGTTTTGGTGCTAAATAGGAAAAGGACCTACCGCCAGCAGTCGATTTCGACATTCTATCAACTGGCCGGAATTTTGAGATCGCAATAGACGTGAAGGACTATAATGCATTAAGAGCTCACGCAAGTACTGGGGAGCTAAACCATTTAGTTCTTTGAGAGTAATCAGCAATATTTTAAAATTTATACGATGTTTAATAGGGAGAACCAGGCTAATATGGTCATACTTCCTGGTTCTAGTAAGAACTCGAGCTGCTGCGTTTTGGACCAGCTGTAGTTTATTTATTAAGCATGCAGGACAACCACCCATAAGAGCATTATAATAATCTAGCCTTGAGGTCATGAATGCATGAACTAACTGTTCCGCATTTGTCATTGAGAGCATATGGCATAAGTTAGATATATTTTTAAGATGGGAAAATGCAGTTTTAGAGATACTAGAAACGTGACTTTCAAATGAAAGATTGGTATTAAAGAGCACACCCAGGTTCCTAACCGACGACGAAGGTTTAACAAAGCAGCCATCAAGTGTTGGACAGTATTCTAGATTATTATGTGAGTACGTTTTTTGTCCAATAATTAGAATCTCTATTTTTTTCAGTTAAGTAGTAGGAAATTTCTAATCATCCAGTTTTTTATATCAGCTATTCAAATCTTTAAAAACCAATGAAATGTGTGTTATAAATAATGAAAAGTTGTGTTATATGACCAGCCTATTTTGAACATTATTTGTTTACCTTAATTAAAAAGCCAAATGGTGTAAATGTATGGAAGTGCAAATTTAATGAACTGTCATGTGTGGAAGTAATGCAACAAAGACTAAAACTAGATTAAAGACATTTAAATCTACAACACTGTATTTTGGGTTAGATTTATACAATGGAAGTACCTTTTTTAAATATAACTATTGATTACAGTGTGCATTTATTACTAGTTCATTGTATATTATTGCAAAATTCAAAACTTATAGGGAAAACTCTCAGAATAAATAGCAATTGTCAAAATTAAATAATATTTTGCTTTTACACACTTTATAAGTGCTTTCAGATAATATGATTTAGAATAGTGTTTGGTTTTGTCTTGAAAGATATATAATTTTAATCATAGATCTATTTGATTTAAGTTTTTTTTTAGAGGTCACTTAAAGCTATGATCAGCCCGAATTGATCTAAATGTAATTGTATGGTTAGTGGGGTTTAATTAAAGTCTTGTCATTACAAGATAATTATCTGTTCTGTTATCCCACTGAGAGTTGCTCTGGACAGAGAGGACTAAGGCAATATGAGAGTGGAAAAATACATAATGACCTTTAACAACCATGTTTATTAAAGTCAAATTAGGCCATATGGACCCATATGAATTACATAATTTGGTATGTTGCATAATGATTTCAGTTATTAGCCATGAGCTAAAGAAGAACCACCATACCTGGCCCTCACGTCTTTTTTTCTTTTACAGTAAAGGTGTTTTATTGTAATAATTCAGGAAATACCTGTAAAATAACAGTGTTTTTCTGTAAAACATTTAAGGAAAATTTCTGTAAAAGGTTTTTGCACTTAATTTAATTAGGATATTTTACTTTATTTTTACGGTTTTTGTTTGACAGCCGTAGCTGACAGTCATTGACCGTTTTTTTTTTTTTTTTTTTTTTTGAAGATTTTATTTTTTACAGTGTAGGACCAGTGTTTGGTTTAGGGTTAGTTGTATAAAATTTAGCATAACTTACTGTTATTGGTATCCACCTTATTCCTGATGACCATCTGTCACTTTTTGTTTTGTTATTGTCATGTTTCTGTGTATAGTCATGTGATTCCCTGTTTGTCATGTGATCCTGACATGTGTCTTGTCATTGGTTTATTGTCTGATCATTGTTCACAGGTGTCCCTTGTTTTGTATTTAACTCTAATGTGTTTCTTTTGAAGTCACCATAACAGTGATTAGTGTTTCTATTAGTTGGGCTCTTAACTCTTATTTTATCCTTTGTCTTGTTTGGCTGCTGTGACAGTGTGTTTGTTAAACACATTTGCAACAACAAAGAAAGCTACAATGAAATGCAATTTACATTACAAGTCCTGCATTATAACAATCAGTTAACCTTTTATTAAACATGAGCACAAAAAGTTAATCTATGATGACACACACAGACATCAACAATCAGCACATGTATCTCAAGAATGGTGACAATCAACAAAATATTCAGATAATATTATGATCATATTCAGATAAACTCTGAACATCAAAAAAAAAGAAACTAAATGTCACAACAAAAACAACAGCGAAAAATAAAAGCATATATTTATAACAAAATAATAGAACAATTCAGCTGCATATTCAGCTGCATTCATGCTGCAATGCATGCTCGGAGTTTTGTATTATGCTGGTAACCCAGCATTCATTGCAGCAAGGCACTTTTAGAAACTTTTAACTCTCTCTTTTACAGCACTTTAGACACAGTTGCTCCTTTGCACTTAAAGAAGATTAAGGAAAAAAATCCAACACCGTGGTACAATGAGCACACTCGGGCCCTTAAGAGAGCAGCCAGAAAAATGTAACGGAACTAGAAGTAATTTCACGGAAAGAGAGCACGATTGCGTACAGAGAGGCCTTAAAAACTGCTAGGTCTGCTTATTTTTAGTAGAAGAAAATAAACAAAACCCTAGGTATTTATTTGAAGCAGTGGCTAAATTAACGAAAAATACAGCTTCAACCCCATACGTTTCCAAGCAGCACAGCAGTAATGATGGTATGAACTTCTTTACTTACAAGATTGATAATATCAGGGAGAAAATTATAACTATGCAACCGTCTACTACAGTATCGCATCAGGGAGTGCATTGTAGTCTCCTTGAGGAAAAATTCTATTCATTCATTGATATAGGACAGGAAGGATTTTCTAAACTCGTTAAATCATCTAAATCGAAAACACGTGTGTTGGACCCCATACCAAATAAGCTATTGAAAAAGATGCTTCCAGAGGTCATAGATCCTCTTCTTAATATCATTAATTAATCTTTGTCATTAGGATACATACCAAAAACCTTTAAGCTGGCTATGATTAAACCGCTTGTTTAAAAAACGCAACATGATCCTACTGAATTAGTCAATTACAGACCGATCTCGAATCTACCTTTTCTGTCAAATATACTAGAAAAAGCAGTATCCTCACAACTATTTTCCTTTTTAGAAAGAAATGATATCTGCAAAGATTTTCAGTCAGGATTTAGACCGTACCATAGTACTGAGACAGCTCTCATCAGAGTCCCAAATGATTTGCTCTCATCTGATCAAGAGTGTATCTTTCTATTAGTGTTATTCTATCTATTAGAGTGCTGCATTTGATACTATTGACCACAGCATTCTTTTAAATAGACTAAACAATTATGTTGGCATTAGTGGAATTGCATTAGCATGGTTTAAATCATACTTATCTGACTGTTATTAGTTTGTAGCAGTAAATGAAGAGATGTCTTATTGAACACAAGTTCAGTATGGACTACCACAAGGCTCAGTGCTAGGACCATTGCTGTTCACTCTTTACATGCTACCCTTGGGAGATATCATTAGGAAGCATGACATTAGTTTTCACTGTTATGCTGATGATACTCAGCTCTATATTTCTTCACACAACCCAGTCTCACGGCAGTTCGTGATATGGTCACGTAATTTCATCTATTGATTCGTGCCACGGACACGTTTATTTCGTTATTTTCATAATACCAGCACGTTTTTTAAACTAATGTATTTTCAATGGGAAGCGTCTTTCGTGATCACAGCACGATTCTTTCTGCCTGTCGGCTGCAGCAGAGAAGCTGTTTAATCAACATTTATTCACAAGATCTTATGTATTTTTATGTTTTTTTATGTTATTATTTCGGTCTTATTGCCAGGGAAGCTGGATTGCTTTGCTGTTTATTGATATTTTTAAAATTATATTTTATCAGTTGGAAATCGCGCTGAAGAAGTCTCGTTCCGAACACATCGCGATATTTGGCATCAGTCCACGTGTGTCAGATGTTGGTAAGTAAATACCTAAATACGCTGTCCTAATAATGTGTGATATAATGTCTTTTCTGTTTGTCGATATTAATCTGCCATTATATCTGCCATCTCCAAGGAGACTTTGCGTTTCATTGCTTTCTAATTCAAAACAGGGTGATTAAACACTGCCTGTCACGTGACGTGCTATAGGCCTATATATTCATATCAGATTAAAAATAGCACAATTAGTTCCAAAGTTGTATTTGTAGTAGAAGCACAGTAAAAACAACACTTACCATGCTTTTACCACAGTAACATTAGTTTCACTGTGATAAGTGTAGTAAAAAGACAGTAATCACAAAACTTGCCATTCTTTTAACACACTATTTGTAGTTTTAATGTGGTACTTATTGTAAATGCACAGTAACCACAACACTTACCATGCTTTTACCACAGTAACCATAGTTTTACTGTGATTGGTTTAGTAAAGGACAGTAATCACAAAACTTACCATGCTTTTACCTCAGTATTGATAGTTTTAAAGTGATATTTGTTGTAAATGCATATTAACCACAACACTTGCCATGCTTGTAAGGCTTTATAATGTAACATCCAATATTTGTAAGGTATATCAGTACTTATTCCTTTAAATAATCCTATATATTATACATAATGATATTTTCTTTTCTCTTTTTTCAGCTGAAAAGACCAAAAGGGCCTTTCGGGCTCAGTCAGCCCATTATTATTTGAGGAGAAGTAAACGGAGCAGACGGACAGCTGCAAAGGCAAATATTCGCAATGGTGTGTATGTGTTGGTTTTAACCCTAAATCAAACATTTTATCAAGCATAAACCTATAGCCCAATCAGTACAAACATAGACTGAAAGTCTTAATAATTCACAAGATTTGTTGTCAAATTCGTACGTTACTCGTACATATTTGTATACTCGTACACAATCCTGCAGCTTTTACTCCTAGTGCTGTCATTGGCTACTGCCTCAATTCCTGTACATATTTATCGCGATATTTGTAAATCAGTTGTGCCCCTTCTTGGAAAGTAGTCGGATGTCACACACACTGTCAGAAAGTTTATATTAATTGCAAATTGGTCCCCGTCTGTTTATGTTCCAGTGATACATGATGTCTCTCCACACCTCATAACCTACCTCTGTTTGCAAGAGTGGAAAAGCTTATCTGACTTGTCACATGACATCAGATACTCGATTATTTTGTCATAATCAGATCAGTTACACTGCTGATAACTGTCCCGTTTGCATGTAAATCATTTTCATATGATTATTGCTTGCTATTAAAGACATACTTTTATTCATAGAAATGCCCACATATCAGTGAACTTAATACATAAAAATGCTTTTAACATTTAATTATGCCACACTCTTCACAGAAAAATATCCCACAGTTATGGATAAACTCACAACGTCATCATCAAGTGCCGTGCTGGGCACATTGGGCAACAAGTGTCCTCCAACGTATTCAATCCGTGGCCAAGTTCTTCACATCTTCCCATGGGACACTGACATTCTTCAGGTCTTCGTGAAACATCTGTCTCTGTGTCTTCCTTGGTCTTCCCTGTCTCCTGCATCCTTCTGGTGGTGTCCACTTCCTAACTGTCTTTGGGTGTTGTTGTTTGGGCATGCGTAGGATGTGTCCAGTGAGGTGCACCCTTTGCTCTGTCTCAGTTTCTGAAAGTCTTTATGTGGAGTCCACTCCTCCTCAGGATCTCTTTGATATATGCAGAACCAATATTGAAAATAGTGATTTATCTTTTTCCAAATTGTTAAAGCATTTTGTTTTCTCTTTTCAGCTTCATAAACTGTACTTGATGTCTACCTAATGCCTTTTTCAAAAAAGGGTCAGTGTCACGGTTCATGGGTTTGCTTGCTCATTCTGTGTGTACTGCGCTGATCTGATTGCCTATCAGCACCAGCTGTGCTGACGAGCGATCAGATCAGTCGCAGGTGCGTCTCGTTTTATTGTCCTATATGTAGTGCTGTCTTACTCATGTTCTGTGTCTGACGTCGAGAAAGCATATGACATGATGTGGAAAGAGGGGCTGATGATTAAATTGGATAAATTGGGTATAGGAGGTAGGGCGTTTAACTGGGTGAAGGATTTCCTGTATGGACGATCTATAAGAGTGAGAGTGGGGAAAGACATTTCTGGCAGTTACCTCATAGAGAATGGGACCCCCCAGGGAAGTGTGATTAGTCCTTTGCTCTTCTCCATTATGATAAATGATGTATTTTCAGAGGTGGGGCTTGGGATTGGAAGATCTTTGTTTGCTGATGACGGGGCTATGTGGAAAAGGGGGAGGAATATAAATTATATAGTTAGGAAAGTCCAGGAAGCAATTGATGTAGTAGGGCGGTGGTCAATGAGATGGGGTTTTAGATTTTCAAAGGAAAAATCACAGGTTGTTATCTTCACAAGGAAAAATTTGGGGGAAGAGATCAATCTTAAACTATATGGACATGTACTGGAGAAGGTTGAATCCTTTAGATTTTTGGGAATGGTGTTTGATGCTAGGTTGACATGGGCTGGCCATATTGAGAAAATCTTAGTTAAATGTAAAAAAGTATTAAATGTGATGAGATGTTTGGCAGGAGTGGACTGGGGTGCGAGTAGGGAAGCACTGAAGGGGATATATGATGCATTGATTAAATCAGTAATAGATTATGGTTGCATAGCATACAGAGATGCAGCTAAAACTACATTGGCCAAGTTGGATGTGGTACAAGCACAAGCATTAAGAATATGTTCTGGGGCGTTTCATACGTCACCAGCAGTGGCAATACAGGTGGAAATGGGTGAGATGCCTCTGCAATTAAGAAGAGAACAGTTGACAGCCAACTATTGGGCAAACCTGCAAGGACAGGATAGATCTCACCCCACAAGAGAAGTTATACAGGTATGCTGGGAGCACGAAAGGGTTAAAAGTCAGAGTTTTGGATGGGTAGGTGATGCTATTGGGAAACAGATGGGACTAGAGGGAAAGGAATTTAGCCCAACAGTTCCGCTACCAGTCAGACCACCATGGCTTCTTTGGCAGACGTGTGTGGATCTAGAGATTTTAAATAGCCACACAAGGAATAGAGAGGGGTTGGATGTTTGCCAGGCATTTTGTGATAGGATGAATATTAAGTATAGTAAATATTTGGTCATATTCACTGATGGGTCTAAAGATCCTGAATCTGGAAAAGTTGGATCTGCTTTCAGTGTACCAAAAATGGGGGTAGAGATGCAAAGTAGACTTTCTGATAATTTATCAGTATTCACCGTTGAGTTGGTGGCTGTTTGGTTGGCATTAAAGTGGATAGAAGAAATGAAACCTGCAAAAGTTGTCATATGCTCAGACTCTAGTGCAGTTCTGAAGAGTTTGCAATCATTTAGATCAAAAGCAAGACAGGACATAATATATGAAATACTAGAACTTCATTCACGGATTTGTCAGATGGGGGTAAGGGTAAAATTTACATGGGTTCCAGCACATGTGGGGGTGAAGGGAAATGAAACCGTAGATAGGTTGGCAAAACAAGCCAGTAAACGGGAAGATGTGGATATAGCAATTACAATAAGTAAGGCAGAAGCCAAAACACAAATCTGGTCAGAAATTAATAAAAAATGGCAGATATATTGGGATGCAGAGGAGAAAGGGAGACATTTATATAACATTCAACAAAAAGTTGGGACAGAGAGGGTTACGGGAAGGAATCGAATGGAAGAAATTATCTTCACTAGGTTAAGAATAGGACACTGTGGGTTGAATAAGTATTTACATATTATGGGTAAGGTCATATCAGATAGGTGTGAATTTTGTGATAATATTGAATCTGTGGAACATGTGATTTTTGAGTGTCAGAAATATGAGAAGGAAAGAACAAAGATGAGAGAGGGCATAAGAAGGTTAGGGGGACAAGGAAATTCACTTGAAGAGTTGCTGGGGAAACCATTAAATGATATGAGTACACTGTTATTTCGATATTTAAAGGAAACAAGATTGGCAGAAAGGATATAATTATTATCGTTGGAAGTTATTTCTTACAATGTTTTTTTTTTTTTTTTTTTTTTTTTTTTTTTTGTTAGTTAATTAGATATCTCAGGTCCACACTCCAGTACAGTAGGTGGCGGAAATGCACCATTAATTTTGGATGCCAACCGCCGTTAAACATCAAAGAAGAAGAAGAAGATGTTCTGTGTCAGATCGTTTTGGTTGCTGGTTCTTGTGCTGACATCTGTTCTGTGCAGTTCTGGTCCTGCTCTCGGCTTGCACGGATCTCCTGTTTGTCGTTCTGCCTGTACTGTGGTCTGCCTGTGCTGAGGAGATTCACGACGCGTAACTTCTCTTCGACCCTGCTTGGATTCTATTCGACTGTTCTCGTGTTTTCTAGGACCTGCTGAGAGCTTGTTGTTTGCCAGCCTACCTATTTGTTCTACTGATTGTTTACAATAAACCTTATTTCGACTCGCTACTGGATCCGTTGTATGCTTCCTGACAGTCAGTGCTCATCAGGTGTTTTGCTAAAGGACATATCCATTGCATAGTTACAATAAAAGTGACCAATAATCACAAGGATATAGAATGAAAGTTAAGAATGTAAAATGTTGTGCTTATGTTTTTGCCTATTTGTTCTTTAAAGCGAAGAAACAAATGTATGTTCACATAACAAAGTTGAATCTCATCTCTTGGTTTGTAAATGTATAACTTCATCATAGCAATTTTTAAAGGAGAACTCCGGTCAATTTTAACATTGAGCTCATTTTATTGTACATTTGGAGTGCTGTCAATACAGAGAACAACGACACAAATCGGTGTTGCCTACACCGAGTTATTCTATTTTTAAAATTTGCACCCTGTTGACTTCAATAGGGCAAGTACTAAACCTGCTTTTAGGCTCTTAACATCCTTGATGTGTCATTACAAGTGCACAGAAAATGTGAGTGATTCCTTCTGAGTGAACACAAGTGGATCTGACTGCAGTAGATGTGAAATATATGTATAAAAATTATGTTATTTAAGCCAGCGCAAATACCTGTTTACATCCTGTTTTTCGGTTGAAGTCCAAAGTAGTCGATTGCCGAGTTCACGCGCGTGATCATAGGTAACTAAACCTATGCGCGTGAACTCGGCAATCGATTACTTTGGACTTCAACCAAAAAACAGGATGTAAACAGGTATTTGCGCTGGCTTAAATAACATAATTTTTATACATATCTTTCACATCTACAGCAGTCAGATCCACTCGTGTTCACTCAGAAGGAATCACTCACATTTTCTGTGCACTTGTAATGACACATCAAGGATGTTAAGAGCCTAAAAGCAGGTTTAGTACTTGCCCTATTGAAGTCAACAGGGTGCAAATTTTAAAAATAGAATAACTCGGTGTAGGCAACACCGATTTTTGTCGTTGTTCTCTGTATTGACAGCACTCCAAATGTACAATAAAATGAGCTCAATGTTAAAATTGACCGGAGTTCTCCTTTAACGTTAATGTATGTGTCAGTATAATAGATTGCTCTTGTATCTGAATATTTTTAATTAACTGATTTTTATACTGTTGTGCAGTAGTTTTGGCACTACATTTGTCTTTAAACAGTTTGACATTAAATATTGGAATAAGCTTTCAAAATGGTGTCCATTCATTGTGCTATTGTTACATTTATTTGAATATAATTGATATACCTTTAATATACTATACATACACTGTAAATGTTAGAAGCACTTTAGTACGTGTAATTATCTTTAATTAAAATACTGCAAAACTACCCTGCTGTAGGACATTGCTTAGAAAAAAGTTTCTCTTTCAAATGTATTTATGCATCAGTCTAAGCAAATTTGTGTCATTGATCATGTGAACTCGTTTTTGGATGGTAACCACACAAAGGAGTCTTTTGTTTTTAAATATGAGTTTTATAATTTAATTAGAAGAAATGCATGTTTAACAGCCTAAATATAAAATATTTAAGGTATCTATCCCTGCAGCCGGAACCAGAAGAGATGTCATCGTTTACCATAAATGGGCATGTAAGTGTGACGCATCTGTTCAGCTGGGTTTGTATTGGCTGTGACTTTATCGCAGAGCTCGCTGTGATTGGACTACGTTTAACCCATATAAAATGGCGCTTCATGTTACAAAGTATGTTTTGGTGTTATTATTACGTTAGTTATACATTAAAGGTTGTCTAAGCGATCCCGGGAGACGTTTCTTCTTGTTGACATTCGAATTATTGTCAAACAAAACGGAGGCTGGCTAGACCCTCCCTCCTCCTCATCCCGTCTCCTCCCTCCTCCCCTCCCTTCCGGCATAAAGGAAAGTCAAAATAGTCACTACAAAGTTAAGTTTTACTGATTCTTCATTCAATGTGTAATGTCGCCAAGTTAGATAAATGCTTTTATATATTGCAGAACAGAATGCAGAAAAAGAGAAAAATTATCTTAAAATCGTTTTGCCACCTGAGGTTATAAATAGCTCCCATACAAGGACGCAATGACAGCAAGATAACGTTTAGCTTCGCGTTTCCCAGTGAGCATAAACAACGGCGGCGTTGTAAACCAATTTAGTCAAAGTTGTCAATAGCCTATAAATGAACATTCAAATTCACGACAAACCGTGGGTGAAAACAACCCTTAACTTACACAAATTGTCGCCCTACTGTGAATTTGCTTGATCATTTACAATAGAGATTGATCGCTGCTAGAAACATACATGTTGTATTCACCAAAGTTAACGCTGACTGCATAAATCTAGCTAATTACATCCTTGTGTTGGTTTGGCGAACATGAACGTCAGTTTAGAAAGAAAAGTGGATTTACCTGTTCTGCAAAAACAGAGCAACTGAATGTCGGATAGTAGCTGCTAGCTAATCCCTTCTGCCGGCGGAGGTCTCGCCACATTTCAAAGGTTTTTCCGATGTAAATTCGGGACTTTGCGCGTTCCTTATCCTTGTCCCTCTTGCAAGTTGTTCTGTTCATCGGAACGTCGTCTATTTGGTCGTGTGTCGGCCATAATTCAAAATTCCCTCTTCATCTCTCTCCTCCACACACCCACCTCATGTGCACGCGCACTAACCCCGCAAACGCGCAAACCCCACCCTTCAACACTTCTTGTCGGTTATTGGCTGGAGCTCTGTTTGTTATGTTTCGGGGTGCGGGTGAGCACAGTTTGTTTTTGTTGCCGTTTGTGGAGCCTGTGGTGTCTACAGAGACCGTGTTTTTTTACAGTGTGTTCAGGGGACAGGCAGCTAGCGGATAGTGAGGAGATGTTTGCTGTATGTGACAAAAAATGTTTTGGCCTGACATCGCTTAGACAACCTTTAAGCTAACTATAAAGTGTCTCTATGTTGTGAGAAATTTCTTCTTTACCGAGATCCTAACCCTAACCCTAACCCTTTATGACATATATGAGGGACAGGCTGAAATTTGATATTTTACTGTGAGCACTTTAAATATAAACTTTATGCCAGCTTTCCATATATGTCTAAAAACTGTGGCCAACATTATTTATTAAACATAGCATAAGCAGTTGTCCAGCTGATTTTCTCTTTGATACACTAACCGGACTTTGAGTTACAGCCATTTGAAATGTGCATTTGTTTGCTCTTCTGGGGGCCATTGCTGGGGCCCTGGGGGTGGAAGGACAGTATAATCTACACATACTATTACTATTACACAAGGATAATGCACCATTCAATAAAACAACAAAAAACAGTGCCAACATTTCCTTTTCACCCCCTCTTGCTGCTTATATTCCTGACATCAGTGATATATAGAGCATACTATATAGAGTATACTAGAATGATCAACATGGATCATCTTCAATTCTTTAAGTATTTATAGCAAGATAGCCCACTGCAGCCTCTTGTTATTCATATAGCTTCCTTTTATTTCACTGCAAACTGGCATACATGCATGTGCAACTTTTGTTGCAATGTTGTCCCAAATATCATTAACCAGATCTAAATTTTTATGTCCCAAGTAAAAGAATCATGGTCATTAATTATATGTAATTATTTATAAGTTATTAATTATATGTAGTTATTTTTAAAGAAATAAGACATTTAAATTTCTCAAATAAAAATGTCTATTTACTGTACCAAACACCACTTTCAATACACAATAGTCACCATACTTTATTAAACAACACTTTATTGGAGAACAAAGCATAAAGTTGATAAAGTAGCATAAAGACAAATGAGATTCAAGATAAATAAAAATGTGTCTTCAAAAATACATTAACATCATATGAATCCATTCACAGCTGCTGAAGCCACAAAACGAGTGCCAGATAATCATATTCAGTCACCTACAGAAAACATATTTGATATTGTGTTGGAAAATAATGATTCATTATCCCAGCTAAACTGGTTTCTTGCTCTTCCCTGTATGTCTCTATCGTGTTCTTCTTCCTCGTCTAAACAGTTTGTTCAGTTGAAGATCAGAAGATGTGATCACTGATGTGGTGTAGCTTTTTCTCAACCAGAAGAAGAAGTCTCAACATCCCATTGTCAGGCGTTCTCCAGTCCTGGTCTGAAAGTAAAACAAAAAACACAAACCATTCAAATAAAGTTGTTTAATGGACAGTCGGGTCAGCTTATGTTCTGCGTTATTTAAAGCAGTGATGGTTTACTCTGGCCCTCAGCGTCCACTGTCCTGCACATTTAGCTCCGACCTCAAACCCTCCTGCCTATTGTCTAGAAGTAAACCTGAAGACTTTGGTTAAAATTTTCAGATGTGCTCGATTAGGGTTGGAGGTTAACTCTTAACTAACCTCAAAAAGTAGAATGCAAAGGGCCAGAGTTGCCTGTTCCTTACATAAATTTACAAAGCAGCAGTCAGTACATTATATAATATACACATTGAAGTATTATATATATATATATATATATATATATATATATATATATATATATATATATATATATATATATATATATATATATATATATATATATATATATATAATATTGCAGCACATAATAGTTTTACCCATATCAACAGCAACATATTTTAAAAGATTTTTAAGAAAGGCATGGTCTCTTTTGAGCCTTTGCCAGTGATGCTTGATTTCTTTCCAGACAACATACTCTTCTGTCAATTGTTTCAAGAGCTTCACTTGGTCAAAAACCAAGTGATAACCTGTACAATGTAAAATTGTCAACATCAAATTATGTACTACATATTACAGCATTGTTTCAATACAAGACATACCAATTGACTCGCACACTTTTCTGTCTCCTTTGGGCACCAGTTGTTCCTTCATTACCCAAAACAAAGGACTTATTCGATTAGCTTGCGTTGATATAAGGACTGGTCTTCCTTCTCTGCTGTAAAACAAGAAAGTCTTGACTTACTCTATGCGCAATTACTATTGTTCTTGAAACACAAATTAAGACAGTTATAAATAAGTTAATTTACCATATGATTCAGGAGAGAACATTTGAGGAGTAAATACTGATATATTTAGAAACTTCACCTGGGAAGGGCTGATTCGCTGCGACTCACTAGTAGCTCTTGTGAGGGTTGAGTTTGATATTGGTAGAGCTTTAAAAAAAAGGACTAAGTAATCCTGCAAAACAGAAAGGAAGGTAATTTTAATACATTACTTGCAAATAGTCAGTTTATAACTGTAGGATATGTTTTCTGTAAAGAGTGTTGCATAATTAAATGTTAAAAGCATTTTTATGTATTAAGTTCACTGAAATGTGGGCATTTCTATGAATAAAAGTATGTCTTTAATAGCAAGCAATAATCATGAAAATGATTTACATGCAAACGGGACAGTTATCAGGAGTGTAACTGATCTGATTATGACTAAATAATCGAGTATCTGATGTCATGTGACAAGTCAGATAAGCTTTTCCACTCTTGCAAACAGAGGTAGGTTATGAGGTGTGGAGAGACATCATGTATCACTGGAACATAAACAGACGGGGACCAATTTGCAATTAATATAAACTTTCTGACAGTGTGTGTGACATCCGACTACTTTCCAAGAAGGGGCACAACTGATTTACAAATATCGCAATAAATATGTACAGGAATTGAGGCAGTAGCCAATAGGGCTGTGTATTGGCAAGAATCTGGCGATACGATACGTATCACGATACATGGGTCACGATTCAATATATTGCAATATATTTCGATACTGTGCATATGGCGATATATTGGGATTTTTTTAAAGTAAAATATATTAAAAATATAAAAAAAAAGTCATGATGTGCATAAAAGTCAAAGAAGTTTACTTTGTACACAGAAAATCAAACTGCCAGTTTGGGCTTGTGGTTTACAGGTTCTTAGTGAGCAAATGTTTATATGCTCAAGTAGGCCATAATCAAAGAAAATAGGTACATAGCCCGTCACAATACAAAACAACAACGTGAACTGGACGAAAATGAATGAAAGTGGATGAAAGTGAACAAAATAAATGTGTCATAATTATTGAAATCAAGTTTTATGTGATAAAAGATTTTAAAAGAACTGGACGCGCGAATGAGGCGAACCGCGCCGCACTAAATGCCTCGTGCCGCAGGACCTCCAGACGCGCGTAAACGCGTCTTTGCATTGACCTAACATTGCAATCACTCGCGCCAGATGCTCTCTTCATGTTTGATGTGAACGATGCACGCAATTACATTTAGAAAATAGACAAGCTTTGTTTCCAAATGCACCAAGCAAATATATCCTTTCAGTTGTATAAACTTTTATAAAACCAGCCAATATAATCAAAATAAACACATCCAAAATGAAATATTTAACATATAGGCTACATAACAACTGCACAACGTCTAATTTGTAAACAAAATGATTTCCGCACTAAATCCAGCATAAACTCCGGCACAATTTGCATGTTTAAACTCTCAAGGTAGACATCACATCCCGAACCTCACAGCAATTGGCTGCTGACTGCGTTTTTCGCTTGATATTTGTATAAAGGAACTGCCCAACTTTTTGACGCTCTCGGTCGCTCTCAACGCTTTCTCCGGTCCGCTGTCAATCCAAAAATGTCCAGTGGACACGCACCGTTATAGGCGAGCCTGGCGAGGACACTAGTGGTGCGTCTCAGCATAGCTATCTAGTGGTAGGGATTTAAACAACATAAACGTGAACCACTGTCTTACGGTCTTAACATGAATATTTTTGGACGTAAAAAAAAAAAATCGATATTGCGTTTTTGAAAATCGATACAGTATTGCAAAATAAAATATCGCGATACTAAAGTGTATCGATTTTTTCTTACACTCCTAGTAGCCAATGACAGCACTAGGAGTAGTCTCGCGTAGCCAGACCTTCAGACTGACGGCTGAAGGTCTGGAATTCATAGCAGCTTTCTTTGGCCAAGGCCCGCCCATAAGGCCGTTTGACCGACATGTCAAACAACCAATTACAGTTCGTTTCGTTCAGCATCACGTTTCGGGGCGTGGAAATGTCCCCACAACAACAGACCGGCGTGCAACAAGTCAGTCAGCATAGAAAATCAAAGAAGGAGAAGAAAACAAGCAGTAAGTCATTGATCTGTTCGTGCACGTATACTACGTTTAGCTGATCTATGCGATAAATGCTCATTGTCACTCATGTAAACACAACAGTTTTTCTTCCGCAATCACACGTCTGCGCTTTGTTTCCCGGCTGACCGAAAATAAACGCGACACTCGCGCCCCCGGAAATCCGATAAAATTCAACCAATCAGATGACGACTTCGACATTCCTGAAGTGTTTCCAGTTAAGTGTACCATATGCATCAGACGTTTAGCCAACGTTCCGTGGGCGTGACGTCTGAGGCTGAGACTACACTAGGAGTAAAAGCTGCAGGATTGTGTACGAGTATACAAATATGTACGAGTAACTTACGAATTTGACAACTTGTTAAATCTTGTGAATTATTATGTTTGTACTGATTGGGCTATGGGTTTTGTGAGAAAAGTTTTAAGAAACAACAAAATGCTTGATAAAATGTTTGATTTAGGGTTAAAACCAACACATACAAACCATTGCGAATATTTGCCTTTGCAGCTGTCCGTCTGCTCCGTTTACTTCTCCTCAAACAATAATGGGCTGACTGAGCCCGAAAGGCCCTTTTGGTCTTTTCAGCTGAAAAAAGAGAAAAGAAAATATCATTATGTATAATATATAGGATTATTTAAAGGAAAAAGTACTGATATACCTTACAAATATTGGATGTTACATTATAAAGCCTTACAAGCATGGCAAGTGTTGTGGTTAATATGCATTTACAACAAATATCACTTTAAAACTATCAATACTGAGGTAAAAGCATGGTAAGTTTTGTGATTACTGTCCTTTACTAAACCAATCACAGTAAAACTATGGTTACTGTGGTAAAAGCATGGTAAGTGTTGCGGTTACTGTGCATTTACAATAAGTATCACATTAAAACTACAAATAGTGTGGTAAAAGCATGGCAAGTTTTGTGATTACTGTCTTTTTACTACACTTATCACAGTAAAACTAATGTTACTGTGGTAAAAGCATGGTAAGTGTTGTTTTTACTGTGCTTCTACTACAAATACAACTTTGGAACTAATTGTGCTATTTTTAATCTGATATGAATATATAGGCCTATAGCATGTCACGTGACAGGCAGTGTTTAATCACCCTGTTTTGAATTAGAAAGCAATGAAACGCAAAGTCTCCTTGGAGATGGCAGATATAATGGCAGATTAATATCGACAAACAGAAAAGACATTATATCACACATTATTAGGACAGCGTATTTAGGTATTTACTTACCAACATCTGACACACGTGAACTGATGCCAAATATCGCGATGTGTTCGGAACGAGACTTCTTCAGCGCGATTTCCTACTGATAAAATATAATTTTAAAAATATCAATAAACAGCAAAGCAATCCAGCTTCCCTGGCAATAAGACAAAAATAATGAAAATAATAACATAAAAAAATACATAAAAATACATAAGATCTCGTGAATAAACGTTGATTAAACAGCTTCTCTGCTGCAGCCGACAGGCAGAAAGAATCATGCTGTGATCACGAAAGACGCTTCCCATTGAAAATACATTAGTTTAAAAAACGTGCTGGTATTACGAAAATAACGAAATAAATGTGTCCGTGGCACGAATCAATAGATTAAATTACGTGACCATATCACGAACTGCCGTGAGACTGGGTTGTTCTTCACGCCCTGACGAAACTTACCAATTCACAAAATTAACGGAACCCACATAGCAACATTGTTTCGGCCCAGATCCGACCCACATCTGGCACTTGTGGAATACTGATCTGGCCCACATGCAGCATGGAATGACGGCACTTGAGCGGACCACTCCTGTTTGCCAGATCTGGGCCACAAGCAGGCCATAGCAATGCCACATGTCAGCCAAGAGCAAAGAAATAAACCAGAACTGGACCTTATCTGAGCCGCAAAACCTGTGTATATTAAATATGGAGTCATCTCAGCCTTAAAGGAGAACTCCGGTCAATTTTAACATTGAGCTCATTTTTTTGTACATTTGGAGTGCTGTCAATACAGAGAACAACGACAAAAATCGGTGTTGCCTACACCGAGTTATTCTATTTTTAAAATTTGCACCCTATTGACTTCAATGGGGCAAGTAGTAAGCCTGCTTTTTAGCCTCTTAACATCCTTTAAGTGTCATTACAAGTGCACAGAAAATGTGAGTGATTCCTTCCGAGTGAACACGGGTGAATCTGACTGCAGTAGATGTTAGAGATATTAATAAAAATGAAGTTAATTCAGCCAGCGCTCATACCTCTGTTTACATCCTGTTTTCGGTGGAAGGCCATAGTAATCGATTGTCGAGTTCACGCGCATAGGTTTAGTGCCTATGATCACGCGCGTGAACTCGACAATCGATTACTATGGCCTTCCACCGAAAACAGGATGTAAACAGAGGTATGAGCGCTGGCTGAATTAACTTCATTTTTATTAATATCTCTAACATCTACTGCAGTCAGATTCACCCGTGTTCACTCGGAAGGAATCACTCACATTTTCTGTGCACTTGTAATGACACATCAAGGATGTTAAGAGGCTAAAAGCAGGCTTACTACTTGCCCCATTGAAGTCAATAGGGTGCAAATTTTAAAAATAGAATAACTCGGTGTAGGCAACACCGATTTTTGTCGTTGTTCTCTGTATTGACAGCACTCCAAATGTACAAAAAAATGAGCTCAATGTTAAAATTGACCGGAGTTCTCCTTTAATAAGCCTGTTAGCAAGCAGAATCACTGAAGGAAAGAAGAGAACAGAAAAAGAGACGAGCAGAAACACAAGAACTACAACTGACTTCAGACACAGCTTTAGATGAAATCAACTGAAGAGAAAAGAAGACATTAAATCTCTCAAGATCTCAGCAGAGGAGGATTAAACAACTCCACAAACAGCATTACCATCTTAACTTATTATTAACCAGATTCTCTTTATTTCTGTCAGACTTCTACAGAAGTTCTTATTGAGAATTAACAGAGGTTTAACTCTATTGTGTTTCATTGTGTTTTGTGAAGTCACCATAACAGTGATTAGTGTTTCCATTAGTTGGGCTCTTAACTCTTATTCTTTTGTCTTTTTTGGCTGCTGTGACAGTGTGTTTGTTAAACACAAATGCAGTACCAAAGGAAGCTAAAGTGAAATGAGATCAGGTGATGATGATTATCTGTTGATGTTGTAACACACAGCAGATGGTCAGATCACCAGCTCTATCTCTCTATATGTTAATGTACTGAAATTAGCCTGTCTTCTGCTCTGAGACCTAATTAAATCACTGGTGTCCTAATCCACAAACACCTCTATTGCCTCAAGATTCTGCCTTCCTGGACACCAGACCCAACGGCGCCGACAAATGGCGCAAATCATTAACTGCCTAATCTGAAAACAGAGATTCCTTACTGCTGACCTCGGAATTATGGCTTGGCGAACATCCGCTGACCAATAAGAGCAATCTCGAGAGAACCCCAAGGATCCTCTCTCTGACATTCATTTACATTTAGACACTCAGTCAACACGTAAGAAAACAACCAGACTCTGTTCGACCGCTAATCTAATCAAAACTAGTAACACGCACACACATAGACTCTCATCCCGTGCTCGGGGACAAAAGTTCAACGCAGCAGGATGAACCTTCAGTGACTCTTCCAGCACACACACACAAGGAAACACACACAGATCCTACCACGTGTGAATCAAAATCATCTTGTGAAATGTTTAAAATGTATTCTCTTGATGTATGCATGATCCCTTGTCCCAAATATTATGCCTATATAGTTTATTGATTTGTAATCCATTTGATGTGACTATAATCGCGAAAAATCATGTATCCGCGGGTGACTATGTCATAAAGATACCATTCGTGGTATCATTGTGCTCCATAAATCCCAACGGTGTGGAATCTTTAACCCAAAATCTCCGAAGACGCATTATTTTATTAAATCCAGTGTTATTAACGATAGGAACAAGTTTAGCTTCTCCATAACTATTAAGAAGGGGCGTGAGCCTCCGCAAAACGTCAGGAGGTAGTCACAATCGCCCTTCCAGGCGATTGGGTCATGCACCTAAAGAGGCTGGGCTTAACCCCTTCAAAATGCCGCGCTTCTCTGATCTCAGTGCACATCGCCAGAGAGAGAGAAACGACACGCCTTCTTCCATCCTTGGAAGCTTCGTTCGCGTTTATTTTCATTTTTCTTCCAAGTTTTATTTTCTTGAAACTACTTTTACTTCAGTTGATAGTCTCCTTCAACCAACCAACGAAATCAACTTAAAGCTAAAGTCATCTTGCTAAGTTTTCGCTCGTTTCCAGTCGCCATAGCAACCAGACGCTGTGACCTCTGTTTCGGTGACCACGTGACCAGACGCTTTGTCTACTCCGACTCGACGCACGGACACACAAAGGCCGAGCTTCACCCCGAGTAACGTAGATTTTAAATTTACAATCTGAAGTGCTGTTTAAAGTGTCTAACATTACTGTGTCTATTGGGGTTTCGTGTGAATGACTGAACTGTTCTACCTATCTCTAATTTCTCCTCACTCACACTTACACACTCTTTGACGCACACATCTGCACATACACACATACACGCCCACCTATTCACGTGGTCCTAGACAGCAACACACGGCCACGTGCTGCTAAAGGCGTGCTCCTACACACACACACACACACACCTCTCCTTACCACGCTCTCAGTGTACACACACAAAACCCATTCTTAAAATTCTCTCTCTCTCTCTCTCTCTCTCTCTCTCTCTCTCTCTCTCTCTCTCTCTCTCTCT